>NW_027362762.1:425425746-425830746 GCF_046119375.1 Phyllobates terribilis | reverse complement strand
TTAAAGTAATGATGGCCACTCGTTTTTCTTTACTTAGCTGCTTTTTTCTTGCCATAATACAAATTCTAACAGTCTATTCAGTATGACTATCAGCTGTGTATCCACCAGACTTCTGCACAACACAACTGATGGTCCCAACCCCATTTATAAGGCAAGAAAGCCCACTTATTGAACCTGACAGGGCACACCTGTGAAGTGATAACCATTTCCGGTGATTACCTCTTGAAGCTCATCAAGAGAATGCCAAGAGTGTGCAAAGCAGTCATCAAAGCAAAAGGTGGCTACTTTGAAGAACCTAGAATATAAAACATATTTTCAGTTGTTTCACACTTTTTTGTTAAGTATATAATTCCACATGTGTTAATTCATAATTTTGATGCCTTCAGTGTGAATGTACAAGTTTCATAGTCATGAAAATACAGAAAAATCTTTAAATGAGAAGGTGTGTCCAAACTTTTGGTCTGTACTGTATATATACTGTACCTGTGTGTATACATACATTATATACTACACAGCTGCACCTTGTGCCGTCACATGGCGGCACTACTACTGTGTGTGTATATATATATATATATATATATATATATATATATATATATATATATATATATATATATATATATACTGTACCTGTGTGTATACATACATTATATACTACACAGCTGCACCTCGTGCTGTCACATGGCGGCACTACTACTGTGTGTGTATATATATATATATATATACTGTACCTGTGTGTATACATACATTATATACTACACAGCTGCACCTTGTGCTGTCACATGGCGGCACTATTACTGTGTGGGTGTATATATATATATACTGTACCTGTGTGTATACATACATTATATACTACACAGCTGCACCTTGTGCTGTCACATGGCGGCACTACTACTGTGTGTGTATATATATATATATATATACTGTACCTGTGTGTATACATACATTATATACTACACAGCTGCACCTCGTGCTGTCACATGGCGGCACTATTACTGTGTGTGTGTATATATATATACAGTACAGACCAAAAGTTTGGACACACATTCTCATTTAAAGATTTTTCTGTATTTTCATGACTATGAAAATTGTACATTCACATTGAAGGCATCAAAACTATGAGTTAACACATGTGGAATTATATACTTAACAAAAAAGTGTGAAACAACTGAAAATATGTCTTATATTCTAGGATCTTCAAAGTAGCCACCTTTTGCTTTGATGACTGCTTTGCACACTCTTGGCATTCTCTTGATGAGCTTCAAGAGGTAGTCACTGGAAATGGTTTTCACTTCACAGGTGTGCCCTGTCAGGTTTAATAAGTGGGATTTCTTGCCTTATAAATGGGGTTGGGACCATCAGTTGTGTTGTGCAGAAGTCAGGTGGATACACAGCTGATAGTCCTACTGAATAGACTGTTAGCTGTTTTTTTCTTGCCATAATACAAATTCTAAGTAAAGAAAAACGAGTGGCCATCATTACTTTGAGAAATGAAGGTCAGTCAGTCCAAAAAATTGGGAAAACTTTGAAAGTGTCCCCAAGTGCAGTTGTAAAAACCATCAAGCGCTACAAAGAAACTGGCTCACATGAGGACCGCCCCAGGAAAGGAAGACCAAGAGTCATCTCTGCTTCTGAGGATAAGTTTATCCGAGTCACCAGCCTCAGAAATCGCAGGTTAACTGCAGCTCAGATTAGAGACCAGGTCAATGCCACACAGAGTTCTAGCAGCAGACACATCTCTACAACAACTGTTAAGAGGAGACTTTGTGCAGCAGGCTTTCATGGTAAAATAGCGGCTAGGAAACCACTGCTAAGGACAGGCAACAAGCAGAAGAGACTTGTTTGGGCTAAAGAACACAAGGAATGGACATCAGACCAGTGGAAATCTGTGCTTTGGTCTGATGAGTCCAAATTTGAGATCTTTTGTTCCAACCACCGTGTCATTGTACGACGCAGAAAAGGTGAAGAGATGGACTCTACATGCCTGGTTCCCACCGTGAAGCATGGAGGAGGAGGTGTGATGGTGTGGGGGTGCTTTGCTGGTGACACTGTTGGGGATTTATTCAAAATTGAAGGCATACTGAACCAGCATGGCTACCACAGCATCTTGCAGCGGCATGCTATTCAATCCGGTTTGTGTTTAGTTGGACCATCATTTATTTTTCAACAGCACAATGACCCCAAGCATATATCCAGGCTGTGTAAGGGCTATTTGACCAAGAATGAGAGTGATGGAGTGCTACGCCAGATGACCTGGCCTCCACAGTCACCAGACCTGAACCCAATCGAGATGGTTTGGGGTGAGCTGGACCGCAGAGTGAAGGCAAAAAGGCCAACAAGTGCTAAGCATCTCTGGGAACTCCTTCAAGATTGTTGGAAGACCATTTCCGGTGACTACTTCTTGAAGCTCATCAAGAGTGTGCAAAGCAGTCATCAAAGCAAAAGGTGAGTACTTTGAAGAACCTAGAATATAAGACATATTTTCAGTTGTTTCACACTTTTTTGTTAAGTATATAATTCCACATGTGTTAATTCATAGTTTTCATGCCTTCAGTGTGAATGTACAATTTTCATAGTCAAGAAAATACAGAAAAATCTTTAAATGAGAAGGTGTGTCCAAACTTTTGGTCTGTACTGTATACTGTACCTGTGTGTATACATACATTATATACTACACAGCTGCACCTCGTGCTGTCACATGGCGGCACTACTACTGTGTGTGTATATATATATATATATATATATATATATATATATACTGTACCTGTTTGTATACATACATTATATACTACACAGCTGCACCTCGTGCTGTCACATGGCGGCACTACTACTGTGTGTGTATATATATATATATACTGTACCTGTGTGTATACATACATTATATACTACACAGCTGCACCTTGTGCTGTCACATGGCGGCACTACTACTGTGTGTGTGTATATATATATATATATATATATATATATACTGTACCTGTGTGTATACATACATTATATACTACACAGCTGCACCTTGTTCTGTCACATGGCGGCACTACTACTGTGTGTGTATATATATATATACTGTACCTGTGTGTATACATATATTATATACTACACAGCTGCACCTTGTGCTGTCACATGGCGGCACTACTACTGTGTGTGTATATATATATATATATATATATATATATATACTGTACCTGTGTGTGTATACATACATTATATACTACACAGCTGCACCTCGTGCTGTCACATGGCGGCACTACTACTGTGTATGTGTGTATATATATATATATATATATATATATACTGTACCTGTGTGTATACCTACATTATATACTACACAACTGCACCTTGTGCTGTCACATGGCGGCACTACTACTGTGGGTATGTATATATATATATATACTGTACCTGTGTGTATACAGTGGTGGCCAAAAGTATTGGCACCCCTGCAATTCTGTCAGATAATACTCAGTTTCTTCCTGAAAATGATTGCAATCACAAATTCTTTGGTATTATTATCTTCATTTAATTTGCTTGCAAGGAAAAACACAAAAGAGAATGAAGAAAAAATCAAATCATTGATCATTTCACACAAAACTCCAAAAATGGGCAAAAGTATTGGCACCTTCAGCCTAATACTTGGTTGCACAACCTTTAGCCAAAATAACTGCGAACAACCGCTTCCGGTAACCATCAATGAGTTTCCTACAATGCTCTGCTGGAATTGCAGACCATTCTTCTTTGGCAAACTGCTCCAGGTCCCTGATATTTGAAAGGTGCCTTCTCCAAACTGCCATTTTGAGATCTCTCCACAGGTGTTCTATGGGATTCAGGTCTGGACTCATTGCTGGCCACCTTAGAAGTCTCCAGTGCTTTCTCTCAAACCATTTTATAGTTATTTTGGAAGTGTGTTTTGGGTCATTGTCCTGCTGGAAGACCCATGACCTCTGAGGAAGACCCAGCTTTCTCACACTGGGCCCTACATTATGCTGCAAAATTTGTTGGTAGTCTTCAGACTTCATAATGCCATGCACACGGTCAATCAGTCCAGTGCCAGAGGCAGCAAAGCAACCCCAAAACATCAGGGAACCTCCGCCATGTTTGACTGTAGGGACCGTGTTCTTTTCTTTGAATGCCTCTTTTTTTTTTCCTGTACACTCTATGTTGATGCTTTTTCCCAAAAAGCTCTACTTTTGTCTCATCTGACCAGAAAACATTCTTCCAAAACGTTTTAGGCTTTCTCAGGTAAGTTTTGGCAAACTCCAGCCTGGCTTTTTTATGTCTCGTGGTAAGAAGTGGGGTCTTCCTGGGTATCCTACCATACAGTCCCTTTTCATTCAGACGCCGACGGATAGTACGGGTTGACACTGTTGTACCTTCGGACTGCAGGGCAGCTTGAACTTGTTTGGATGTTAGTCGAGGTTCTTTATCCACCATCCGCACAATCTTGCGTTGAAATCTCTCGTCAATTTTTCTTTTCCGTCCACATCTAGGGAGGTTAGCCACAGTGCCATGGGCTTTAAACTTCTTGATGACACTGCGCACGGAAGACACAGGAACATTCAGGTCTTTGGAGATGGACTTGTAGCCTTGAGATTGCTCATGCTTCCTCACAATTTGGTTTCTCAAGTCCTCAGACAGTTCTTTGGTCTTCTTTCTTTTCTCCATGCTCAATGTGGTACACACAAGGACACAGGACAGAGGTGGAGTCAACTTTAATCTATGTTAACTGGCTGCAAGTTGATTTAGTTATTGCCAACACCTGTTAGGTGCCACAGGTAAGTTACAGGTGCTGTTAATTACACGAATTAGAGAAGCATCACATGATTTTTCAAACAGTGCCAATACTTTTGTCCACCCCCTTTTTTAGGTTTGGTGTGGAATTATATCCAATTTGGCTTTAGGACAATTCTTTTTGTGTTTTTTCATTGAAGACAAATTAAATGAAGGTAACAATACCAAAGAAATTGTGATTGCAATCATTTTCAGGAAGAAACTGAGTATTATCTGACAGAATTGCAGGGGTGCCAATACTTTTGGCCACCACTGTATACACCCAGACCAGGGAGCTAATTACCAGAGTAAGGTAGCCGCTAGGTCCTAGAGACAGCCTCTCATCTAAGATGTCTGTAATGCCAAACGTAGAGATCTCCTGCAACCAACTGCAGGGCGACTGCCTGTCACCTCTGATACACCCATGACAGCTACAAAGGCACAGGAAACTTGGCAAAAGTTGAAGGAAAGATGAATGCAGCACGTTATCAGCAAATACTGGAGGCAAATTTGCACTCATCAGCCCGGAAGCTGCGCAAGGGACGTACTTGGACGTTCCAACATGACAACGATCCAAAACACAAGGCCAAGTTGACCTGTCACTTGCTTCAGCAGAACAAAGTGAAGGTTCTGGAGTGGCCATCTCAGTCTCTTGACTTCAATATCATTGAGCCGCTCTGGGGAGATCTCAATCATGCAGTTCATGCTAGACAGCCCAGGAATTTACAGGAACTGGAGGCTTTTTGCCAAGAAGAATGGTCAGCTTTACCATATGAGAAAATAAAGAACCTCATCCACAACTACCACAAAAGACTTCAAGCTGTCATTCATGTTAGAGGGGGCAAAACACGGTATAAGGAACTGGCGTATGTGAACTTTTGATCAGGGTCATTTGGATGTTTTTGGTTGTCATTAAAATTTAAAAAGAGAAAACACAGTAGTTTGACAATAAATGGCTTCAACCAACCAATAACCAGGAGTGGAGAAAAAGTTTTTTTGTCATCATTCATATTCTCTGAAACAAGGCCAAGAAAGGAAAAATTCTGCCGAGGTTTGTAAACTTTGGAGCACAACTGTGTATATATATATATATATATATATATATATATATATATTTATTTATTTATTTATTGTGAGGCAGTGAGGGGGATCATATGCGAGGGTCGGTATGTATCCCCTAGGATGCGCATAGAGAACTATTGAACCTGCTGGAGTGCATTGCAATCACATACACAGCTGTGGTTGCAGTGCAAAATAAAAGTAAGCTTTGACTTTAAGAAAACCCAGCGTGGGCTTTTATTTTTGGAGTGAACTACAGGATGGCAGTGGGGCGGTTTACTCCCTCTAGCCCGGGTCTTGCATGTGGCTCATGTCCACAGTTTTCATTTACACGGCGGTGCAGTTGCCCACGGCAACTGGTTTTGGAGACGGACTGTTTTGATGACCCGGCTGCGATCCTGAGGATACCGTTTGCATTTAATTTGTGAGTTTTGGAAAATAAAGACATTTGAGTTGAACTTTTCTGGGTCACTGCCTTATTACCGCACTGTGTGAACTCCGCTGCACTACAATATGGTGGAGAATGCGGGCAGTATGAACTGAGGCATACCCCAACACTAGCTGCATGTCTGTCATTGGGCCTGCCACACTGCAGCACAGGCCTGCTGACAAGATGGAGGAATTCCTGAGACAGTCCTCACACAGCAACTACAGACAAATAACCTGTTGTTGCAGCAGATTGCGACCCTGCGTGAGGCACCGCCACCACCGACCCCGGAATGTCGTGAGGCCCGAGACCAGGTCCGTTCCACTTTGAGGAAACTGAGTCCGGAAGATGACGTAGAAGTCTTCCTCACCGTCTATGAGCTCACCGTGGAGTGGGAGAACCTGCCAGCCGACCAGTGAGCTGAAGTGGTGGCTCCGTTCCTGATGGGCGATGCGCAGAAGGCCTACTTTGACCTCAGTCGGGAGGACGCCCAGGACTATGGGAAGCTGAATGGTGAGATCCTTGCCCGACTGGGGGTTAATACCTATGTGAGAGCCCAACGGGTGTTTTCATGGAGCTTTGTGGAGGCCTGGTCCGCCATGTCTCAGACATATGACTTGCTGCAGCTGGTTAGAAGGTGGCTCCAGTCTGAGACCTTGACTCTGGTCCAGATGGTAGAGAGAGTGGTGGTCGACCAGCTAGTGAGAACTCTGCCAGCCGCTATGCAGCATTGGGTGAGGCAAGGAGACCCGGGCACTCTAGACCAGGTGGTTAGCCTGATCAAGCGGTACATGGCCACTCAGGACTTCATACGGGACTCTGCCTCATTGCGGTTATCACGCCAGACCCTGCAAGCCCAGGAGCTGGGGAATGGGTCGCGTCCCTCTGCTGGGGACAGTCAGCACTGAGCCCATACTGAGAGAGCATCCCGGAGTGAGGGTGGCAGGAGACCAGTTTCCCCTAAAACGGTCTCAAGAATTAACAGTGCCTCCACTATCAGGTGCTTGTGATGCCAAGGACCCGGACATGTGGCTGTTAACTGCCCCCTGATTGTAGAACTTATGGACTGTGGGTTTACTCGCCGGATGTCCATGTATGTCCAGACAGTCAACACTGCGAACGCAGACACGGCATGCAGTGAACCCCAACTGTGCCAGGTACACATCAACGGGTACCCGACGGAGGCCCTCTTAGACTCAGGGAGCCTGGTGACACTTGTCCATGTGCCATTGGTTGCCGAGGACAGCCCCAATCGTCGGAAAGTGGGGGTTGTTTGTATACATGGGGACCTCTGAGAGTACCCGACAGCGGAGGTTACTTTTTCCACCCCGTGTGGGGAGATGAAACATGTGGTGGGAGTGGCGAAGAACCTTCCTTATGGGACTGTGTTGGGAAGAGACTTGCCCTTTTTTGGGTCCTGTGGGAGAATAAAATTAACCCTCCCAGGGTAAATGTCATTCCGGGCGCGGAACCCGAAGATCCCGAGTCAGGGATACCTGCTGTAGGAGTCGCCAACTTAGGGGCAGAGTGTAAACCCGATAGGTTTCTCCTAGAGGTATTGGCAGAAGAGGTCGAGGAGACCCCATCGATTCCAGAGCTGCAAGTGTCCCGGGGAACATTTGGGACAGCTCAGCTGCAGGATCCTACCCTGACCAGGGCACGGGAAAGGGTAATAGAGGTTAATGGGGTGGCTCAGCAAGCGGGTGCAGAGACGGTTTTTCTGCGCATGGCGGTCAACCAAGATTTACTTTATAGGGTTGACAAGATCTGGAACGAGGTCGTGGAACAGCTAGTAGTACCTCAATCGTACTGTACTCGAGATGGCCCACACACACCTGCTGGGTGGGCATCTAGTGGTTAAAAAGACCCAAGAGCGCATCTTGCAGCGGTTCTTTTGGCCTGGGATTTACACTGAGGTACAGAGGTGTTGTGAATCGTGCCCGGAATGTCAGCTGATTACACCCACCGCAAGCTTCCGTAGCCCATTGGTACCTCTGCCAGTTATAGAAGTACCTTTTGAATGGATTGCGATGGATTTGGTGAGGCCCATTGTAAAGTCACCTCGTGGCCACCAACACATACAGTACAGACCAAAAGTTTGGACACACCTTCTCATTTAAAGATTTTCTGTATTTTCATGATTTTGAAAATTGTACATTCACACTGAAGACATCAAAACTATGAATTAACACATGTGGAATTATATACTTAACAAAAAAAGTGTGAAACAACTGAAAATATGTCTTATATTCTAGGTTCTTCAAAGTAGCCACCTTTTGCTTTGATGGCTGCTTTGCACACTCTTGGCATTCTCTTGATGAGCTTCAAGAGGTAGTCACCGGAAATGGTTTTCACTTTACAGGTGTGCTCTGTCAGGTTTAATAAGTGGGATTTCTTGCCTTATAAATGGGGTTGGGACCATCAGTTGTGTTGTGCAGAAGTCAGGTGGATACACAGCTGATAGTCCTACTGAATAGACTGTTAGAATTTGTATTATGGCAAGAAAAAAGCAGCTAAGTAAAGAAAAACGAGTGGCCATCGTTACTTTAAGAAATGAAGGTCAGTCTATCCGAAAAATTGGGCAAACTATGAAAGTGTCCCCAAGGGCAGTTGAAAAAACCATCAAGCGCTACAAAGAAACTGGCTTACATGAGGACTGCCCCAGGAAAGGAAGATCAAGAGTCACCTCTGCTTCTGAGGATAAGTTTATCCGAGTCACCAGCCTCAGAAAACGCAGGTTAACAGCAGCTCAGATTAGAGACCAGGTCAATGCCACACAGAGTTCTAGCAGCAGACACATCTCTTCAACAACTGTTAAGAGGAGACTTTGTGCAGCAGGCCTTCATGGTAAAATAGCTGCTAGGAAACCACTGCTAAGGACAGGCAACAAGCAGAAGAGACTTGTTTGGGCTAAAGAACACAAGGAATGGACATTAGACCAGTGGAAATCTGTGCTTTGGTCTGATGAGTCCAAATTTGAGATCTTTGGTTCCAACCACTGTGTCTTTGTGCGGCGCAGAAAAGGTGAACGGATGGACTCTACATGCCTGGTTCCCACCGTGATGCATGGAGGATGAGGTGTGATGGTGTGGGGGTGCTTTGCTGGTGACACTGTTGGGGATTTATTCAAAATTGAAGGCATACTGAACCAGCATGGCTACCACAGCATCTTGCAGCGGCATGCTATTCCATCCGGTTTGCGTTTAGTTGGACCATCATTTATTTTTCAACAGGACAATGACCCCAAACACACCTCCAGGCTGTGTAAGGGCTATTTGACCAAGAAGGAGAGTGATGGGGTGCTACGCCAGATGACCTGGCCTCCACAGTCACCAGACCTGAACACAATTGAGATGGTTTGGGGTGAGCTGGACAGCAGAGTGAAGGCAAAAGGGCCAACAAGTGCTAAGAATCTCTGGGAACTCCTTCAAGATTGTTGGAAGACCATTTCCGGTGACTACCTCTTGAAGCTCATCAAGAGAATGCCAACAGTGTGCAAAGCAGTCATCAAAGCAAAAGATGGCTACTTTGAAGAACCTAGAATATAAGACATATTTTCAGCTGTTTCACACTTTTTTGTTAAGTATATAATTCCACATGTGTTAATTCATAGTTTTGATGCCTTCAGTGTGAATGTACAATTTTCATAGTCATGAAAATACAGAAAAATCTTTAAATGAGAAGGTGTGTCCAAACTTTTGGTCTGTACTGTACTTGTGGTCGTCGATCATGCCACCCATTACCCAGAGGCCATTCCGCTCCGCCACACTTCGGCTAAACTTTTTACTTGGGAGTTGTTTTCCATGTTCTGCCGCCTTGGGCTGCCTAAGGAGATCCTTACAGATCAGGGGACTCCTTTTATGTCCAAGGTGACGAAGGAACTGTGCAAGCTGCTAAGAATAAAACAGTTGCACACGTCTGTGTACCATCCACAGACTGACGGTTTAGTCGAGCGGTTTAATAAAACCCTGAAGTCCATGTTGAAAAAGGTGGTTTCCAAGGATGGGAGGGATTGGGACATGTTACTGCCCTAGTTAATGTTTGCCGCCCGCGAGGTACCACAGACTTCCATGGGGTTCCTACCCTTTGAGCTACTGTACGGCAGGCATCCTAGGGGTTTGTTGGACGTAGCCAAAGAAACATGGGAACAGGAGCCTACTCGACATAGGAGTGTAATAGAACATGTGGCAAGTATACAGAACTGGATCACGGCGGTCTTGCCCCTAGTAAAAGAACACCTCCTGGATGCTCAGGAAGCGCAAAGCCGTGCATATAATAGAAAGGCCACGTTCAGGTCCTTTAAAGAAGGGGATCGGGTATTGGTATTAGTGCCTACTGGTTGGGGAGGTAAATTATAGGGTGTACCAACCCGGGAAGAGGAAACCTGAACAGTTATATCATGTCAATCTGCTTAAAGCCTGGAAAGACCAGGAATGTAGGGTTACGGAGGCGACTCTGGTCGTTTCGTCTGTGGAACCTCTAACACCGGCCCAGGAGGAGACCGGAGGAGAGGTAAAGATAAGTGATGCTCTCACTAAGCAGCAGCAGGAGGCTCGTAGATTAGTGCAGCAGAATAAGGACGTATTCTCTGAAGTGCCCGGCCTCACCACGGTCATCCAACATGATATTTTTACCGAGCCTCGAGTAAGGGTACGAATGAAACCATACCGTGTGCCAGAGGCCCGGAGGCAAGCCATCGCAGCTGAAGTGAAACAAATGCTCCAGTTAGGAGTCATCGAGGAATCCAGGAGTGAGTGGGCTAGCCCCATTGTGCTGATTCCGAAGCCACACGGATCATTACAATTTTGTAATGACTTCTATAAATTGAATGTGGTGTCAAAATTTGACCTTTATCCAATGCCTTGGGTAGACAAGCTGATCGAGAGACTGGGGCAAGCCCAGTACTTCACCACTCTCGATCACACCAAGGGTTACTGGCAGGTGCCACTGACAGAATCGGCAAAAGAAAAGACCGCCTTTAAAACAACAGAGGACCTCTATCACTATGTCATCTTGCCTTTTGGTTTACATGGGGCCCCGGCTACATTCCAGAGGCTGATGGACATGAGGTGTTAGCGCCTCATCAGAAGTACGCATCAGCATATTTGGATGATATCAACATCTTTAGTACCGACTGGCATACCCACCTGTCCCAGGTACAAGCAGTGTTGGATTCGCTCGTGGGATTAACAGCGAAAATGTGCTATAGGTCTCGAGGAAGCCCGGCATTTAGGGTATGTGATTGGCCATGGGGTTATCAAACCCCAAATAAATAATTCAAAACTGTCCCAGGCCGTTGACTACTAAATGTCACGGGTGTGTCAGAGGTGACAGTCAGCCTGCAGTTGGTTGCAGGAGATCTCTACATTTGGCATTACAGGCATCTTCTTAAAGGCTGTCTGTCTCCAGGACCCAAAGGCTACCTCCCTCTGGCTAATTAGCTCCCTGGCCTGGGTGTATAAATACCTGGTGTGTCTGAGAGGGAGGTGCCGGCGATATTCATTACTACATGTGAGGCTTTAGCAAGAGCAGTACTTCGTTCCTCTTTGGAGCTTGAGACCATGTGCGCATTTGTTTGGAGTCGTCTAAAGCTAAGCGATTCCCCCTTATTTATCTACCCTTGCTGTGTATAGAGTTTAGTTGAGATCGACTAGTGCTCATCTCCTTCCTTCACTAGCCTTAGCCATACGCCAGGGAAAGTAAGGGCCAGGTACGCGTGGGTCAGTTGGTAAAGAGCCAATATAAGGATGAAAATGTGACACTAGTCGAGACTAGGAGGTTTCCACTCCCCCCTCTTTCCCTAGTGTCTGGGCACCCTTTCCCTCTTCCTTCTGTGTTACACTAAGTCTTTCCCACCCCTTGTGTGACACTAAACAGGTGAGAGTGTTCTTTGGCATTATTGGGTACTACCGCCGGTTTATACCTAATTTTGCTGGTACATTGGCACCCCTGACCGATCTCTTAAAGGAGAAGGTCTGTCATGGTTCGGTGGAACCCTCAGGCGGAAGAAGCGTTCCAATCCATGAAGTTGGCATTGTTCGGACAGCCGGTCCTCAGCAGCCCCTACTTCAAGACAGGCTTCATCGTGCAAACGGATATCTCTGAGGTAGGCCGAGGAGCGGTGCTGTCACAAGAGGTGAATGGAGATGAACATCCAGTCACCTACTTGAGCAGGAAACTTACCCCGGCAGAGAAAAATTATAGCATAGTGGAGAAGGAGTGCTTGGCCATTAAGTGGGCTTTGGAGTTCCTGCGCCATTATTTGCTCGAGCGACAGTTTCGCTTGGTGACGGACCATTCACCCTTGGTATGGATGAGAAATGCCAAGGAGAGGAATGCTCGAGTCACCAGAAGGTTCCTGTCACTGCAAAATTTCAGTTTCTCGATGGAACATCGAGCTGAGAAATCGCAGGGAAATGCAGATGCCCTGTCACAGGCACCCTGTATGGTGACAGGTGTTGAACCTCACAAGTTTCAACAGAGGGAGGACGATATGTGAGGCAGTGAGGGGGACCATATGCGAGGGTCGGTATGTATCCCCTAGGATGCGCATAGTGAACTATTAAACACTCTGGAGTGCATTGTAATCACAGACACGGCTGTGGTTGTAGTGCAAAATAAAAGTAAGCTTTGACTTGGTCAAGCTATTTTGACCAAGTCGGATTTAAGAACACCCGGCATGGGCTTATATTTTTGGAGTGAACTACAGGATGTCAGTGGGGCGGTTCACTTCTTCCAGCCCGGGTCTTGCATGTGGCTCATGTCCACAGTTTTCATTTAAAAATCTGCAGCAAAGGTTTGGTTGTGTCAGTGGTTTGTTTGCAAGCTGCAGAGCAGGAGGCTCTGTGCATAATAGGCCTGTGTGAAGCTAACACAGAGCCAAGAAAAGCAAAACTCCTGGCGCCCCTCTGAACGACACGGCGGTGCAGTTGCTCACGGCAACGGGTTTTGGAGACTGACTGTTTTGATGACCCGCCTGCGATCCGTAGGATACCGTTTGCCTTTAATTTGTGAGTTTTGGAAAATAAAGACATTTGAGTTGAACTTTCCTGGGTCACTGCCATATTACCGCACTGTGTGAACACCGCTGCACTACAATATATACAGTGGGTACGGAAAGTATTCAGAACCCTTTACATTTTTCACTCTTTGTTTCATTGCTGCCATTTGGTAAATTCTAAAAAGTTCATTTTTTTTTCATTAAAGTACACTCTGCACCCCATCTTGACTGAAAAAAAAACAGAAATGTAGAAATTTTTGAAAATGTATTAAAAAAGAAAAACTGAAATATCACATGGTCATAAGTATTCAGACCCTTTGCTCAGACACTCATATTTAAGTCACATGCTGTCTATTTCCTTGTGATCCTCCTTGAGATGGTTCTATTCCTTCATTGGAGTCCAGCTGTGTTTAATTAAACTGATAGGACTTGATTTGGAAAGGCACACACCCGTCTATATAAGATCTCACAGCTCACAGTGCATGTCAGACCAAATGAGAATCATTAGCTCAAAGGAACTGCCCAAGGAGCTCAGAGACAGAATTATGGCAAAGCACAGATCTGGCCAAGGTTATCAAAGAATTTCTGCATTACTCAAGGTTCCTAAGAGCACAGTGGCCTCCATAATCCTTAAATGGAAGAAGTTTGGGACCACCAGAAGTTTTCCTAGACCTGGCCGTCCAGCCAAACTGAGCAATCGTGGGAGAAGAGCCTTGGTGAGAGAGGTAAAGAAGAACCCCAAGATCACTGTGGCTGAGCTCCAGAGATGCAGTAGGGAGATGGGAGAAAGTTCCACAAAGTCAACTATCACTGCAGCCCTCCACCAGTTGGGCTTTTATGGTAGAGTGGCCCGACGGAAGCCTCTCCTCAGTGCAAGACATATGAAAGCCTGCATAGAGTTTGCTCAAAAACACATGAAGGACTCCCAGACTATGAAAAATAAGATTCTCTGGTCTGATGAGACAAAGATAGAACTTTTTGGTGATAATTCTAAGCAATATTTGTGGAGAAAACCAGGCACTGCTCATCACCTGCCCAATACAATCCCAACAGTGAAACATGGTGGTGGCAGCATCATGCTATGGGGGTGTTTTTCAGCTGCAGGGACAGGATGACTGGTTGCAATTGAAGAAAACATGAATACGGCCAAGTACAGAGATATCCTGGATGAAAACCTCTTCCTGAGTGCGCTGGACCTCAGACTTGGCCAAAGGTTCACCTTCCAACAAGACAATGACCCTAAGCACACAGCTAAAATAACAAAGAAGTGGCTTCAGAACACCTCTGTGACCATTCTTGACTGGCCCAGCCAGAGCCCTGACCTAAACCCAATTGAGCATCTCTGGAGAGACCTGAAAATTGCTGTCCACCAACGTTCACCATCCAACCTGATGGAACGGGAGAGGATCTGCAAGGAAGAATGGCAGAGAATCTCCAAATCCAGGTATGAAAAACTTGTTGCATCATTCCCAAGAAGACTGATGGCTGTACTAGCTCAAAAGGGTGCTTGTACTCTATACTGAGCAAAGGGTCTGAATACTTATGACCATGTTATATTTCAGTTTTTCTTTTTTAATACATTTTCCAAAATTTCTACATTTCTGTTTTTTTTTCAGTCAAGATGGCGTGCAGAGTGTACTTTAATGAGAAAAAAAATTTACTTTTTAGAATTTCCCAAATTGCTGAAATGAAACAGAGTGAAAAATTTAAAGGGGTCTGAATACTTTCAGTACCCACTGTATGCACTATATACATTGTACTGTCACTTGACGAGGTTGCTATGTGTATTAAGGCTATATGTATAGTGCATTGTGAAAGTATTTGGCCCCCTTGAACTTTTCTACATTTTGCCACATTTCTGGCTTCAAACATAAAGATATAAAATTCTAATTTTTGGGGGAAGAATCAACAAGTGGGACACAATTGTGAAGTGGAACAAAATTTATTGGATATTTTAAACTTTAACAAATTAAAAACTGAAAAGTGGGGCGTGCAATATTATTCAGCCCCCTTGAGTTAATACTTTGTAGCGCCACCTTTTGCTGCGATTACAGCTGCAAGTCGCTTGGGGTATGTCTCTATCAGTTTTGCACATCGAGAGGCTGAAATTCTTGCCCATTCTTCCTTGCAAAACAACTCGAGCTCATTGAGGTTGGATGGAGGGCGTTTGTGAACAGCAGTTTTCAGCTCTTTCCACAGATTCTCGATTGGATTCAGGTCTGGACTTTGATTTGGCCATTCTAACACCTGGATACGTTTATTTTTGAACCATTCCATTGTAGATTTTGCTTTATGTTTGGGATCATTGTCTTGTTGGAAGATGAATCTCCGTCCCAGTCTCAGATCTTTTGCAGACTCCAACAGGTTTTCTTCCAGAATGGTCCTGTATTTGGCTCCGTCCATCTTACCATCAATTTTAACCATCTTCCCTGTCCCTGCTGAAGAAAAGCAGGCCCAAAACATGATGTTGCCACCACCATGTTTGACAGTGGGGATGGTGTTTTGAGGGTGATGAGCTGTATTGCTTTTACGCAAAACATATCATTTTGCATTGTGGCCAAAAAGTTCAATTTTGGTTTCAGTTGACCAGAGCACCTTATTTCACATGTTTGGTGTGTCTCCCAGGTGGCTTGTGGCAAACTTTAAACGAGACTTTTTATGGATATCTTTGAGAAATGGCTTTCTTCTTGCCACTCTTCCATAAAGGCCAGATTTGTGCAGTGTACGACTGATTGTTGTCCTATGGACAGACTCTCCCACCTCAGCTGTAGATCTCTGCAGTTCATCCAGAGTGATCATGGGCCTTTTAGTTTCATCTCTGATCAGTTTTCTCCTTGTTCAAGATGAAAGTTTAGAGGGACAGCCGGGTCTTGGTAGATTTGCAGTGGTCTGATACTTCTTCCATTTCAATATGATCGCTTGCACAGTGCTCCTTGAAATGTTTAAAACTTGGGAAATCTTTTTGTATTCAAATCCGGCTTTAAACTTCGCCACAACAGTATCTCGGACCTGCCAGGTGTGTTCCTTGGTCTTCATGATGCTCTCTGCACTTGAAACAGAACCCTGAGACTATCACAGAGCAGATGCATTTATACGGAGTTTTGATTACACACAGGTGGATTCTATTTATCATTACCAGTCATTTAGGACAACATTGGATCCTTCAGAGATCCTCACTGAACTTCTGGAGTGAGTTTGCTGCACTGAAAGTAAAGGGGCTGATTAATATTGCACGCCCCACTTTTCAGTTTTTAATTTGTTAAAAAAGTTTAAAATATCCAATAAATTTCGTTCCACTTCATGATTGTGTCCCACTTGTTGTTGATTCTTCCCAAAAAAATTTGAATTTTATATCTTTATGTTTGAAGCCAGAAATATGGCAAAAGGTAGAAAAGTTCAAGGGGGCCAAATACTTTCACAAGGCACTGTATCTAGTCTCAATGTATTTAATCTTTCATCATTTGGGGACTGCTCTCTGGGACGTGGTGGAGATAGTGAATAGCTTTTGAAAACAAAAGAATTCAATTGATTTACAAATTAAATACATTGAGACTAAATTGTCAAATCATAGATTTTAAGATTGGTGGGCTTGCATAGGGAGATGAACTGCTCTTTTGATTTTCTCATATCACTTTTTTACTCCAATGTGTGAGGTTGTTGCTTTTTTTTATTGTACATACAGTTTTAATACACTTTTTTTCTGTATTTTAGATTTTCTCAGATGGTTTCTATACAATAAAGGTCTTTCAAAATATCATGACTCACCTACAAGCTATCTTCATCCCCTATTAACACTATTGTATGTTACGCTCGCGCCCGGACTGACTGGCGTGAGCGTGATTAGTGATCCCACTGTACCATGAACCGAGGAGTGCCTGGAGGGGCGTGACTAAGTATCTACCCGATCCGACCAAGGTCGCACGGCGGCTAACGACTCCATGAACCAAGGAGGAACCGAGCAGAGGGACCAGGTGCGACTCCAGGTCAGACCCACAGTTGTTGACCCACACCGGGGAATGCAGGAACAGGCAGGTAGACTGGCATACAGGCAGGTGGGTATTGGCAAGTAAGGCTGGTATGCAGACAGGTGGGTACTGGGAAGTACGGCTGGTATGCAGACAGGTGGGCACTGGCAAGCACAGCTGGTATGCAGACAGGTGGGCACTGGCAAGCACGGCTGGTATGCAGAAAGGTGGGCACTGGCAAGCACGGCTGGTATGCAGACAGGTGGGCACTGGCAAGCACGGCTGGAGTGCAGACCGGGAGGTACTAGCAGGTTGGAGCGCAGGCTGGATAGGGTCCAGTACAGACTGGGAGACAGGTACAGAGCCGCAGATGCGGTAGACAAGCAGAGTAAAGCGAAACCGCCGGAGCCGAGGACAAGGCAGAGCAGAGAGAAGCCGCCGGAGCGGTGGGCAAGTCAGAGCGGAGAGAAACCGCTGGTGCGGTGAGCACGGCAGAGCAGAGAGAAGCCGCCGGAGCGGTGGGCAAGGCAGAGCAGAGAGAAGCCGCTGGAGCGGTGGGCAAGGCAGAGCAGAGAGAAGCCGCCGGAGCGGTGGGCAAGGCAGAGCAGAGAGAAGCCACCGGAGCGGTGGGCAAGGCAGAGCAGAGAGAAGCCGCTGGAACAGTGGGTAGGGCAGAGCAGAGGGAAACCGCCGGAGCGGTGGGTAGGGCAGAGCAGAGGGAAACCGCCGGAGCGGTGTGTAGGGAAGAGCAGAGGGAAACCGCCAGAGCGGTGGGCAAGTCAGAGCAGAGAGAAGCCGCCAGAGCGGTGGGCAAGTCAGAGCAGAGAGAAGCCGCCGGAGCGGTGAGCAAGTAAGAGCAGAGTGAAGCCGCCAGAGCGGTGGGTAAGGCAGAGCAGAGAGAAGCCGCCAGAGCGGTGGGTAAGGCAGAGCAAATAGAAACCGCCGGAGCGGTGGGCAAGACAGAGCAGAGAGAAAATGCAGGTGCGGTGGACAAGGCAGAGAGGACAGGGCTCTGTTCACATGGAACAGACTGGAAAATACGGAAGAAGGGAAAAGGGACAAGCAGAACCAGATACACACAAGGTACTTACTATGAAGTAGCGAGTGGACACAAAACTCACAAACAGAAGTACAGAGACAACGAGTTGGAGTTAGGTGCAGGTTCAGATACTGCAGGAAAAGGGAAGGTACGGACATAGAGACAAACAGATAACAGGCTAGGATACAGTTCAGACAGGAACTGCTACTGCAAGGAGATACAAGAACAGGCCTGGGAATGCAGCCCCCAGAGATGGCAAAAACAGACAAGAAGACACAGAACTGGACCTGGCAACTTCAGAGTCAAGGCGCACACTGAATGTTAGTGTTGCTCAGGCACCTCCTACTGGGTGGAGGGGGTTTAAATATCCAGTGACTCACAGCAATAGGCTGGAGATGCATTAGGGGGTGCGTCCACAGCAGCTATAAGAATCAGGAAGTAACCGGGCCGCCGCCCTAAGCAGTCAGTCAAGAAGAATGCACACAGCATGAACAATAGCACGGTTTGCAGGCTGGACTTACAGGTAAGATTGCGGTCTTGCATAGTGGGAGGTGGTGCACTATGCAAGCACGCCGCCAGGGATGTTACATTGTAATTGAGTGCATGTTCCTATAATTTCACCCCACAGTCCCCCATCCCACATGCACAGTATGATGACCTCACAATGCCTCCAGAAAAGTATGATGACGCCACAGTGTCCCCACATATTCTACCATAGTGACCCCTACACAGTATGTTGTCCCCACAGGGATTCTCAACACAGTATTATGCCTTCCATAGCACAACACAATAACTCCCACAGCATAATGCCCCTATAGTGCACACCTCACAGTACGATGCCCTCATAGTTCCCCCACACACAGTGTCATGGTCCCCGCAGCTCCCCACACACAGTAAGACGTACCCCAAAGCCCCACACACAGTATGTTGGCCTCACATCTCCCCACACATTATGATGTCCCCCAGCCCAGCAGACAGTATGGTGCCTTCCCAAACACAGTATGATGTACCCATAGCCCCCAAACACAGTATGATGATTCCCACAACTTCTACACACAGTTTTATACCCCCACAGGCCTCCCACATACAGTATAATGCCCCACATCCCCCATACATAGTATGATGGCCTCTACAATCCCCCACACCCATTATGATGGCCTCCAGAGCATACTCAAATATATTATAATGTTCCCCACAGCCTCACCACACAGTAGGCTTTCCCCATAGCTCACCACACAGTATTATGTCCCTACATTTCCCCACACTGTATGAGGCCCCCAAACAGCATCACGGCAACAGAAATACTGACATTTAAAATAAATAAACACATCTTGCCGCATTTCTCCGATGTGCAGCTTCAGTCTGTGCAGGTGCAAACTGAGGCTCCGCATAGCAGATGCGATATGGTGACATCAATGTGCCTGCTGTGCTGAGTTTCAGATACACAGAATAAATGGTGCAGCAGGCGGGGGAAGTGTGGGGGTTGCCACTGGCATGCCTACACAAATCATCAATAGGCATTTACACGATATTGGGCCACCACCCAGACATCCATCTACAGGCACCATTAACCTTGACCAAATGCAGCCACTTTCAAAGGCTATTATGGTACAGAGCAAGATGGCAATAGAAGCTGGAAAGGAGGTCTAGCCTGTGTGTATTTCTGCAAATGGCACTCATACTCAATGCTGAATAAATCGAGATGTTTTGAAAATTTTGTTTCCATTTTTTTCATCATTTGCATATTTTTAAGATGTCTATCTGTACTGTGATGTCCATAATACCGCAAGATTTTCTTCCTGGTGTAGCAATTTAAATGTTAAGGAGTGTAATTGTTAGAATCTATGTTGTTTTACTTTTCGGTCATCTTTTTGTGGTTTGCTGGCTTCTAGTCTTTTCCTCTGGTGCGGGGTGTTTAGGTCACCTGATCTCCTCACTCTTTATTACGCTGCACCTGCCTCCCATTCCTCGCTGGACATCAGTGATGTTACGCTTGTGCTCTGGCTAAGTTGCCTTGTTAGTTCTTTGTGCTTAGGACAATTGATATCCTGGGACTTCTTGTTCCACCAGTTTTGTTTCCTTTAATCTTCGTTTTTGCAACTAACTTTTCCTTTAGGAGGTCACCTGTATTTGCTCCCAGTCCTTAGATATTTTAGTGACACCCTTTCCCCTTCCTTCAGGTCTTCGCTTGAGTTAAGTGCAGGATCGTCGGTGGGGCTATTCACAAGGAATAGGGCACCCACCCCAGCGTAGGGTTTAAGCAGAGTCTCAGTGCAGGGACAGCTTTTCCTTAGTTCTTAGTTGAAGGACATAACAGTAATAAGCCTGCAAATGGCAAAATCCTGGAGTCCCTTATATTATTAAGTTAATAGGAGGAAGCTTGTAGTATTAATCATAGCCACCCCACAATGCGAGGCACCGCAGGCCATTCAATAATTTAATTGGTGGGGTGCAGGGTGTAGCATTAAATGTTAAACATAGCTCAATACATTGTGAAGTAACTGTAAATAATACTGAGAGCTCTCTCCCAGACACTTTGTAAAAGCATTTTTGAGGTGCAAAGAGTGTTTTTTGGCATATTTATGTTAATAAATCTCCCCCTTGGGACTCATTCACACATGCATGTTTTAAGTACGTGTTTTAAAAATGTGCAAATTCTAGACTATGGGCATTTTTATATCTCCAGTATTTTTTGAGGACTGATTGGAGACTGTTACAATTTTGATCAAATTTGAGGATCAAAATTGCCAATGCAAGTGAATGAGTCTGTGCATAAAATGGACCGCACATGTGTAAGGGGTGTGGGCTGGACTGTCGCGTTATTGTCATGCGTCTTTTTGTAAATATTTTGTCATGTGAAGTGTATTATGTTAATGTATAAGTAATGTAAAGGTAATGCATAGGACTTAGGACTAAACATAGGTAAGATAAGGTAGTGACTGTAGTTTGGAAGTGACATTAGAGTGGGAATAGTTTTAATGTTTGGGTCTAGCCCATAGTGGGAAGGGCTTAGTGTTGGGGCAATTGACTGCTTCCTGTAGCTAGTTAGATAGGGACAAGTTCAAATTCAAGTAGGAAGTGTCTGTGAGCAGTGTTGCTGTTGTGGGTGAACTACAGAAAAGGAGACTAAGGGACAAAGAAGTAGTGCAACCTTGAAGTGACAGAATAGACCGAGTGGCTTTCTACAGAAAGTGGGTCTATGCATAGGACTACATGTCACGAGAAACCCTGAGCTTGCTAAACGCTGAAGATAACGGCCCTAAACAGGACTGAGTTCATGGGACCAGTAGGGGTCGCGAGCGGTAGATCCAGGGCGCCAGTAGTGGAAGAAATAGGACGCGGAACCGCTGTGCAGGTAAAGGGACTTGCTGAATAGGACTGTGGCGACAAGCTAGGCTGTGACGAAGTAGGGCGAAACAGTGTGCTTCACCGGCCCTGGAGTAGACTACAGTGGAAGGATATTGTATGTGTGAAAATGCTTCACACTGTAAAACAGGGATGTAAAACTCAAACACTAAGAGGGCCACAATGAAAAACTTGGACAAAGTCGTGGGCCAATCAGTAACCAGTATAATGGGCCCCACACAGTCCTCCAAACAGAATAACGGGCCCCACATAGTCTTCCATACAGTATAATAGGCCCCACAAAGTCCTCCATACAAAATAATAGCCCCAAATAGGGGTGGTGGTTCTGGTGTCACGGGTCAAATATAATCACCCTGCCGGCCAGATTTGGCCCAAGGGCCAGTGTTTGACATGTATGCTGTAAAAGAAATGTCAATAGTACTTTGTGCCGGTTAACCCCAGTATATAACCTTTGCCATGTTACCGTTCAGTAAAGACTGTGTTTTAGAATGGGAGTCGCCTTTATTAAACACTGAAACCTATGGTCCTGGCAGGCCAACACCATAGGCTACAGGTGGCCTGCATGGGTGCCAGGCCCTCACAGCACCAACTCCAACACCCAGCCATGACACCCTATTTCATGTAGCGCTCCAGTGCGTAACAGGAAAAGACGAGTGCCTCGCCTGGGTGGAGACATGAACTTTGATACTATGTTTGTACTCTTGTTGATCAGCTGTTATACACAATATGGTTGTAAAATTCATTTTCCTATCAAATGACACAATAATTCTATGGGTCAAAGTCTTACAGTGAGCTAAGACGAAAACAGATTCTTCAGAATACATAATGACTTCTTTTTAGAAAGTGTTAATATGCTTTCATGGACATAAGGAAGACAGATGGCTTACAGTTGTAGCCAAAACTTATGAGACTGTAGTCAACCACGCACTCAATATGCAGTTTAAGACAATGTATTAGGAGATCAGCTTAGATATTCTTATGTACAGTAAAAGCCAATATTTCGGTCTATCCAAGACCTTGGTCATGGCCTGTGTCAATATAAGGGTTAGTGTGTTCGTGCTGATATCTCATTGTACATATGAATCCCTAAATTCATTTCCTATAAATACTTTGTCTTAAACTGCATATTGAGTGGATGTGGTTGATTTCTTTACATCTGTTAGATGTACTGTATATTCAGTAACAAAGCTACCCAGGAGGCAGAAGGTGCGTTCAACCCGGGCACCCTGCTTAGATGGGCCCTGGAGCTATGCTACTCATAACTGTATCGGTATGCACAGCCCCACAGTAGAACAGGATGACAAGTGTCACTGGTGTGTCAGGTGTAATAGACAGTCGCTCTGGATCTGGCTGTAGAAGACCACTACTCTTGGCATTGCAGACACCTCCTTAATAGTGTTGAGCATTCCGATACTGAAATATCGGGTATCGACCGATATTCGCGGTATCGGAGTTCCGATACTGAGTTCCGATACTTTTAGAATATCGAATACCGGAATCGGAAGTTCCCATAATGCCTGCGCTCTGCAGTGTCTCTGAAGGATGACAAGCTGGATGGCAGCGCTCAGCTTACTGTACTTGTCATTTAGTGTTAAAGGATTTATTTAAAAAAAAATAATAGTGTTTTCATGCACCGTCTCTTAAAAAAAGCCGGCCGGCAATTCAGCAGCGTTACCCGACAATTTAGAATAGAAAGAATAGAGCATCACACATAGATTAGATACATAGAAACATGTCAGTCACATATATAATAAGTACAGTGACAGTGTTGCTTACTGTACTTGTCATTTAGTGTAAAGGATTAATTAAAAAAAATAATAGTGTTTTCATGCACCGTCTCTTTAAAAAAACCGGCAGGCAATTCAGCAGCGGTACCTGACAATTTACAACAGAAAGAATAGAGCATCACACCTAGATTAGAGAGATAGAAACATGTCAGTCACATATATAAGAAGTACAGTGACAGTGTTGGTTACTGTACTTGTCATTTAGTGTTAAAGTAAAGGATTTATTTAAAAAAAAATTGGCGCGGGGTTCCCCGTAATTTTAGGCTCTAGCGGAGGTGCATGAGGTGAGCTGAGTTCATTGGACATGAACTCGGCTCATCTGGATGCCGTCACAGCCAGACACTGAGGAGCACAAGCATGCCTGCGCTTCTCAGTGTCTGCGGGATGACAGGCTGGATGGCAGCTTTCTGCTGCGGTCCAGCCTGTCATCTCGATGTAGCAGAGCTGAAGCTGTCGTGGGAACCATGGAAAGGTAAGGATGATGTTGGTTTATTATTTTTCTTTTATTGCAGGAGATCGTTGGCTTCAGCTGGAATGGGTGTGACGGTAAGTATGGTTTAATTTAGAACAATATAGAATTGTGTGTTTATTTCAATTAAAGGACTTTATTCTAGGGTGTTTGTGTTTTTTTGTAACTTTGACTATGGGGTTAGTAATGGGGGTGTCTTATAGACGCCTCTCCATTACTAACCTGGGCTTGATGTCAGCTGGCATTATAAGCTGACATCAACCCCAGCCCTATTACCCCACTGCCACCGCTACAGGGCAGTGGGAAGAGCGAGGCTAAGTGCCAGAATTGGCGCATCCTATGAATGCGCCATTTCTGGGGCGGTTGATGGCTGGTGTTTCTAGCCTGGGAGGGGGCCAATATTCATGGCACCCTTCCTGGGCTATTAATATCAGCCCCCAGCTGTCTGCCTAGCCTTTGCTAGCTATTAAAATAGGGAGGACCCCACGTCATTTTTTGGGGGGTCCCCCATTTTAATATCTAGTAAAGGCTAGGTATTCAGCTGGGGGCTGATATCAGTAGCCTGGGAAGCTCCATGGGTATTACCCCCTTTTCCAGGCTTCAAACATCTGCCCCAGCCGTCTGCTTAACCTCCGCTAGAGACTAAAATTACGGGGAACCCCACGCCAATTTTTTTTTTAATAAATCCTTTGTTTTAACACTAAATGACAAGTACAGTAAGCAACACTGTCACTGTACTTATTATATATGTGACTGACATGTTTCTATCTATCTAATCTATGTGTGATGCTCTATTCTTTCTATTCTAAATTGTCGGGTAACGCTGCTGAATTGCCGGCCGGCTTTTTTAAAGAGACGGTGCATGAAAACACTATTATTTTTTTAAATAAATCCTTTACACTAAATGACAAGTACAGTAAGCAACACTATCACTGTACTTATTATATATGTGACTGACATGTTTCTATCTATCTAATCAATGTGTGAAGCTCTATTCTTTCTGTTCTAAATTGTCGGGTACTGGTGTATGCCGCTGCTGAATTGCCGGCTTTTCATGTTTCACTGAGCACTGTTCCCATCGATTTGGGCAACCACCTCCCCCAATACATTCTACATTATTGTTAGTTGTTTTCTTTCATGTAGAATTAACCTACAAGGAAAGAAAGGGTTTCTTTTCATTACGATATTTGTGTCCCATTGACTTGCATTGGTTTCCGGTATTGGAATTGGCGATATCCGATACTTTTTGAGTATCGGCCCGATCCAATCCGATCCGATATTTCCTGATATCGGAAGGTATCGCTCAACACTACTCCTTAATCCTTCTTCCTTTAAGACCCAGTGGCGACCTCCTTCCTGCTTCTGATTGACACACTCTTGCATGGGAGTTAAAAACTATGTTTGCTCCAGGCAATTGCCGGTGATGCTTATATGTTCTTTTGTGCATGCTTGGAGCAATAGCTGTTGGCTGGCTTCTCCTCTGGAGCCCTTGGAGGACAGTTGGCGTTACTCCTCTAGTGTCTGCTCAAGCTAAGTTAATTCCCTGTGTTTGTCTAACTTGTTGTCTTTAGTTTGTAGTGGGGCATGACCAATGCTCACCCCTCCCTATCTAGGGCCAAGGTCTAGGGATATACAGGGTTTAGGGTCCTGCTCGGCGATTGATGTGGAACCAATGTAGGGACTGTAGGGTAGGCAGGATGTTATTAAATCTGCCTAAGGGTCTCTACTCCCCCTTTCCCTAGTGTTTGGGTTTCCTCCCCATCTTCCCTTCGTGTTGCACTTAGTCTTTCCCACACCTTGCATGACAACACGATCTCCCTGCTCTACCGCTCTCTGTTCTGTAGACCACAGGTCTCTTTAAGCCTAAGCCTAATTAATACTTGTGGGGGGGGGGGCATAATAAACAATGGGGGACCCTGAAACAGTGGAGGGCCCTCATACATTAGGGACTACTTTGGGGGCCCTTATATAGTTTGGGAGCTAATGTGAGAGCCATTATACAAAAGTGAGAAAATGGCACTCTACAGTATAGAATCGGGTGCTGTGAAGTAAGCCGTAATCTTCAGAAAATCGAGAAAACGTTGGCACACCAGTTGCATTGAAAATGAATTTATTATTAGACCCAGATGAAAAACAGATAGTAATAACTGACGTTTCGGCCTGTCATGGCCTTTCTCAAGGTATATCTGTCAATGTATGGGGTCCAGGAATGCAGGAATGTGGTGGACCCCATCCATTGACAGATAAACCTTGAGAAAGGCTATCTGTTTTTCATCTAGGTCTAATAGTAAATTCATTTTCATTGCAACTGATGTGCCAACGTTTTCTCCATTTTCTGAAGGGCCATTATACAGTTTGGGGCTAATGCAGGGGCCCTTATATAGCATGGAAACTAATGTAGGGGCCATTATACAGTTTGGGGGCTAATGTAGTGGCCATTTTACAGTCTGGAAGCTCATTTGGGGGCCATTATACAGTTTAGGGGCTAATGCTCCTGCCATTACATAGTGTGGAAGATAATATGGGGGCCATTATACAGTTTGGGGGCTAATGCAGTGGCCATTATACAGTTTGGGGGCTAATGCAGGGACAATTATAAAGTTTTAGGGCTAATGTGAAGGTCATTATACAGTTTGGGGGCTAATGCAGTGGCCATTATACAGTTGGGGGGCTGACGCGGGGGCAATTATACAGTTTGGGGGCTAATGTAAGGGCCATTATACAGTTTGTGGCTTACTGGGGGGCCATTATACAGTGTGGGAGCTAATGCAGGGCCACTATACAGTTTGAGGTCTAGTGTGGGGGCTACTGTGGACGTCATTATACAGTGTTGGGGCCATTATATAGTGTGAGGGCAGGGCCGGCTCCAGGTTTTTCTGGGCCCCGGTCGAAAGAGTCTCAGTGGGCCCCTTTAATACATACCAGGATTCATGATGCACAGATACCGCAGAAAAATATATATATATATATATATATATATATATATATATATATATATATATATATATATATATATATAGTACAATAAGCCTAGAAAAATTGGAGTGGGACACCCTACAAATCAAATATAGGACAATGTAGATGTATTAAAAACCACTTTTATTTGATAGAACAATTATTAAAAATATGTATAGCAATGATAAAAAAAGAGGGTCATACAGGGTAGGAATACACACAAAGCAGATACGACAATTTAATGGTGGGTCCCCCGGGAAGAAAATCATCCCTTCAATAGTACAATGCAAAGATTTCACTTCTTACATTACATGAGTGATATCTATTATAAATTCCACAATAGCTCAGAAACCGGCGAATCGCTCCACACAGTATACTGGCCCCCATATAACACTCTATACGGAATACTGGCCCCCATATAACGCCCCATACGGAATACTGGCCCCCATATAACGCTCTATATAGAATACTGGCCCCCATATAACACTCTATACAGAATACTGGCCCCCATATAACACTCCATACAGAATACTGGCCCCCATAAAACACTCCGTACAGGATACTGGCCCCCATATAATGCTCTATACAGAATACTGGCCCCCATATAACACTCCATACAGAATACTGGCCCGCATAAAACGCTCCATACAGGATACCGGCCCCCATATAACGCTCCATACAGGATACTGGTCCCCTTATAATGCTCCATACAGGATACTGGCCCCCATATAATGCTCCATGCAGGCTGTTCCCCCCACATAATGCCCCGTGCAGGCTGTTCCCCCCCTTATAATGCTCCATGCAGGCTGTTCCCCCCACATAATGCCCTATACAGGCTGTTCCCCCCCTTATAATGCCCCATGCAGGCTGTTCCCCCCCCCTTATAATGCCTCATGCAGGATGTCACCCCCCTCTTTATAATGCCCCATGCAGGATGTCACCCCCCCTCTTTATAATGCCCCATGCAGGATGTCACCCCCTCTCTTTATAATGCCCCGTGCAGGATGTCACCCTCCCTCTTTATAATGCCCCATGCAGGATGTCCCCCCCCCCCCGTATAATGCCCCATGCAGGATGTCACCCCCCATATTATGCCCTATGCAGGATGTCACCCCCCCTCTTTATAATGCCCCATGCTGGATGTCACCCCCCCATATTATGCCCCATGCAGGATGTCACCTCCCCATATTATGCCCCATGCAGGATGTCACCCCCCCCATATTATGCCCCATGCAGGATGTCACCCCCCCATGTTATGCCCCATGCCTCCATACATTAAAAAAAATTTAAAAAAATCAAATACTCACCTCACTCCTCCTCACCTGCTGCCGCTGCTCCGGCTTCCGGCGTCGTCCCGCTCTGCGCTGCCTGTGACGGCTCAGGGGAGGGCGCGGTGGAAAGATGTCACCGTGCCCTCTGACCTGAGACATCACAGGGAGCGCACGGCAGGAAGACAACGGATCTGCTGAGGCACAGAGAGAGGTAAGTATCTGGCTGCCGGGGCCCTAAGCAAGCGGGGGGGAGCAGGAGCTCTCCTCTGCCCATACCCCGGCGGGGTGCCTGACCGCGAGTGGGCCCCCCGCCTGCTCAGGGCCCTGGCACTTGCCCAGGTGCGCCGGGTGTTGATGCCGGCCCTGTGTGAGGGCCATTATACAGTGTGAGGGATTCTTTGGGGGTTATTATACTGTGCTTTGTGAGAGCAGTGGGGACATCATACTATGCATACAGGAGCTGTGGGGGTATTGTACTGTGTTTAAAGGAGCTGTGGGCCCACCATACTGTGTTTAGAGGATCTGTACGTTGGGGGACTCGGTGGACATTATTATATCTTAAGTGGGAACTTAAGAAGCATTATTGTTTTAGGGGCAGAGTATTGTGGCTGTGAAAGGGGCAAAATGAGGACACTGCTTCCTAGGGCATTTGCACAGGGCATTAATATTTTCTAGGTACCAATTTTACCATCTAGAGGGCACAAAGGAGGCATTATTACTATGTAAGGGGAACAGTGGTGGGCATTTTTATGTGGGACACTAAGAGAAACACTATTATTGTGCCAAACAGCAGGTACATCAATAGGGACACATATGGCATCAGCGGCTCAGTACTGGGGTATCAGTAGGCAGGGGAGTACATAGAAATCATGGGGCCACATAGCAGAAGCTCTAATTGCCCCCCCCCCCCCCCAAAAAAAAAAAAAAAATATTTGTCTGTGTCACAGAAGAGCAGATCTCACAACTTTCCAGCCTTTACTTAGTAATTTTCCTTCTGCTGAAGTCCTAGATTCCTCTTTCATTGCCCCATAAAGTATGATGCCAATAATAGTGCCCTCAAAACACGGTATGATACCCCTATGGTGCATTCCTTCACATTAGCCTCCACAAGCATGGTATAATGATCCTACTGTACCCCACTTCAACTCCCAAGGCTAAGTATGATGACCCTAACACAGTATAATCCCCCAACTGTGACTCCTACACAGCCCTCCATATAGTATAATGGGCCTACATACAGTATTGTGGCCCGCACTAGCCCTCCAAACAGTATGATAGCACCCACACAAACCTTCACACCGTATAATTGCTTTCATACAGTATAATGGCCCCCCACATAGCCCTCAAAATATTATAATGGCCCCACATATCCTCCATATAGTATAATGCGCCCCCCATAATCCTCCATATAGTATAATGCGCCCCCATAATCCTTCACATAGTATAATGCGCCCCCCATAATCCTCTACATAGTATAATGAACTTCCCATGGTCCTCCATAGAATATAATGCATTCCCCATAGTCCTCCATTCTGTATATTACACACCCCACAGGGTAAAATGCAGCCCCTATATAGTATAATGCACCCCACAGTCCTGCAGTATTATGGGCACCACGTACTAACTGATTTTAAAATACCATATATTTTAAATAAGCCGACCCGAGAATAAGTCGAGGCCCCTAATTTTACCACAAAAAACTGGGAAAACATATTGACTCGAGTATAAGCCTAGGGTGAGAAATGCAGCAGCTGCTGGTAAATTTCCCCATCCTGATTTGTATGGCACCATTCATCCCCCAATCCTGGTACGTATGGCACCCCTCATCACCCAATCCTGGTACGTATGGCACCCCTCATCCCCAATCCTGTTACGTATGACTCCCCTCATCCCTCAATCCTGGTACGCATGTCATCCTCATCACCCAATCCTGGTATGCATGGCCCCCTCATCCCCAATCCTGGTATGCATGGCCCCCTCATCCCCTCAATCCTGGTATGCATGGCCCCCTCATCCCCTCAATCCTGGTATGTATGGGCCTCCTCATCCCCCCAATTCTGGTATGCATGGGCCCCCTCATCCCCTCAATCCTGGCATGCATGGCCTCCTCATACCCCCAACCCTGGTATGCATGGCCCCCTCATCCCCCCAATCCTGGTATACATGGCCCCCTCATCCCCCCAATCCTGGTATGCATGTCATCCTCATCACCCAATCCTGATATGCATGGCCCCCTCATCCCCAATCCTGGTATGCATGGCCCGCTCATCCCCTCAATCCTGGTATGCATGGCCCCCTCATCCCCTCAATCCTGGTATGTATGGGCCTCCTCATCCCCCCAATCCTGGTATGCATGGGCCCCCTCATCCCCTCAATCCTGGCATGCATGGCCTCCTCATACCCCCAACCCTGGTATGCATGGCCCCCTCATCCCCCCAATCCTGGTATACATGGCCCCCTCATCCCCCTAATCCTGGTATGCATGGCCCCCTCATGCACCCCATCCTGGTATGCATGGCCCCCCCTCCCCCAATCCTGGTGTGCATGGCCCCCCTTATCCCCCAATCCTGGTATGTATGGCCCCCTCATCCCCCAATCCTGGTATGTGTGGCCCATTCATCCCCCAACCCTGTTATGTGTGGCCCCCTCATCCCCCAACCCTGGTATGTGTGGCCCCCTCATCCCCCAATCCTGGTATGTGTGGCCCCCTCATCCCCCAATCCTGGTATGTGTGGCCCCCTCATCCCCCAATCCTGGTATGTGTGGCCCCCTCATCCCCCAATCCTGGTATGTGTGGCCCCCTCATCCCCCAATCCTGGTATGCGTGTCCTTCCTCATCCCCCAATCCTGGTATGCATGGCCTCTTCATCCCCCAATCCTGGTATGCGTGGCCCCCCTCATCCCTCAATCCTGTTATGTGTGGCCCCCTCATCCCCCAATCCTGGTATGTTTGGCCCCCTCATCCCCAAATCCTGTTATGTGTGGGCCCCCCCATCCCCCAATCCTGGTATGTGTGACCCCCTCATCCCCCAATCCTGGTATGTGTGGGCCCCCTCATCCCCCAATCCTGGTATGTGTGGCCCCCTCATCCCCCAATCCTGGTATGTGTTGCCCCCTCATCCCCCAATCCTGGTATGTGTGGGCCCCATCATCCCCCAATCCTGGTATGTGTGGCCCCCTCATCCTCCAATCCTGGTATGTGTGGGCCCCCTCATCCCCCAATCCTGGTATGTATGGCCCCCTCATCCCCCAATCCTGGTATATGTGGCCCCCTCATCCCCCAATCCTGGTATGTGTGGCCCCCTCATCCCCCAATCCTGGTATGTGTGGCCCCCTCATACCCCAATTCTGGTATGTGTGGCCTCCTCATCTCCAAATCCTGGTATGCGTGTCCCGCCTCATCCCCCAATCCTGGTATGCATGGCCTCTTCATCCCCCAATCCTGGTATGCGTGGCCCCCCTCATCCCTCAATCTTGCTATGTGTGGCCCCCTCATCCCCCAATCTTGGTATGTGTGGCCTCCTCATCCCCAAATCCTGGTATGTGTGGGCCCCCTCACCCCCCAATCCTGGTATGTGTGGCCCCCTCATCCCCCAATCCTGGTATGTGTGGGCCCCCTCATCCCCCAATCCTGGTATGTGTGGCCCCCTCATCCCCCACTCCTGGTATGTGTGGCCCCCTCATCCCCCAATCCTGGTATGTGTGGGCCCCATCATCCCCCAATCCTGGTATGTGTGGCCGCCTCATCCTCTAATCCTGGTATGTGTGGGCCCCCTCATCTTCCAATCCTGGTATCTGTGGCCCCCTCATCCCCCAATCCTGGTATGTGTGGCCCCCTCATACCTCAATCCTGGTATGTGTGGGTCCCCTCATCCCCCAATCCTGGTATGTGTGGGCCCCCTCATTCACCAATCCTGGTATGTGTGGCCACCCTCATACCCCAGTCCTGGTATGTGTGTCCCAATCACTTTACACATAAAAAAATAAACACTTATACTCACCTTCCTTCCTCACCTCTGCTCCAGCGCTGCGTCTTGTCTGCCAGCAGCTCATGTCGGTATCTGAGCAGCATGCGCTTTCAGACGCCGAGGCACGCTGCTGCTGCTGCCGGCACATTCACTCTTCTCCACGCGGGGACTATGGGCGTGGAGAAGCTTGAATATGCATTCTGTTTAGTAGCGGGCACTGTCAGCAGGAGCTGCGGCTCAGCGCTCCTCCGTGCCCGCTACTAACGAGAATGAATATTCCCTCTTCTCCATGCACATGTGAGTGGAAAAGAGGGAATATGCATGTCCCTTTAGCAGCGGGCACACGTGGTAGCTGCAGCAGCGTCTACCGCGTGTGCCCCGCTCCCCCCCCCAATACTCATATATCCTCCTTGTTCCCCCACTGCTTAGGGGCCCCCCAGCTCACAGGCCCCATAGCAGTAGCGTGGCCTACAGCCATTGGCAGTACGCCACTGTCAGTAGGATAAGGAATTTGTGCAGGTTGGGAATAGATGGAGACGGTGCTGGAAATGTGAGAAGTCAAATGTGTCTTTGTTGTAATCTCTGAACACGAGTTGTGGCTGGAAGGAGTTACCATGTTGGTCTTGACTAGATGGAAAATACGGGAAAAATGAACGATTCCATCAAAAAGAGCGTCAGCTGTAAGTCATTACCTATAACTGCACTGTAATCACTTGTATGTTCTGCATGTATGCCGAGGGAAATTGTGACCACACCTCTAGCCACACCTCAATCCTTGCCTACTTACAATTTCTTTCTACCCTGGTAGAAGGAGATGTCAGAGGGGTGGTGGCAGTGAGCGACATCCAGAAGATGCCTGAGACTGCAGGGCATAGACCCAAATCCGGGACTGTCCCACTGTATCCAGGACAGATGGAACTAGAGCTGAGTGGATCGATTCACGGAACTCTGGTCCAGCGTGCAGAAGAATGGCACATTGTGGCTGGACAGGAGGCCATGAATCTCTTACCTTCTGGTGTTCCCAGTGTGACCTTTGATTAGCCAAAGATGAAGCAACATCATCTGTACGTCCTGCTCATCTCTACTTGGGCCTATGGATTTATTTTTTGTTCCTTCATTCACAGTCATATCAGCCAGAACTTTCTCATCTTTATGTAGCTTCACTATGTGACATCTGACTTTTTTGTGTCTGTAAGGCCTCTTTCGCACGTCCTGATATTACCGGTACTGGAAAAAACAGTACCGGAGATATCCGTGTCCATGTGTACCTGTGTGGCATACATGTGGCAACTGTGTGCTGCCCGTGTACAGCATCAGAATCACACATACCGGCGCCTGGAAATCAGCGGTACAGTTAACACTGTTCCCAAGCACCAAGGAATCTCTCATCATTGTCCCCTGTTTGCGCTGCGATCAGCGTGAGCAAGGGACAATGTTGAGAGTAGTATTCAGCCTTCGCTGTCTCCAAAAAGTGTAAAAATAAGAATAAAATAAAAAAATCATTATACTCACCTCGCTCGAGGCGACCGCACACGCTGAGAAGCAGAGGAGAATGACTCGCTGCGACTAGCGGGCCCCTGAACTCTGCTGAGCTCAGTGAGTGAAAGGACACCGCTCGGTGAGTTCAGCGCAGTTCAGTGGCCCGCTCTCTGCATCGTGTCATTCTGCCCTGTTCCTCAGCGTGTGGGGTTGTCACAAGCCACAGATCACGCTGATGAAGAAATGTGGTCAGATGGATTACGGCAGGGGACACTGGATTATTTAAACTTCAGACAGGTGAGTGATATTGTTCTTTTTTATTTTTAGTTTATTTACAGGGGACAATGGTTTAAGGGAATTAGGTGTAAAGGTGAGTATAATGTGTTTTTTATTTTATTCTCATTTTTACACTTGTTGGAGACAGCGGGGGCAGACTACAACTCTCAATATTGCCTCTTGCTCGTGCTAATCGCTCAGTAGAGCAGGGACTAGTCCAGCCCCTGAAACGGACTTCACTAATGACGCTTTGTTTCAGGGAGGGGGCAGAGCCTGCGACAGTGACTGTAGCCTCTGCCCTCCGATGATGTATTGTTTGAGTATCCCATGCACTGGGGATTATCAAACAAAATGCCATCAAACCAGAAGTAGATAAAAAAAATAAAGGAGTTAGAGAGAGTAGAGTGGGAACAGTAGGGACTTTGTAATGAAAGTTTATTAGATAAACGTTTAAAATATTGCAATAAATAGCCATTTAGGATTAAAATCAATATTAGTTTTGGACCATCCCATTAACATCCATTAAAGGGAATTTGTCAGCAGGTTTTTGCTGCGTAATATGAGACACCATGATGTAGTGGAAGAGAGCCTGATTGCAGGGAGGTGTCACTTACTGGGCTGTGTTTTGCTGTCTCAATATAATCAGTGTTTTTATCAGCAAGAGGTTATCACTACAGGACCCTGACCTTGTGCCTAGTCAAACTACTCCCCACAACAGATTAGTATCTTTCTGTCACTATACAAAGTATATAGAAAGCAGTGGTGTGGGCAATGTTATTCAGGGCTCAACATTTGATCTCTTCTAGATCTGCAGCAGAGAAAACTGTGAATCTATCACTGCTGCATCCAGTATGTGATATATCGCTGGAATCAGGGTCTTTATCCCTACTTTATTATGCTGTCAGATTACATAGCAACAACCTGCTGACATATTTTCTTTAATGGGATTGTCCAGGACTTAGCGTGTGTCATCAATATCAGCTCTATGGCGTCTGACACTTGCCACTCCTACAGTTGTTTGCAGATCTCACAATGAATAGCAGTAAATAGTGAACATCAACCTCTGTACAATGTGTAGTGGCCGTATTCTCCCCACTGCCGGAGTTTATAACAGCTGATCAGTTGAAGTTCCGGGTGCCTGACTCCTACTGATCTAATATTAATCTTAAAGGTAGCTCATCAGTGTCTAAGTACTAGACAACCATTTAGTCAGTGTAAGGCCACATTCACACGCTCAGTATTTGGTCAGTATTTTACATCAGTATTTGTAAGCTTAAACCAGGAGTGGGTGATAAATACAGAAGTGGTGACGTGTTTCTATTATACTTTTCCTCTGATTGTTCCACTCCTGGTTTTGGATTACAAATACTGATGTAAAATACTGACCAAATACTGAACGTGTGAATGTGGCTTAAAAGGTTATAAAAAAGAGGCCGCTTTTTTATTAGTATGAAGTAATATAGTTCAGACTTCTCTGACTGCAATGTAAATGTAGGGACTCTCAACACTACGAGGATCCTTGATACTAATACCTTATCTTTATACTTTCTGCAGGATGCCTTTTTGTCATTATAAGAATGCACTTAAAGTTTTGGTCACTTTATTTTTCCCAAATATGTTGGGGACATGATTTTCTGTACACTTTCTATTATATAGGTGTAACAGATTCTCCTCCGGTTCTTGTTAGTGCAGCCTCCCTCACAGACTGTACAGTTATCCAGTCCATAAAATGGCTGCTGGTGGAGAAGCTTGTGACCAGACCTGTCCATCACTTTCCTCCAATTGTAAGAAACCTCACATGGGAAAGCAGTTTCTCATTCACAGGAGGCTGATGGACATGTCTGGCCACATTCTCCTCCATCAGCAGCCATTTTGCAGAGTGTAGAGTGTGAGGAAGACTCACTAACAAGGGCAGGAGGAGAACCTGTAATACTGATATATTAAGTGCCACAAAATGTCCAACACATTTGGTAAAATAAAGTAGACAACCCCTTTCAGTTCCTCTCTATAAATTAGCTTTCATCACAGCAACATTTCCTAAAGTAGTTAAAGGGCACATGTCATGTCCGATAACACTATTAGCACTGTAAGCACGTCCTGGCACTGACTGAGTGCACTTTAAAGCTGGCTGTCAGTCATTGCCGGGGCTGCTTACAGTCGCCGTCCTCAGTGCTGTGAGTGATGACTGTAAGTGCTCCAGGAATGACTGCATGACTGAAAGGTGACAGCTCCCAGGAGAAATGAAGTTCATTTTCTTTCAGTGGCTGCAGTTTCAGTACTGTAGCCAGGCGCCTTCATAACGCTATTAACCTTCTGATTAACTCTATAGCTGTAGGCTAATAGTGTTATCAGACATAACAGGTTCTTTTTAAAGGAGTTGTCTTACCACAACAACAGAGCATACAGTAGCGACCAAAAGTTTTACATTTTTTTTAAAAGTGTGATTCCTTCTGTCTGGTTGGTGTGATGCCATTTTCCTCGTGATTTTAGTAAACCGGAAGCAAATGGTTGTCAGCCATAAGGACGAAAATTGTGTTTGACATTGTTTTATCCCTTTATGTGTTAGTTTTCAACATTTCCTGGGCCAAATGTTTTGTATAGTTCGTCATGATTAGTCAAATTTTGCCTACATTTTTTTTTATTTGTTTTTACGTTAAAACATGGCAAAGACCAAGCCAAATTTATCACCAGATGTCAGGAAGCTTATAATTCGGAGAGTGAAGTCAGGCAAAAGCAAAAAAGAGGTATCTATGGAATTCAACTGTTCTCAGAGTCAAGTGTCACGTATATTAAAAAAAAGAAAAAGAAGATTATGGAACAGCTGACAAACCTAGAAGTGGACGACCACGGAAAACTTCCTCCAGAGTTGGTCACATTATTAAGAAAAAGTCAGTATCTGAAGTCCATACAAGTGCTGTACAGATTTTGCACAAAATGAACGAAGAATATGGGGTCAAAGTGAGTAGCAAAACTGTGGTGTGACGGCTAAGAGCAGTAGGGTTGAATGCACGAGTTCCAGTCAAGAAGCCTTTCATCTCTGCAAAGAACCGGAAGGTCCGACTTGAGTTTGCCAAAGAACACAGCCAATGAAAAGAAACAGATTGGTCTAAGGTGTTGTGGTCCGCTGAATCCAAGTTTGGTAGTGATAGGAAGTAGTGAAGAGCGAGAAAGTCTCATTAACCCTTTCGGCGATCATGCTCGGGTGCTTGCTGAGTTTTTTGGCGTGCTCGGCATTTCATTTACTGTCGCCATGGGCAGGCAACCTCTGTATGTGTCACATCTGTCTAACAGCTGTGACACATGCCGACGCGACAGTCAATGAAAAGCAGAGCATGCCAAAATATTCGGCGTGCACCCGAGCGTGCTCGCCAAAAGGGTTAATGAGACATACTCGCTCAGCACTATATATACTGCCCAATTGGAAAATGTAATGATGTAAGGTACCAAACACCTACAGTGGAACATGGTGGTGGCAATGTCATGGTTTGGGGCAGCTTTTCTGCATCTAACATTGGCTCCCTGCATAGAATTGATGGAAATATGAATGATACCATGTACAAGGATATACTGGAGAATGTAATGCTTCCACATAGTAAAACCAAAGTAGGCAAGGGATGGAAATTCCAGCAAGGCAATGATCCTAAGCACACATCAAATTTAGTCAACAACTGGTTAGCAAAGAAAAATGTTCTCCTGCAGCAATGACCAAGCCAATCACCTGATTTACACCCTATAGAGCACCTTTGGGATGAGTTAGGGCGGTGAGTTGGGACCTGTACTCATAGCAATAGAGATGAATTGTTTGCAGATTTGCAAATGGAATGGAGCAAAATCCCTCAAGATGTCTTGAATACTCTAGTGGCTTCAATGCCCCGTCTGTGTGGTGCAGGAATTACAGCAAGAGGTTATATTACAAAATACTAAGTTATGGCATTGTAAGCAATGAATTACTCTGTATGTTGTGGTCAATAAATAATATATGCAAAGCTTTTGGCAGTCAGTTTTCTTTAATTAGATGACCATACCTATATTCAAAAGCATTTTAGTTAAAATTAAGGTCTTGCATGATGACAACTTCATGCAGTTTCATTTCATCTCCAGGAAAATGGCATCACAACAACCAGACAGAAGGAATCACACTTTTAAACAAAATGAAAAACTTTTGGTTGCTACTGTATGTATGGCCTAGATAGGGTACATCGCTCAGGACCCCGCTATGTGGCAGAGCGGAAAGCCCAGTATGTAATGCTGCATCGCCCCCGTGTGGCTGGTTGTTGAGTCTGCACTCTGCGGGAACACCTGATCGCTGGTCCGTGGAGGATCTGGACTGGTAGTGATCAGAATACAGGCTGCCATGCTTATAAATATAACTGCAGCGATATGGGATAACTTTAGGAATACCATTAAAATTGGTTTCACTCACTGATGATGCATTTCCAACATTTTACTGCAGAATTTCTCATAACACAAACAACCCTTCAATAATATGAACGCTACATGCACAGATACCATAAAGCAGTGTTCCAATGTGGAGATAATATATATAATGCAGAGGCCACAGCAATGAATAGTGAGGCAAGGTCATTCGCCAAAATCACTGATGACTGTGTGGTTGATGCAGGCTGTAATCCATATTGTTGCCACTAGATGGCAGTGTGACGACTGTATTGGTTCACCATAAAGCATTAGCTCCGCCCCTTGAGCCCCCGGAACACGCAGTGTCCGTGCAGTGCCCATGCTCGGGTACCTGGCGGCCGCAGCTCTGTGCCTGGCAGCACTGCTGGGCATGCGGACGGATCCATGGACCTTCGTTGAGATCCCGGGGTTGAGCTATATCTTTCCCGAGAAGTGCAGTGTGACCCCAGTACGGCTGCTGAGTAAGGGGGAGCTGTCCATCTACCACGGGGGGCACGGCAGCCCGGGCTTGTACCTGGCTGTGCTAGGGCAGGTGTTTGATGTGCAGAAGGGGATGAAGCATTATGGTCCTGGGGGCTCCTACAGCTTCTTTGCAGGTACAAATCCTAATTTCTGGTTATAGGGGGCAATGTGCCATGTAAATGCCACTCACTATAGAGGGCAGCAGACAAGGGGTGGAATGAACTGCCGCTTATTGGATTCCGCAATAGACAGCTGTTTGTTTTTAAAGTTTTCTTTAGAAAATAATTCCGGAGCAACTAGACTTCTGCACTGTGATGTTACTCTGTTATTCCTCCTGGAATTGTATGCACGAATTGGAAACTGTGTGTTACTCAGGCTTCCAACTGTTCTGCATGGCCTGGGAGACCCCCAGAAAAAGTGGGGATATCCCTGACTCCAGGGCGAGATCTAGTTTCCTGGGCATCCTATAGACTGCTTTATAGGGAGGGATCCCCGAATGTTCCCTCCTGTCAGCACTACATTAGAGCCCTGGCACACCCGTATAACAGAGTTAGGCCACGTTCACACACTCAGTATTTGTAAGACAAAATCAGGAGAGGAACAATCAGAGGAAAAGTATAATAGAAACACGTCACCACTTCTGTATTTATCACCCACTCCGGGTTTTGGCTTACAAATACTGAGGTAAAAAACTGATCAAATACTGAACATGTGAATGTAGCTTTACTCTTCCTCTCCTACTTCCCCCTTGGCAGAGATCCTCAATCACATCCTCAGTCTTTCATGACTGCAGCACCTTTTTATGTTCTGCATCCCCTTCCCGAGCCTGATGGTCACAACCCAGTAGTGGAGGTGGTCTAGCCTTATCCTGCACCATTTTGGTTTTGCACCTTTTTTTTTAAAGCATAACACAAAGGGTATGGTATATGGTGAGAAAAATGTTGGCTCAGGTATTCTCATTTTCTTTTCGCTTTACCGAAGAACCATTTCCAAAAGTTGACTGTTTTAGGTTACTCATACATTTCCAATGGGCATAAAGGAGGAATAGTACATCTAAGAGTTCTAAGCGTTGAAAAATTATTTTATGGCAATACTTTTTACTAAAACAAACATGTCAGTAGGTCCTGGTCCAATTTAACTATATAATTGTATATTTCTATAAGGCCATGTTCATACTGCAGCCGTGGATATATTTCGTCAAGCTGCTCTTGTGCATTGCCAGGTCCATGATACAATGGATGCCAAGGGCGCCTGCTGGATCCCATTTAGTGTGTTTGTTGTGTTTCTTGGAATATCCCTATTCCTTCCATCTATTTTAACAACGGGAGTGATCCATTATAAGCCAGTGAATTCGGTCAGGATCCATTGTCATTTCTGTCCTGGACGCCGTATACTGGAATCAATGAGAAAACATAAACTGGGCCTGGTACAACTCCTGGCAAAAATTATGGAATCACCGGACTCGGAGGATGCTCATTCAGTTGTTTAATGGTGTTGAAAAAAAGCAGATCACAGACATGGCACAAAACTAAAGTCATTTCAAATGGCAACTTTAGGGCTTTAAGAAACACTAAAAGAAATCAAGATTAAAAATGTGGTACTCAGTAAGGGTAATTTTTTTTCAGACCAAGCAGAGGGAAAAAATTATGGAATCACCCTGTAAATTTCCATTTCCAAAACTAACACCTGCATCAAATTAGATCTGCTCGTTAGTCTGCATCTAAAAATGAGTGATCACACCTTGGATTGCTGTTACACCAAGTGGACTGACATGAATCATGGCTCCAACACGAGAGATGTCAATTGAAACAAAGAAGAGGATTATCAAACTCTTAAAAGAAGGTAAATCATCACGTAATGTTGCAAAACATGTTGGTTGTTCACAGTCAGCTGTGTCTAAAATCTGGACCAAATACAAACAACATAATAAGGTTGTTAACCCCTTAAGCCCCGCGGGTGGTTTGCACGTTAATGACCGGGCCAATTTTTACAATTCTGACCACTGTCACTTTATGAGGTAATTACTCTGGAACGCTTCAACGGATCCCCCTGATTCTGAGATTGTTTTTTCGTGACATATTGTACTTCATGATTGTGGAAAAATTTCTTCGATATCACTTGCGTTTATTTGTGAAAAAAACAGAAATTTGGCGAAAATTTTGAAAATTTTGCAATTTTCAAAATTTGAATTTTTAAGCCCTGAAATCAGAGCGATATGTCACACAAAAGAGTTAATAAATAACATTTCCCACATGTCTACTTTACATCAGCACAATTTTGGAACCAAAATTTTTTTTTGTTAGGGAGCTATAAGGGTTAAAAGTTGACCAGCGATTTCTCATTTTTCCAACAAAATTTATAAAACCATTTTTTTAGGGACCACATCACATTTGAAATCACTTGGAGAGGTATTTATGACAGAAAATACACAAAAGTGACACCATTCTAAAAACTGCACCCCTCAAGGTGCTCAAAACCACATTCAAGAACTTTATTAACCCTTCAGGTGCTTCACAGGAATTTTTTGAATGTGGAAGAAAAAAATGAACATTTAACTTTTTTCACAAAAATGTTACTTTAGACCCAATTTTTTTTATTTTCACTGGGGTAACAAGAAAAATGGACCCCAAAATTTGTTGTGCAATTTCCCCTGGGCACGCAGATACCCAATATTTGGGGAAGAAACACTGTTTGGGCGCACGGCAGGGCTCGGAAGGGAAGGAGCGCCATTTGACTTTTTGATTGTAAAATTTGCTTGAATAATTAGCGGACGCCATGTTGTGTTTGGAGAGCCCCTGTGTGCCCAAACTTTGGAGCTCCCCCACAAGTGACCCCATTTTGGAAACTAGACCCCCCAAGGCACCTATCTAGATGCATAGTGAGCACTTGGAACCCCCAGGTGCTTCACAAATTGATTCGTAAAAATGAAAAAGTGAAAAAAAAAACACTTTTTCATTTTTACGAATCAATTTGTGAAGCACCTAGGGGTTCCAAGTGCTCACTATGCATCTAGATAGGTGCCTTGGGGGGTCTAGTTTCCAAAATGGGGTCACTTGTGGGGGAGCTCCAATGTTTGGGCACACAGGGACTCTCTAAATACAACATGGTATCCGCTAACAAATTGAATGGAAAATTGGCTCAAATTGTTAGCGGACACCACATTGCGTTTGGAGAGCCCCTCTGTGCCCAAACTTTGGAGCTCCCCCACAAGTGACCCCATTTTGGAAACTAGACCCCCCAAGGCACCTTTCTAGATGCATAGTGAGCACTTGGAACCCCCAGGTGCTTCACAAATTGATTCGTAATAATGAAAAAGTGAAAAAAAAAAACACTTTTTCATTTTTATGAATCAATTTGTGAAGCACCTGGGGTTCCAAGTGCTCACTATGCATCTAGATAGGTGCCTTGGGGGGGTCTAGTTTCCAAAATGGGGTCACTTGTGGGGGAGCTCCAATGTTTGGGCACACAGGGACTCTCTAAACGCAACATGGCGTCCGCTAACAATTTGAGCCGATTTTCCATTCAATTTGTTAGCGGACACCATGTCGCGTTTGGAGAGCCCGTGATGTGCCTAAACAGTGGAGCTCCCCCACAAGTGTCCCCATTTTGGAAACTATACCCCTCAAGGATTTTATTAAGGTGTATAGTGAACATTTTGAACCCAGAGGTACGGCACAGAATTTGTTTACATTAGGTCATCATATTGAATAAGTTGTCATTATTCTTGAGCGCAAGTGCTCGCTACTTGAGTTTGCATCGGGTACTCAGGTATGCACCATGTACAGCGTGTGCTCGAGTGCCTGCTCCGCATGTTTCACGGTTATTAGACACCCAAAAAAAAACATGCGGGGATCGCTCGTGCATGGCAGGCAATCCCCGTAAAGTTTTTTGGCCGCGAAGCATATGGGGCAGAGACTCGAGCATGTCACTCAAATACCCACGATACTCAATGCATACCAGAGCACCCGATGCAAACTCAAGTAGCGAGCACTTGCGCTCAACACTAGTCGCCATATCGTCATCTTTTTTTCATACTTTTGAAAAAAATCCCAACCCCAGCACAACCCTAGCCCCAGCACAACCCTAGCCCCAGCACAACCCTAGCCCCAGCACAACCCTAGCCCCAGCACAACCCTAGCCCCAAACCCAGCCCTAACCCTAGCCCAATCCTAACCCAAGAGTTTATTTTTGACGCCGTTCCTTGTGCGGTATAAGTGATTAGACGACTTTATTCTTCGGGTCGGTGTGATTACAGCAATGCCAGAATCATATGGGGTTTTTATGACTGACAGCTGTCACACACTAAAAGATGCATTTTTTGTAAAATCTAGTTTTTGCATCGCCATATTTTGAGAGCTATAATTTTTCCAGATTTTGGCAGACAGTCATGTGACGGCTCGTTTTTTGCGGGATGACTTGACGTTGTTATTGGTGCCATTTTCAGGCACGTGACATTTTTTGATCGCTTTCTATTCCGATTTTTGGGAGGCAGAATAAACAAAAACCAACAATTCATGAATTGTTTTTTTTTTTTTTATTCTGTTCCGCGTGTGGTAAAATTGATGAGGTAGCTTTATTCTTCGGGTCAGTACGTTTACAGCGGTACCACATTTGTATCATTTTTCTATGTTTTGGCGCTTATACACAATAAAAGCTATTTTCTAGAAAAAAATATTTTTTAGTATCGCTTTATTCTGAGAGCTATAACTTTTTTATTTTTCGGCTGATGGAGCTGTATGGCAGCTTGTTTTTTGCGGGACGAGATGACGTTTTCAGCGGTATCATTTTTATTTGTATGCGTCTTTTTGATCGCGTGTTATTCCACTTTTTGTTTGGCGGTATGGTGATAAAGCATTGTTTTTTGCTTCGTTTTTTTTTTTTTTTTTTTTTTTTTACCATGTTCACTGAAGGGGTTAACTAGTGGGACAGTTTTATAGGTCAGGTTGTTCCGGATGCGGCGATACCAAATATGTGTACTTTTATTGTTTTTTTTTAATTTTTTTTATAATAATATTTATTGATGGGTACATTATATTTTTATTTTTGGTGTATTATTTTTTTTATTTTTTTATAATATTTTTGCACTTTCTTTTTTTTCCACTTTCACACAGTTTATACACTTTATTACTTTGTCCCACTCTGGGACTTTCACTTTTTTTTTTTCTGATCGCCTGCATGGCACAGGAATGGAGCACCATCCCTATGCCATGAAGGCTGTCAGAAGTGCACAGTGTGAAGATTGCTTGGAGATGCACTGCGCATGTCCAAGCAATCTTCCTGCTCTCTGGTGACCCGGATGTTGTCATGACGACATCGAGTCGTCATGGCAACACCCGGGAAGCCTTTGCAGACTGCGCTGGAAGCCGGAAGAGGAGGTGAGTATCGCCGATCACCTCCCCTTGCCCCCGCAATGCCGCGATCGACTTCGATCGCAGCATCGCGGGGGTTAATGTGCTGGGAGCGGTGCAGGACCGCTCCCTGCACATAGTACCGGGTGTCAGCTGTGACAATCAGCTGACACCCGGCGGCGATCGCGCCCGCACAGCCTGTGTGCGCGCGCGATCGCGATGACGTACTAATACGGGTCTGGCTCTTAAGTCCCAGGGCACAGACGCGTATTAGTACGTCAGATGTTATTAAGGGGTTGAAGGCAAACATACTGGTAGACCAAGGAAGACATCAAAGCGTCAAGACCGGAAACTTAAAGCAATATGTCTCCAAAACAGGAAATGCACAACAAAACAAATGAGGAACGAATGGGAGGAAACTGGAGTCAATGTCTGTGACCGAACTGTAAGAAACTACCTAAAGGAAATGTGATTTACATACAGAAAAGCTAAACATAAGCCATCATTAGCACCTAAACAGAAAAAAACAAGGTTACAATGGGCTAAGGAAAAGCAATAGTGTGCTGTGGATGACTGGATGAAAGTCATATTCAGTGATGAATCGCGAATCTGCATTGGGCAAGGTGATGATGCTGGAACTTCTGTTTGGTGCCGTTCCAATGAGATTTATAAAGATGACTGCATGAAGAGAACATGCAAATTTCCACAGTCATTGATGATATGGGGCTGCATGTCAGGTAAAGGAACTGGGGAGATGGCTGTCATTACATCTTCAATAACTGCTCAAGTTTACATTGATATTTTGGACAGTTTTCTTATCCCATCAATTGAAAGGATGTTTGGGGATGATGACATCATTTTTCAAGATGATAATGCATCCTGCCATAGAGCAAAAACTGTGAAAACATTCCTTGAAAGAAGACGCATAAGGTCAATGTCATGGCCTGCAAATAGTCTGGATCTCAATCCAATTGAAAATCTTTGGTGGAAGCTGAAGAAAATGGTCCATGGCAAGGCTCCAACCTGCAAAGCTGATCTGGCAACAGCAATCAGAGAAAGTTGGAGCCAGATTGATGAAGAGTACGGTTTGCCACTCATTAAGTCCATGCCTCAGAGACTGCAAGCTGTTATTAAAGCCAGAAGTGGTGCAACAAAATACTAGTCATGTATTGGAGTATTCTTTTGTGTGTTTGTTTTTCATGATTCCATAATTTTTTCCTCAGAATTGAGTGATTCCATAATTTTTTCCCTCTGCTTGGTCTGAAAAAAATTACCCTTACTGAGTACCACATTTTTAATCTTGATTTCTTTTAGTGTTTTTTAAAGCCCTAAAGTTGCCATTTGAAATGACTTTAGTTTTGTGCCATGTCTGTGATCTGCTTTTTTTCAACAACATTAAACAACTGAATGAACATCTTCCGAGCCTGGTGATTCCATAATTTTTGCCAGGGGTTGTAGATCTGTAGATACATCTTCTGCCATACACGTCTTTTACATATGGGTGAACCCACAGTGTTTTCCAAGACACGTCAGTGTTTTTTTACCTGAATGTCTTTTTTTTGCCATCTTTTTGTTGGTTTCCTCAGTGTTTGTTCATCATTTTGGATCACTGGCTTTTTTTTTTTTTTATATACCATTTTTCCATTATTTTGATGGCATCTTTTGTACTGGTGGTTTTCCGAACCTGCTAGTGGTTTCTGAAGCGAAAACACTGGGCATCTTTTAATCCTTCCCATTGACATCTATTATAAAGTATAGAGCGTTTTCAGAGTGGAAAATGAATGAAGAATGGTCAGATCACTTCAACTGCTCGGCATTTTTTTTTTTAACCTGAAGTGGTTAAAAGTCACTCAAAAGCCTTAAAGGGGTTGTCTACTACTAGAACAACCCCTTCTTGAACTAAATGTTCGGCCCCAATGTAAATAAAATAACCTATACTCCCCTCCCGTGCTGGTGCTGTTCCAGCAGAGTCAATACTCGCGGTCCCTAAGCTCTGATGCGGTGGAATGACACGTGGTGCCCGGCGCCCAATCAGCGCTGGCGTCACTGTCCCCACCCTCTTACCTTTTGAACATGAAGAAGTCCGTCCTGCAGCTGATCTCTGACTTCCTCTTCATGTTCAATTTACCTTTATTCTGTGGCTGAACTGATCGGAGCGACAGAGGCAGCTATTAGCAGCTCAGACTGTTAAAAACAGCGGGCACTCCCTGCTTCTCCCAATTTCTTGCTGCAGACTTGCTACAGATTTCACCCCTGTACATCGATGTGATGAAATTCTTAGTGAAAATCTGTGCAGATCAACCATGAATTAAAAATCTGCAGCATATTTGTTGCTCCGTGCAAAAATTTTTTGCTAAATGTGGATTGTGCATAGTGATTTCCACAGCTGCTATTGAAAGGCCCATATGGCAATTGGAGAGTTTTGCGTTACAGAATTTTTCTGAAATAAATACATTTTGGTAGAGCACCAGCTTAAAACAACTAAATTGTATATTCCTTTTTCACAGCAAGAGATGCCTCTAGAGCCTACGTGACTGGTGACTTTACAGAAGGTGGATTAGTAGATGATGTGACCGAACTGTCACCCTCGCAGATGTTACACCTCCACAATTGGCTCAGTTTTTATCAGAAGAACTATGCAGTGGTTGGTATGTTGTTTTTTTTTGCCCCCAATATGAGAGACAGTTGTGCTGATGATAATATTCTGCTGGTAACCAGCTCATGCATAGAAACATATACTAATAAGACAGTACTTACAGTCTTTATTTTTTTTCTTTCTATAAGGTAAACTAATAGGACATTTTTATGATGAAGAAGGAAATCCTACAAAAGCTTTGGAAGATGCATTAGCCGTTATTGATATTGGGGTAAAGTTAAAAGAGCAGAGATTTGAAGAGAATAAACAGTTTCCACCATGTAACTCCGAATTTAACTCTGGTGCCAGCAGAGTGTGGTGTTCCAAAAATAGGTGAGTAGCAGCCCCAGGCTGGGCATGGCCAAGTCTGAGCCCCAATTTGCAACTTTGAACTACGGACCGCATCGGAAAATTAGCTAAACATAGTCAAAAGTTGTATACTTCCCATGTAGAGCTATATAGGGAAGAATGTAACTGAATTAGGCACTCAAGACCTGCCCTTCTATCTTATGGTCAAGCAGATTGTCATACACTATAGATATTTAGCAGAATCTATGTAGCTGACAGTAAAAAATGGCACTCATATTTTACTCTGCCATGAAAATGGTCATCATTTATTTGCTTTCTCTACAAAGCATGTTAAAGGGGTTTTCCACTTGTTTTTTTTGTTTTTCAATAAAACCCCAGTATAGTTAAAAAATAATAATAGCATAAAATTGTCTTACCGATCCGCTGCTGCACCTGTTGTAGTGCTGCCCTGGTTCCTTGCCACTTTCCATACTTCCTCATCATTCAAGTCATTTGACTGCTAAAGGGTTGATCAACTGTGGCCACTGATTGGCTGCAGTGTTCATATGTCACAAAATCACAAACAAGATCCTGTTATAGTCATATGGAGATGTGATCATTGCAAGCAGTCACCTGACTCAGCACTGATGTGTTGGTCACAGTGGTGACTAGTCATTGGCTTTAGGGCTCATTTGCCAGTCTTGAAGAAGTGAGTTTATTTTTTTTTTTATTAATTTTACACTGTGCTGAAGGGGTTATGAAAAATACAATTTAGGGAGTGGACAGTCCTTTTAGATAGACTGTGTATTTGTATAATAACTTTTATAAAGCCAGCTACAACTGATTAATTATTGTTTTGTCTTTGTAGTGGTGGAATACAAAGAGATTGGGTCGGAGTCCCCAGAAAATTGTACCTAGCTGGATATGATGGATATCGCTGTGTATGCGTCAGGACTACTGGTCCCCCATCAGAAAATCCAGAGACTATAGAACATGATGACCGCGGAGATCTAGATAATCCTTCCCTGAAGGAATATAGAGACTGCAACCCTCTGTTTGACTGGTGCTTGCTTAAAGAATAAATTCTATATCTGTAACGCAAACATAATGGACAGATACTGATAACATTGGAAGTACAGATGAGCTAAAAGATTTGCAGGACGCTAGTCCAACGGACCAGAGCCCTGCCAACCTCCTTGGTGACTCCTCTGATTACTAGGCACGACATCATTGATTCGATGTAACGCTAACATGACGTCTTGCCGGGAATACGTATCAAACTAATTCTAAGTGCTGATCTTGATGAGATGGACTCTGGAAGACAACTATTACTAATGTATGGTTTTAGTAAAATTGTGATACCTACAAATTATGATGTCACATTGGAAAAACCCTGTGTGACATGTCTAATTGGTGCATCATATAAGTGGTGCAGCTTGTGCTATACATTTATCAGCCAGATGCACAACCACTTAAAAATTTTGACTTTGGACAAAAACAATGGCAGGCTGCCTGTCGTTTTCCAAAGTTTCCTTCTTTAGCCCCAAATCTGATTTCTTGGTTTTTGTATTTACATAGATTTCTCCTTGGTGTATGGCATTCATTGATGCTTCTCCTATAAGGCCTCATACACCAGAGGTGTATATAGGGGGCTGTACAGTGGCATGTGCAACTTTAAGAATAACCTCACCAAACATCATTATTCAGTAATTGTGAACCCTACAGAAAGTGATTAGAAAGCTTGATCACTATACAGAACTACACCATTATGTGCATGAGGAGCAATCACAGTGAAGACTGGAACACAATTTTAAGTGCAGCTTGTCCATGAGCATCTGATGGCTGTAAATGAAGTACAAGGCTTCACAGAAGTAGATTTGATCCACATGTGTACAAGCTAGGACAACAATATACCAATAAACAGTTGTTTCACATGTGGCTTTTAGTTCAATTATTTTTTTTTTTTTTTATTGGTAGATAAATCAGTTGGGTTAGCTTATTAATGTGCTCTAATAAACTAACCAAACATTCAGTAAAGCGGAATTAACTTTGTTACGACATAAGACGTAGTAATGACATATGATGTAGTAGTATGTCGGATCCTTGTCTTTGTTGCAGGCTCAGGAGCTGAGCCTGCTTTATTCCTAACAGCAGTAAGTGGAGCTGAGCTCAGCCTTCTGTTCTTAACCTTTTAAATATCACTGTAAATCTCTGACATTGGAGACTGTGACTTTTGCTATATAGTATATACATTGAGTGATCAGACATTTAAGTCCCCAAATGAGACTGAAAAGTAAAGGAAAAATACATTTAAAAAATATATAATATTTGACATCATCGTCTTTTCCTCCATTAAAAATGGTTTATCTAAATATAAAATTAATTAACTCAATCAGTAAACACTGTAAAAAGAAACAAAGTCATGATTGTGGTGTTTTTTTTGGACACCACAACTCTGAAAAAAATGCAAGAACAGATCAAGATAAAGCTAATATCTACATCAAAATGGTATAACAATGTCAGCCTACAACACAAAAAAACAAGCCCTCACGCAGCTCCATTGATGTAAAAATGAGAATGAAACCGGGTTAAAAAAAAGGAGACCAGCACATTTTTTTAACCAGTTTAACAACAAAAAAAACCTAAAGTTTGATATTGCCGTAATGTTACTTGCCTGGAGAATCATGTTGCCAGGTCATTCTTACCACATAATGAACACTGTAAAAGCAAAACCCCCCAAAACAGTTGCAGTTTGTTTTTTTTGGATTTTATTTTTACACATTTGCAATTTTTTTCCTGGTTTCTGTAACGGGTCTGGGAGGCGGAACCTCTGAGCTACTATACAAGGGGGCGGTCCTTGTAAGGGAGCGGATGGCGACCAGGCAGGCAGTCACAGCAGGTGACCGGGACAGTCTCTAGAAGAACGGGCAGGAGATCACGGCAAGTGACCGGGGCAGTCTCTGGATGAACGGGCAGATGGTCACGGCAAGTGACCGGGGCAGTCTCTGGGTGAACGGGCAGATGGTCACGGCAAGTGACCGGGGCAGTCTCTGGGTGAACGGGCAGATGGTCACGGCAAGTGACCGGGGCAGTCTCTGGGTAAAGGGTTGGTACGACCTGTGGCGGCTGATGGTAGACGTGAGCTCCCAGGTGAGCAGGCGAGAGTCTCTGGATAAACGGGTGGTCACAGCATGTGACGGCGGAGCCTCCAGGAAGACCAACAGACAGGCGGCAGATGAGCGCTCCCAGGTGAGCGGGCAGAAGTCTCTGGACAGGAGGGTGGTCACAGCACGTGACGGCAGAGCCTCCAGGTAGGCTAGCAGGCAGGTAGCAGATGTGCGCTCCCAGGTGAGCGGGCAAGCTGGTCCATAGACAGACTGACAAGAGTTGGAAGGCAGACCGTCGGACCTCAGGCAAGCAGGCAGGTAGTTGATGTGCGCTCCCAGGTGAGCGGGCAAGCTGGTCCTTAGACAGACTGACAGGAGTAGTAAGGCAGACCGTCGGACCTCAGGCTAGCAGGCAGGTAGCAGGATATCAGGCAGGAATTTAGACAGCAGACTGGCAGGAATCTGGCAGGTATCTGGCAGGTAACTGGCAACGGGACCTGAGGGCTGAAGCAGAGTAGTGAACAGTGCTACAACATTGCTCGGGCACCTCCATTTTGGAGGAGGTGCCTTATATATGGTGAAGTCCTCCGGCCATTGGCCGGGGACTCCTTAGGATGGCGCGCGCGGCCCCTTTAAGAGGAAGGGAGCGCACGCGCGCCCTAAGCACAGTGGCCAGGAAGGAGCGCGCGCTGCTAGCAGAGCGGAAGGAGGACGCCGGGCTCGGAGCAGAGAGGTGAGGGGAACAGCGTCCCTGCCTAGCAGAGGGCAGGGACGCCGACGCTACAGTACCCCCCCCTTTAGGCCCCCCCTTTTTTAGGCCAGACAGAAATTTAGCAAGGATGAGAGGGGCATGGATGTTCTCCCGGGGCTCCCACGTTCTCTCTTCAGGACCAAACCCCTTCCAATCTACTAGAAAAAAGGTCTTCCCTCTTACCCTTTTGGTGGCCAGAATGTTCTCTACCTCAAATTCGTTTTCAGCGGAAACCGGAGCAGGAGGCGTGCCTGTAGACTTGGAAAAAGAGTTAAGTACCACAGGTTTGAGGAGAGATACATGGAAGGAGTTAGGGATCCGCAAGTTGGCCGGGAGTTTCAATTTATAGGCCACCGGGTTGATCTGACTGATGACCTCCAGAGGACCGATGAACCGAGGCCCTAACTTATAGGAAGGAATCTTGAGCCGGACATACTTGGACGAGAGCCAGACCTTATCCCCTGGACGGAATTGAGGAGGATCCAGACGTTTTTTGTCAGCATGTCTTTTCATACGCTCGGATGACAGAAGGAGTGCGGACCGGGTACTCTCCCATGTGGAGGAAAATTTGTTAACAATTGATTCCGCAGCCGGATTGTCCACCGAGGTGGAGACGGGAAACGGGATCCGAGGATGCTGACCGAAGACTACAAAAAACGGGGATTTGGAGGAAGATTCGCTCTCGTGATTGTTGTACGAGAATTCGGCCCATGGCAGGAGATCCACCCAGTCAGAATGGTGGGCATTAACGAAGTGCCGGAGGTAACTGGTCAGGATCTGATTGATCCGCTCCACTTGACCATTAGACTGTGGGTGGTAAGCGGAGGAGAAGTCCAGGGTGACGTCTAGCAATTTACAAGTGGCTCTCCAGAAACGGGAAGTGAACTGTACCCCACGATCCGACACAATGTGACAGGGCAGGCCATGAAGACGGAAGATGTGGCGGATAAAGTCTTTAGCCAGCTCGGGTGCAGACGGGAGGCCTGGCAGGGGAATGAAGTGAGCCATCTTGGAAAAGCGGTCAGCGACCACCCAAATGACCGTACAACCGGTAGAGACGGGAAGATCAGTTATGAAGTCCATCGCTATATGCTGCCAGGGGGCAGCAGGTACTGGCAGAGGAAGAAGGCGACCGGCTGGCAGGTGTCTCGGAACTTTGTTGCGGGCACAGGACACACAGGCAGAAACAAAGTCTATTACATCCTTGCGCAGGTTAGGCCACCAGTAGTGCCGGGAAATAAGCTGGAGGGTCTTTTTCTGACCGGCGTGGCCAGCTAGTTTAGACGAATGACCCCAGTGTAGGATCTTCTCCCGATCAGGTACCGATACGAACGTCTTACCGGGAGGGAGACGATTTAGACTCACAGGAGCCACCTGTTAGAACCTTGCTCTTAGTTTTTTTTTCCTTTGCTGGTCACATGACCTTGTTGGCCTATTTAATCCTGCTCCGCCCTTCTGGCTTTGCTGGACTTCATTGTATATCTACTTTCTAGCTAGCCTGTGCTCTGTGTCTTGCTCTGTTAGTTTGCTTGGTCTACTGTCCTCTATGTTCTATAAATTTTGTTTGTTCGTCTGTCTGCTACTATTTCTGTTAGGAGGTGTCCCATATTCCTCCCAGTCCTTAGTACTTGTAGGGATTCCTCCCCCACATCTATAGGTCTCCGTACAGACTAGCTTAGGACTTTAGCAGGTCTGATCGCAGGATCAGGTTCCCTGTTACATCGTAGGGATTAAGCTGAGTTCTATCGTAGGGACAGATCTCCTCTCTTTCCTTAGCTCTTATAGCAGAACATAACACCACCTGCATTACTCTGGCGGGATCGATGATATGTTTAGGTTCTTCCTCGAGATCAGATACCAGAAAGGATCGGGACAAGGCGTCTGCTTTGATGTTCTTGTCAGCTGGGCGAAAATGTAGAACAAAATCAAAGCGAGCAAAAAACAAGGACCACCGGGCTTGGCGCGGATTAAGTCTCTGGGCATGCTGGAGATAAGCCAAGTTCTTGTGGTCAGTGTAAATTATTACCGGATGAAGAGCCCCCTCGAGTAGGTAACGCCACTCCTCCAATGCCAGCTTGATGGCCAATAACTCTCGGTCTCCTATGGAATAATTGCGCTCAGAAAAGGAGAAGAGTTTGGAGAAGAAGCCGCAAGTTACCATCCTCCCGGAAGAAGATTTTTGAGTAAGTACAGCTCCGGCTCCAGAGGAGGAGGCGTCAACCTCCAGAAAGAACTGCTTGTTGCCGTCCGGACGATGCAGCACCGGGGCGGAAGAGAAGGCCTGTTTTAAGGAAAGAAAGGCCTCCTCTGCTTCGGGCGGCCACTCTTTAGGATTAGTACCCTTGCGGGTGAGCGCGGAAATTGGGGCAGTCCGGGAAGAAGAGTGCGGTATGAAGAGGCGGTAGTAGTTGGCGAAGCCCAGGAACCGCTGAATGGCCTTCAACCCCTCCGGTCGGGGCCATTTTTCGATGGCAGACAGTTTCTCTGGATCCATTCGTAGGCCGGTCTGAGAAATAATGTAGCCCAAAAACGGAAGCGAGGTCTGCTCAAAGAGGCACTTCTCATATTTAGCGAAGAGGTGGTTCTGCCTGAGCCTGAGCAGGACCTGACGAACGTCCCTCCGGTGAGTCTGGAGATCCGGAGAGAAGACCAAGATGTCGTCCAGGTACACCACAACGCAGGAGTAGAGAAGGTCCCGGAAGATGTCATTGACCAACCCTTGAAAGACGGCAGGAGCGTTACAGAGACCAAAGGGCATGACCAGATATTCATAGTGGCCGTCCCGGGTGTTGAATGCAGTCTTCCATTCATCCCCTTGACGGATACAGACCAGGTTGTACGCCCCACGGAGGTCCAGTTTGGTGAAGACTCTAGCCCCCCTCAGGCGATCAAATAATTCTGGAATGAGCGGAAGGGGGTACTTATTCTTCACCGTGATCTGGTTAAGACCTCTATAGTCTATACAGGGACGGAGAGAGCCGTCCTTCTTTTTTACGAAGAAGAAGCCTGCTCCCGCCGGGGAGGTAGATTTCCGGATGAATCCCCTGGCCAAATTCTCCTCAATATATTCGGACATCGACCGGGTCTCAGCAGCGGACAATGGATAAATACGCCCACGGGGAGGAGTAGTACCGGGTAACAGGTCGATGGGACAGTCGTATGGTCTATGAGGGGGTAATGTCTCTGCCTCCTTTTTATTAAAGACATCAGCAAATGACCAATAGGGAATCGGAAGTCCAGGTAGATTAGTTGGGGTAGGAGAAGGACGGACGGGATGAACAGGAACCAAACAAGTCTTATGACAGTCCTGTCCCCAGCGAAGGACTTCTCCGGTCTGCCAGTCAAGCACGGGTGCATGTCTCTGGAGCCAAGGTAGACCTAGTAAGAGGGCGTGAGAGAGTCCAGGCAGAACATGAAAAGAGATGCTCTCAGAATGCAGCATTCCCACCTGCAGAGTTACGGATTCGGTGATGAGTTGGATGGGACGTGGTAAGAGGCCCCCATCCACAGCAGCGACAGATAATGGTACAGCCAGAGGTTTGGTGGGAATGCGGTATTTTTCTACCAGGGACTGTGAGATAAGATTCCCGGCCGCTCCAGAGTCAAGTTGGGCTAGTTCGAAATAACGATTCTCCCCGCAGATAATAGAGACTGACAGTAGCAGAGATGGAGAGGATTTATTCTTGTCTAGGTTGACCTCTCTGAGCGAACCTAGACTCAGGCGTTTCCCGACCTCTCCGGGCAGGTACGGATCCGGTGCTCCTTACTGCCACAGTAGAAGCAGCTCCCTTCGGCACAGCGTAAGTCCTGACGGGTTTTGACCATCTTGGTCTGGTCGACCTGCATATGCTCAGGAGAGTGTACCTGGGGAGAGACGGATTTCTGAAAAGTAGGAGCTAGACGTGGAAACCTCCTCTCACGGGTGACCTCTTTGGCACGCTCCTGGAACCGTAGGTCAATCCGGGTGGCAAGAGTTATTAGGTCATCGAGAGTGGTAGGATTGTCCCGACCGGCAAGTTCATCTTTAATACGGCCGGACAGACCCTCCCAGAAGACGGATACCAGAGCGTCGTTATCCCAGGCCAGCTCCGAGGCAAGGGTACGGAACCGTATGGCATATTGGCCCACGGTGAGACTTCCCTGACGGAGGCGTAGCAGAGATGATGCGGATGAGGTCTTCCGTCCGGGTTCGTCGAAGACTTTCCAGAAAGCCATGAGAAAGGCGGGCAAGTCGGACACCAGGGGGTCTCCTCTCTCCCATAGAGGATTTAGCCAGGCCAGGGCCTCCCCGGTGAGATGGGACATGATGAAGGCAATTTTGGCCCGGTCGGAGTTAAACTGGTGGGACAGGAGTTCAAAGTGCAGGGTGCACTGATTTATGAAGCCCCGAGCCTGGGCGGAGTCGCCTCCGAAGCGAGGAGGTGCAGAAAGCCGGGGTCCGGGGTAGGATACCATGGTATTGGTGGGCAGCGGAGCTGCCGGGTTGCGAGTCATGGCACTGGCGGTGGTTGCTGGTGGAGCAGTCAGAGTGTCCAGGCGAGAATTGACATTCCACAGGTGACCCAGGATGGACTCCTGTTGGGACCTCTGACGGGACAGTTCATGACAGAGGTCCGAGAGCGAGGGAGCTTGGGTGCCACCGGGTTCCATGGCCCGAGCAAACTGTAACGGGTCTGGGAGGCGGAACCTCTGAGCTACTATACAAGGGGGCGGTCCTTGTAAGGGAGCGGGTGGCGACCAGGCAGGCAGTCACAGCAGGTGACCGGGACAGTCTCTAGAAGAACGGGCAGGAGATCACGGCAAGTGACCGGGGCAGTCTCTGGATGAACGGGCAGATGGTCACGGCAAGTGACCGGGGCAGTCTCTGGGTGAACGGGCAGATGGTCACGGCAAGTGACCGGGGCAGTCTCTGGGTAAAGGGTTGGTACGACCTGTGGCGGCTGATGGTAGACGTGAGCTCCCAGGTGAGCAGGCGAGAGTCTCTGGATAAACGGGTGGTCACAGCATGTGACGGCGGAGCCTCCAGGAAGACCAACAGACAGGCGGCAGATGAGCGCTCCCAGGTGAGCGGGCAGAAGTCTCTGGACAGGCGGGTGGTCACAGCACGTGACGGCAGAGCCTCCAGGTAGGCTAGCAGACAGGCAGCAGATGAGCGCTCCCAGGTGAGCGGGCAGGAGTCACTGGACAGGCAGGTGGTCACAGCACGTAACGGCAGAGCCTCCAGGTAGGCTAGCAAGCAGGTAGCAGATGTGCGCTCCCAGGTGAGCGGGCAAGCTGGTCCATAGACAGACTGACAAGAGTTGGAAGGCAGACCGTCGGATCTCAGGCAAGCAGGCAGGTAGTTGATGTGCGCTCCCCGGTGAGCGGGCAAGCTGGTCCTTAGACAGACTGACAGGAGTAGTAAGGCAGACTGTCGGACCTCAGGCTAGCAGGCAGGTAGCAGGATATCAGGCAGGAATTAGACAGCAGACTGGCAGGAATCTGGCAGGTATCTGGCAGGTAACTGGCAACGGGACCTGAGGGCTGAAGCAGAGTAGTGAACAGTGCTACAACATTGCTCGGGCACCTCCATTTTGGAGGAGGTGCCTTATATATGGTGAAGTCCTCCGGCCATTGGCCGGGGACTCCTTAGGACGGCGCGCACGGCCCCTTTAAGAGGAAGGGAGCGCGCGCGCGCCCTAAGCACAGTGGCCGGGAAGGAGCGCGCGCTGCTAGCAGAGCGGGAGGAGGACGCCGGGCTCGGAGCAGAGAGGTGAGGGGAACAGCGTCCCTGCCTAGCAGAGGGCAGGGACGCCGACGCTACAGTTTCCAGTACAGTGAATTGTAAAATGAATGAAGCCGTTCAAAACTACAACTTGTACCAAAAAATTCAAGCCCTCATACGGCTATATCAACGCAAAAATAAAAAAAAGTTATGCCTCTTAGAAGAAGGAGAAGAAAAAAATGAAAGCATAAACATTGCCTAGTCAAGAAAGGGTAAATTGTGGTGACAGCCTGCAGTTGTCCTTACTCATAAGAGAGCTGTAGACCCCCCCACCTCCTCCATTCCCCTTTAACTATTATGAAATCTAACCAGTTCCAGAGTTCACAATTGGTCTGTCCAGGAATTAACAGATGGTTGGCATACCTATGTGTACAGAACCATTATATTCAATGGCCCCGTCAACGCAAACGCTCCAGTCCCGTTATGTGAGGGGTTCGGATTCAAGTCTTGACCAGACCACTGAATGTGGGCAAGAACGCAGTGTGAAAGGGACCTTACCCGTCTTTCATTTCCCGAGAAAAGGACAATATGATTATTGCATGATTCTTCCAAGCTTCCCCTCACTAAATCTCATTCCTCTGAGTATACAGTATGTATGGCCATTATCTTATTACCTTGTCCAGTGCATTGGCTTCCTGGTCAGCCTATGAAAGATGTGTTTCTATATAAGCAATCAGAAGAAGCAGAGCTGCAAGGGATGGGGAGAGCAGCAGCCTCAGCCAATGAGAAGACAAAGATATCCTGAGCTGGGCCATACTTTTCTTCCCACCACTCTCTCCCCCCATTGCAGATACAATTATTCTCTAGTCCAAGGATCTTCAACCCCAGACTCTCAAGCTGTTGCAAAACTACAACTTCAAGCTCATAAGATTTTTTTCTTTTCCTTTGGATTAGGATTGCAAAATCTGGTATCCACAAGCGGACCATAATGCCATTCTGTACTGCTCCAGGAGTAATGACTTAGAAATGTTGTAGAACCTTCTGAAAAGTCTTCTGTAAAGATCAAGAAGTATGATTCTAAAATAGCTTAGTGGCCAGCATGTTGTTTTTTTTTTATTTTATTATTATAGATAGTATGTGTAAAGGAAAAAAACACAAAAACCTGTTTTAAAGAGGACCTTTCACCACTTTTAGCATGTTAAAGTTATGATAAAGAATCTGAAGAGCTTAATAGAAAAGTAGTTTTTATTTCATCTTTCCATTGCGAAGAGATAAAGATTGTTACGTTTAGGGCATCTAATGTGCTAATTTCCCCTTAAACCAAGGGGGGCTTTTAATTTTTCCACTGTATGACGTTGCCCAATCATAAGAAGGCAACGTCCCATAAGGGGAAAAGGGAAAATGCCCTAAAATACTATCAAGCAGCGCAATTCAGTTCAATTTATGCCCAGTATTCAGTATGTCACGTAGGGTTTATATGGAATTCAAAACTACTGCTAATCACGACCTCCATCAACTCCTCAAGTTAAGTCCATGCTCCAGACCTTCAATATTATCGCTTCTGTTGTACTACTCTTTAGCTCTATGGGATCGCTTGGCAAAGACGTATTGCCTTAGATCACCCCAAACCTATATTGTCTAGATAGTAAATAATTAAGATTTGCACGAACAAAGAAAGTTAAAGCCGGTACCAAAAACCTGTGAGTTTCCTTATGCAATTGTATTTAGACAGCGCAATCACGCCTTGAGGTGCCGGGTGCTCACCTGATAAGCTCCATTAAAATTGCAAAAAAAGAAAAACAGTGGCACTCACCAGTCCTATTAAAATCCAACATTTTTATTTTAAGACATCATATTAAAACTGGGTGCAGAGGAGAGTGAAGCACATGGGATGGACGATGGCAGTTTCGCGTCTGTCTGCACTTCAACGGGTCCTGGTCCTATTGAAGTGCAGACAGGCGCAAAAAATTGTTGTGATATTACTGCATTAGTGTTGTAGCATCAATACAGTATATGTATGTAAGTGTATATATATATATTTAATTATAGTCGCCAGCTTGGGTATAAATATATATGTATGTAATAAATATATTTATTAGTACACGGTCTTGTCTCAGTTAATATATAGTATAAGGAACAAATAACGTTAGGCATAACTAAGTGGATATTAATTATTAATAGTCAAATTTGACAGCAATAATTAATATCGGACCTCAATAGAGGTATAGGAGAGTTCCCCCATTAATAACTGGTCTTTTTGGAGGGAAACTCGTCCTTTATCAGCCACTATGTTTTTCTTTTGTTTGCAGTAATTAAGATTTGCCCCCAGGTAATATTCTAGGTGTATTTGTGTTAGTAATCACATTTATGTCTGTTGTGCTTTAAGCACAACAGACATAAGTTTGACTCATTTCCAGCCAGGCAGTGTGGGGGGAAGGAGCAACACAGCAGAGCTGACAGTTCTATGAGAGGTGGAGAGCTACTAGAAAGGTTTGCAATGTGACACAGCTAAACTCAGCTGCGATGCCCCTCCCCCACACTGACCTTACTTGAAAGGTGTAAAGTGACCTGTGCTTTAATCTGCCAGAACTTTCTAATTATGCAGGAGGTTAGACCAGGAGATCAGAGCTGTATCCTTACATCTCACACACTGAGAAACCTAAACTATTGTTGGGGTGTGTATTTTTTTCTGCTTTGTTGCTGCTGGTTAAAATTGGGTAACTTATACCGGGGGAAGAAATAATCACTCCTTTTAAAAATTTCTGATAATACCAACATGAATGTGAAGACCCTGGGTCTTCTGTGGGCGTAACGCAACTGAGACAACACAGGGTGAGAGTAAAACAGTGTGGTAATACTTTATTGAACCACAAAGCGGACAATAAAACACATAGAACAGTCCCAGCAAATTCCCAAGATGGTACAATATTACAGTCTCACCCTTTCGTCTACGCCTGCTTGGGATAGAACAGCTGCGACTTTGGAGACTTCCAGGGCCGACTACCTCAACCAATGGCCCCCCGCTTCTGGTGTGCCCCCACAGAGAGAAGGTAGCTTAGGAAGCTAGCAGTCCATCGAGGTACAAGACCAGGAGACCCGAGGGTCCCACCCTAGCCTCTCCGAGAGTTTCCATGGGGCCAGGCGACCGGTGGGTCCCTCCTGGCAACTCCAAATGTCTCCATGGGTTCTAGGTGACCGGTGGGTCCCTCCTAGCAACTCCAAATGTCTCCATGGGTTCTAAGCGACCAGTGGGTTCCTCCTAGCAACCCCCAAACAACGTATACATGGGGTCAGGTGACTTCTTTGTCCTCTCCTGGACTTCCCAAAAGTATCCATGTCTCTCTGATAGTTAATGGAGCAGATCCGAATCTTTCCAGTCAGGGCCGGTACCCTTAGACTGGAATCATGTAGAATACAAATCTGTGTCTCTTTGGATGCCATGCAATCCATATACTTTCCTGAAGGATGTCTCTCGTTCTCCTAAGTCTTTCTGATGTTCCTTGATTCTCTGTCCCAAGACTCTCTGCTACAAAAACACATGTCCCTTCTGCTTCTCTGAGCTCAGCCCCCTGAATGGTAGAACTGCTCTCACCCTCCTCCCCCAAAGCTTAGTGTGCATTAGTCACATGTCAGAGGTAAAGGTGCAGGGGCTCAGGTATCATTGTTTGAGCTAATCTATTTACATAGTTGGTATCACAGGGGCTGTTGTAAATAGCTGGCTTTTAGTACAATTTGTCATTAGCATAGTAAACATGATTATTTCCAAATTAATAGAATTCAGCATTCAGGGTTATACAAATACTGGTCTGTTCTTATTGACGAGACGCAAATGCACAAAGATAATAGAGTATTTCTCTTAGATTAACAAATCTAAACATCTGGCTTATTAAGATTTTACTCTGTATTGTCATATTGCTCCCCCAGTCTTAATTAGCCAAACATCATAGGTTCCCAAACATCCTTCTCCACTTATTGGAGACAGTCCATCAGCATGTCTTTAAGCACAGACACGAATGTAAGAGGTCTCACGTTCATGAGAACAAAACTTTGCATAATCCAGTTTCCTCGGAGAATATTCCATATCTTCCTTGTAAATAAACTCCACCTGTAATTGAAGAAAACAGACTGGTATCCATTGCGTCCACACTTGCCGTCCTCTGCATCCTGTGGTTCCTGAATTAAATCCGATGAGTGTCGGTGGCCTGGTATTCAATCCGTTGAAGCTGGCACAGCTCCTGTAATTGCCGTATCTTGTTGCTACTGTATATCCTCTCCAGTCTTCCTCCCATGGCCGGGGTGGTGGGGCTGGACATGGTAATATCCGAAACCCGCTGTGTATGCCTCACCTATCGACTGCTAGGTCTGTCTACATGCCTCCCTGGTTGTGGAGCCCTTTAGACGGTGTGTGCGAACACCAGTCCACTGCAGCTCCCCCAGATCTGCTGGGCTGAGTAGTATCCCACCACTGCCACCAAAATGTGAAGACCCGGGGTCTTCCATGGGCATAATGCTACTCAGACAACACAGGGTGAGGGTAAAACAGCGTGTCAATACTTTATTGAACCACAAAGCGGACAATAAACACACAGAACAGTCCCAGCAAATGCCCAAGATGGTACAACATTACACAGTCTTACCCTTCCTTCTCTGCCTGCCTGGGATCGAACAGCTGCGACTTTGGAGACTTCCAGGGCCGACTACCTCAACCAGTAGCCCCCCGCTTCTGGTGGGCTCCCACAGAGAGAAGGTAATAAGGTATCGGCAAGCTTAGGAAGTTACCAATCCATCGAGGTACAAGACCAGGAGACCCGAGGGTCCCACCCTAGCCTCTCCGAGAGTTTCCATGGGGCTAGGAGACCAGTGGGTCCCTCCTGGCAACTCCAAATGTCTCCATAGGTTCTATGCGACCGGTGGGTCCCTCCTAGCAACTCCAAATATCTAAATGGGTTTCTAGGCGACCGATGGATCCCTCCTTGCAACCCCAAAACAGCATATCCATGGGGTCAGGTGACTTCTTCGCCCTCTCCTGGGTTTCTTAAAAGTATCCATGTCTCTCTGATGGTTAATGGAGCAGATCCGAATCTTTCCAGTCAGGGCCGGTACCCTTAGACTAGAATCATGTAGAATACAAATATGTCTCTTTGGATGCCATGCAATCCATCTACTTTTCTGAAGCATGTCTCTCATTCTCCTTTTAAGTCTTTCTGATGTTCCTTGATTCTCTGTACCAAAACTCTCTGCTACAAAAACACATGTCCCTTCTGCTTCTCTGTGTTCAGCCCCCTGAATGGCAGAACTGCTCTCACCCTACTCCCCCAAAACTTAGTGTGCATTAGTCACATGTCAGAGGTAAAGGTGCAGGGCTCACCTACAGTGCCTACAAGTAGTATTCAACCCCCTGCAGATTTAGCTGGTTGACACATGCGGAATTAACTTAGCATTGTGACATTTGTACTGTAGATCAGCCTGGAAGTGGGAAATGCACTGCAGCAAATTTTTTTTTTTTTTTTTTTTTTTAAAACGTAAAAAGTTAATTCAGAGTGTCATTTATTATTCAACCCCTCAAACCACAAGAATTCTGTTTGGTACCCCTAAAGTATTAAGAAGTAGTTCAGGCACCAAGAATAATGAGCTTCACATGTGTGGATTAAAGATCTCTTTTGCCAGCCTTTTCTGACTATTTAAGACCCTCCCCAAACTTGTGAACAGCACTCAGACATGGTCAACATGGGAAAGACAAAGGAGCATTCCAAGGCCATCAGAGACAAGATCGTGGAGGGTCACAAGGCTGGCAAGGGGTACAAAACCCTTTACAAGGAGTTGGGCCTACCTGTCTTCACTGTTGGGAGCATCATCCGTAAGTGGAAGGCTTATGGAACTACTGTTAGCCTTCCACGGCCAGGACAGCCTTTGAAAGTGTCCTCCCGTGCCGAGGCCAGGCTTGTCCGAAGAGTCAAGGCTAACCCAAGGACAACAAGGAAGGAGCTCCGGGAAGATCTCATGGCAGTGGGGACATTGGTTTCAGTCAATACCATAAGTAACGTACTCCACCGCAATGGTCTCCGTTCCAGACGAGCCCGTAAGGTACCTTTACTTTCAAAGCGTCATGTCAAGGCTCGTCTACAGTTTGCTCATGATCACTTGGAGGACTCTGAGACAGACTGGTTCAAGGTTCTATGGTCTGATGAGACCAAGATCGAGATCTTTGGTGCCAACCACACACGTGACGTTTGGAGACTGGATGGCACTGCATACGACCCCAAGAATACCATCCCTACAGTCAAGCATGGTGGTGGCAGCATCATGCTGTGGGGCTATTTCTCTGCCAAGGGGCCTGGCCATCTGGTCCGCATCCATGGGAAGATGGATAGCACGGCCTACCTGGAGATTTTGGCCAAGAACCTCCGCTCCTCCATCAAGGATCTTAAGATGGGTCGTAATTTCATCTTCCAACAAGACAACGACCCAAAGCACACAGCCAAGAAAACCAAGGCCTGGTTCAATAGGGAAAAAGTCAAGGTGTTGGAGTGGCCTAGTCAGTCTCCTGACCTTAACCCAATTGAAAACTTGTGGAAGGAGCTCAAGAATAAAGTCCACATGAGACACCCAAAGAACCTAGATAACTTGGAGAAGATCTGCATGGAGGAGTGGGCCAAGATAACTCCACAGACCTGTGCCGGCCTGATCAGGTCTTATAAAAGACGATTATTAGCTGTAATTGCAAACAAGGGTTATTCCACAAAATATTAAACATAGGGGTTGTATAATAATTGACCCACACTTTTATGTTTAAAATTTAATAAAATTCAACTGAGCAACATAACTTTTTGGTTTGTAAGATTTATGCTTCTGTTCATAAAACCTACTCTCGTTTGCAGTTTGAAGGCTCTAACTTATTTGCATCTTATCAAACCAGCTAAATCTGCAGGGGGTTGAATACTACTTGTAGGCACTGTATCATTGTTTGAGCTAATCTATTTACATAGTTGGTATCACAGGGGCTGTTGTAAATAGCTGCCTCTTCGTACAATTTGTTTCCAAACGAACAGAATTCAGCATTCAGGCTATGTGCCCACGATGCAGAAAATTTCTGCAGCATTTCTGCATCTCCCTGGCAGAAAAAACGCATGCAGATTGTGCATGCGTTTTTCCTGCAGAATACATGCGGATCCACATGCGGATTCACATGCGTTTCCGCATGCAGATTGACAAGCGCTTTCCAGGCGATAGCATCACTTGGAAAGTGCTTGACAACTAGGTCACTCTATATAAATCCATGCAAACAGCATGGATTTATACAGTGTGAACCGTAAAAATTAAAACAAATAAAGCTATACTCACCCCCGATGTCCCGGCGTGGCTGCAACGCTCGTTCCTGTCTGGTTCCCGGCTGCCGGCATATCGCGAGACAGAGCGGTGAAGGGCCTGCGGTCACATGACTGTGACGTCACCGCAGGTCCTCAAGCGATGCCGGCATTCAGAGAGAAGCCGCCGGACAGGTGAATATAACTTTATTTGTTATTTTATTCTTTTTTTACAGGTACAATGGTACCCAGGTCTGGATGAGAGTCTCCTCTCCTCCAGAACTGGGTACCATCCGCACATAGAAACGCATAGAAGCCGCTTGTAGAAATGTACAGTCGCGGTTTCTATGCGTTTCAATGCAAGTCAATGGCGGGAGTTCCGCTGCGCTACCGCAAAATTAAATGACATGCTGCGGATTTTTGTACGCAGCATAAACGCTGCGGAAAAATCCGCAGCATGTGCATAGAACATGCGGAATCCCCTTGGGGACCATGGGGTGCGGATTACCTAGCGTTTCACAAGCGTTTATGCTGCGGAAATTCCGCAGCATAAACGCTTGAAAAACGCTACGTGGGCACACAGCATCAGGGTTATACAAATACTGGTCTGTTCTTATTGACCAGACGCAAATACACAAAGATAATAGGGTATTTCTCTTAGATTAGCAAATCTAAACATCTGGCTTATAAAGATTTTATTCTGTATCATCACAATGGACTTAACAAACAACTAATTATGTGCCAAATACTTTGATTGCTAACCTTCTCTTGATAGGAGAGGCAAAATTAAAACAAAAACAAAAATGCTTTATTTTGCTCTGCAGCCACTATTACATTGTGGGTCCAGTTCAAAATGAAAAATTTGGTGAAAGGTTCCATTTAAATGGGAGGAGGACCTTGGAGAATCCTTATTAGTGATGAGCGAGCATGCTCGTTACGCAAGATTTACGAGCATTCTCGGGTGTTTTCCTAGTATCTTCGGTGTGCTCCAATGTTATGTATGTGTCACTCCGTGTGCATGATTTGCGACTGTTTGACAGCTTTAATACATTTGAGGAATGCCTAACAGTCGCTAATCATGCACACACAGTGACTCAAACATAATATTCTAGCACGCCACAAATACTCAGCGAGTACCCGAGCATGCTTGCCGAAAGGGTTAACAGAACACGCTCACTCATCACTAATCCTTATCGGTTAGAGAATTGCACGATATGGCTGAAGCTACTGCTACACTATTAAAGAAGTACTCCCACTAACTTTTTTATTGAATAAATGTGTGTACATGCATGTAATGTAGCTTGAGTTACTACTATATACTCTCCTACGACCGTTCTCTCCAGCGTCCAGAGCCGGTCTTCTGCTCTTCTGAGTAACGTAACCGCGAATGAGACTATCCTGCTCATTCTCTATACTCGGTGTGACAGAGGTCACAGAAGAAGAGGTTATCAGGCTCCTCAAATCTTCTCACCCTATTGCCTCTCACCTCCTCCTCTAGTCCCTCTCCCTGGCTGACACTATCTTCCTAACTAAAATATTTAATCTTTTTTTCTTCTGGTATCTTTCCCTCCTCCTTCAAACACACCATAATAAGCCCATTACTAATAGTGATAAGTGAACGTGCTCGAATAAGGTGTTATCCGAGCACGCTCGTATGCTAAGAGCGTATCTTCGGCGTGCTCGAATACTATCCTTGAGTTGCCGCAGCTGTTCCACAGCCACAACACATGCAGGGATTGTCTAACAGCTGCGAGACATGCAGCCGCAGCGACGCGAACATATTTTATGAGCATGCTGAAGACACTCAGCTAGGACATGAGCATGCTCGGATAACACCTAATCCGAGCACGTTTGCTCAACACTAATTACTAAAAAAAAAAAAAGAGCTACACTGCCAACTACAGACCTGTCTCTAATCTCACGTTTATCTCTAAACTCCTGGAAGTCTTGGCTCACTTTCATCTAATCCGCTAACTCTCACATAACTCTCTTCTTGACCCTTTACAATCTGGTTTCCGCTCTTTACACTCCACTGAACCTGCCCTTACGAAAGTCTCTAATGATCTACTAACAGCTAAATGCAATGGTCACTACTCCCTGCTGATTCTTCTGGATTTCTCTGCAGCATTTGACACTGTGGACCATCAGCTCCTACTCACTATGCTTTGCTCTATCTTCCTCAAGGACACTGTTCTCTCTTGGTTCGCGTTCTACCTCTCTGACCCTCCTTCAGAGCATCAATTGCCGACTCTCCTTTCCCACCTCTTCCCCTTACTGTCGGGGTTCCTCAGGGCTCAGGCTTAGACCCACTGCTCTTCTCACTACACACTGCCCCTAGTGAACAAATCATCAGATTTGAATTTCAGTACCACCTCTATGCTGATGATCCCCAATTCTACACTTCACCTGACATCACCCCTGCATTACTACAAAATACCAGTGATTCTCTGTTCACTGTCTCTAACATCATATCATCCCTCTGTCTAAAATTGAATGTCAAAAACTGAACTCCCTTTTGTTTACTCTCTCCACTAACCTACCTAAACCTGAAATTGCGATCTCTATGTGTGGTTCTACAATTACTCCAAACAAACTGCCCACTGTCTTGGGGTTAAATTTGACTTGGATTTTTCCTTCAGTCCCTATATCCCATCACTCGCTCCTGTCACTTTCAAAAATATCTCTAGAATTCGCTTTGATTCATTCTTGCCTGGGCTACTAATCGTTCTCCCTCTTACTAAACCGTCCGCCCTCTATCATCGATCGTGAATGCAGTAGCTAGGATCATATTTCAATCCAACTGTTACACTGATGCCACCACTATGTGCCATGTTGCCGATCCACTACAGAATCCAATATAGACTTATTGCTCTTACACACAAAGCTCTCCACAGTTCTGCACCGCCCTATATCTCCTCCCTCATTTCAATCTATCACCCTACCCGTCCTCTCCATTCCACCAATGACCTAAGACTAACATCCTTTATAATCCGAACCTCTCTTGTGCTGTACTATTTTTCTGGAATGCACAACCCCAGACAATCCGGATAATTCTCAGCACCCACATTTTCAAGAATGCCCTAAAAACACATTTCTTTAGACTAGCCTATCACCTCACCTCACCAATCTATTTCCTGTTCTCTCTTCCTCGAACTCAGTAGCACTTTGTGTCTATACTTGTACACATACTGGCTGGTGACTGGTTTATGCAGCATTAATTGAATGCCCCTATTTATTATACTAATGAATGGACCTTACATGACAAGCACTTTATTTTTACAGTATTTTTACTTTATTTAAAGTGGCACAAACATTCTGTGAAACAGGACGGGAAGCTGTGTACTGATCTTGCCATTCCAAAATAAATGCTCCCAGATGTTAAAGTTTTGGCTAATCTGACGGAAGGGGATGGCGCCTCTAATGCAGAAAGGCCCTTCATTGACCTAAAGAACAAGAACACCAAAAGGGACCAACTCCAGATTCAATTGCACTAGAGGGATCATCAGATTACTATAAAACCCTCAGATAAGGGAGACAATGTTGTGATCCTTGAAACAACAGCATACAAAAATATGTGCAAGTCTCTTCTGAGAGACAGAGAGGGAAATTAAATTCTTCCATCTAATCCAATGCTTGGATACTGGAGAGAAATGAGGAGCCTTCTGGAAGAGGGCGTCTCAAATAACCTTGTAGATAAGCAGAGCTTGATGTTTTGCTACCTAAGAATCCTGCGACAGCCACTTTCTACTTTTTGCTTAAGGTACATTAAGGGCTTGAGACCCTTGAGAAGTAGATCAATTGTATCAGGAAAGGTAGCCTGCGTCAAAACATTGGCATATACCTGGATAATGTTCTCAGGCCATTTGTGACTGTACTCCAATCATTTACAAGGGACACAACCAATCTCTTGAGACTAGAAGGTCTAACCTTTAATTTTAATATTTTACTAGGGAGTATTGATGTGGAGGTCCTATGTTAATCTATCCCCCCATGTTAAAGGGGTGGAGGCCATAAGATATGTTTTGGATTCAAGGGGTTGTTAATTCCGCACTCAAAATGAATTTGTTGCGAAGATTATGCCTTACCAGAAACTACTTACTGTTTAATGCCAGGTTCTACCACCAGTTCTAGGTCACTGCTATTAGCAGCCCATGTGCCCCCACTTATGCTAATCTGATCCTGGGCTGGTGAGAGGAGACTGTGATTTGTGGCACCGACAAAGATGTGGGTGCCGAGAGAATTGCACGATGGGCACGCTACATAAATGACATTTTTTTTCATCTAGAAGTGGTCAGCTCAAAATTCTGAGTTGAACTGTAACACACTGGGCCTTCATTTTACATATGAGGTTAATGATGAATGTCCACCGTTTCTAAATGTACTGATTAATAAAAACAAATAGCGGAAACCCTGAGACCCAGATATTCAGAAAACCCTCTGCAGTTAATTCTGGAGAGGAACAACAATATCAGAGGTGTTTTGGGTTTCCACTGCCAAATAACCTACCTACAGTAGAGGCAGATTCCTCAAGAACACATTGGTAAGTAGCTATTTCAGTAATCTAAAAACCTACAATGTGGCTCTCCTCTAAAATTCAAGGATGCCATAAATGTGGTGACTGTGTGACAGGTCCCTTTATATAAAAAATAAATCCTTCACAAGCAAGGTTATGGGTGAGCAACTCAACATCAATCTTTTTATTAGCAGTAGGACCCGAGGCGACACATGTGGCTTTGTATAAGTGGGAATGGCCAAACGAGAGTTCAGGATGATTACATTGGGAATATCACACATAAAAAGGGACACATTTTTGGCTTTCCATAACAATCTGAAACACTGGGGAGGAGAGTGTGCCTCACTAAAGTTTACCGGGATTGATGAGGTGTGTTGACTGGGACCATTTAGTTTGGCAAAGAGAAGCAAGATGGATATTTTGCTTGAGAACCAAGTCTCAATGAGCAATTAAAGGGAATCTGTCAGCAGGTTTTTGCTATGTAATCTGACAGCAACATAATATAGGGACAGATACACTGGTTCCAGCAATGTATCACTTAGTTTTCTAGGTGTAGTGATTGTGACAGAATCAGTTTTCTCTGCTGCAGATGTAGCTGAGCTCACAATGCTGAGCCCTGTGCAAATCTGCCCACACCACTGATTAGCAGCTTTCTGTGTACAATATAAATTGACAGACAGTTGCTAATCAGTGGTGAGGGGGTGGTTGGACTAGGAGGCATCTTGTCCTGTAGTGATTATCTCCTGCTGATAAAACACTGGTTGTATTGAAACGTGTCACACAGCCCAGTAAGTAACACATTGCTGGAATCAGGGTCTCTGCTTCTACATCATGGTGCTCGCATATTACATAGCAAAAAACTGCTGACAGATTCCCTTTAAGTTATGGATATTTTATTTAGGTATTTTTGGCAGTATATGCCAATAGGGTTTGTGTAGACCTTCTTTTCCTATACATCTAGATTTTACTCCTTTTTTTTATACATCTAGATGTGACTCCTATTTCCTAAACCCCTTTTTTTACAATTAGAATCATAGAATCATAGAATCATAGAATGGTAGAGTTGGAAGGGACCTCCTGGGTCATCTGGTCCAACCCCCTGCTCAAAGCAGGATTCACTAGATCATCTCAGACAGATGTCTGTCCAGCCTCTGTTTGAAGACGTCCATTGAAGGGGAACTCACCACCTCTCGTGGCAGCCTGTTCCACTCATTAATCACCCTAACTGTCAAAAAGTTTTTTCTAAAATCTAATCTGTGTCTCCTCCCATTTAGCTTCATCCCATTGCTTCTAGTCTTTCCTTGTGTAAATGAGAATAAAGATGATCCTTCTACAATGTGACAGCCCTTGACATATTTGTAGACAGCTATTAAGTCTCCTCTCAGTCTTCTTTTTTGCAAGCTAAACATTCCCAAATCCTGCAACCGTTCCTCATAGGACATGGTTTGCAGACCAGTCACCATTCTGGTCGCTCTTCTCTGAACTTGCTCCAGTTTGTCTATGTCTTTTTTAAAATGTGGTGCCCAAAACTGTACACAGTATTCCAGATGAGGTCTGACCAAAGAGGAGTAAAGACCGATAATGACTTCACGTGATCTAGACTGTATGCTTCTGTTAATACATCCCAGAATTGTATTTGCCTTTTTTTTTTTACCTATGATGTAGACCAATAATTACATTTCCAGGTTTGCAGTATCATGTTAGGATCAGATATAGGATCTCGGTACACCTCTGCAGTTAATCTATTGTACATTACAGTCATACAGTGCTGGATCACATACGGTAGTGTTCAAAATAACAGCAGTGTGTTCAAAAACATGAGTTAAGCACAAAATCTTTATACTAGTTTTTATTTCCATGCATTGGGAACATTGCACACTGTTTTCTAATTCAAAACATGGAGAGAAATGTATATAAGGCTGTGTGCCCACGATGCGTATTTCATGCGTTTTTGGTGCGGAAATTTCCGCAGCGTAAACGCATGATAAATGCATGGTTAGCCTTCTGCCATGGTCCCCTATGCAATCCCACACTTTCAATGCCCATGCTGCGGATTTTTCCACAGCGTTTATGCTGCGCACAAAAATCCGCAGCATGTCCATTAATTTTGCGGAAGCGCTGCGTAATCGCCGCCATTGACTTGCATTGAGACGCACATAATCCGTGTCAGTACATTTGTACTCATGGATTATATGCGTTTCAATGTGCGGATGGTACCCAAGTCTGGAGGAGAGGAGACTCTCATCCAGACCTGGGTACCATTGTACCTGTAAAAAAAAGAATAAAATAAAAAATAAAGATTATATTCACCTTCCGACGGCCCCCGGTCTCCTTCCCTGTGCTTGCGGGCAGGACTGAAGGACCTGCGGTGACGTCACAGTCATGTGACCGCAGGCCCTTCAGTGCAGTGTCCCGCGATCATCTGGCAGCCAGGAAGGAGCGCAGCAACACACGCCGGGCCATCAAAGGGTAAGTATAGGTTTATTTTTAAACATTCTTTTACGGTCACACTATATAAATCCATGCCGTTTGCATGGATTTATATAGTGTGACCTAGTTGTCAAGCACTTTCCAAGTGATGCTAAAATCGCCTGGAAAGCGCTTGTCAATCCGCATGCGGAAACGCATGTGAAGAATGCTTCAAATCCGCATGTATTTGGCAGGAAAAACGCATGCACAATCTGCATGCGTTTTTTCTGCCAGGGAGATGCAGAAATGCTGCAGAAATTTTCTGCTTCATTTCTGCATCGTGGGCACATAGCCTAATTGTAACTACTTTACAGAAAAGTACAAAAAATAAATATTGGCTGTTCTAAAAAAAAAATAGCAGTGTCTGCATTTGTCTTTACAAACTCATAATATGTACTCTTTTTTTAAGGATTTAGCATTCTGTGAATCACTAACCTAATATTTAGTTGTATACCCACAGTTTTGTAGAACTGCTTCACATCTATGTTGCATAGTCAACCAACTTCTGGCACCTGTCATTCCAGCCCAGGATGCTTTGACTACATCCCACAATGTTTTGGCATTTGTTGGCTTATGTAACATTGGCGTCTCTGCCTCCTGCCGGGCAGAGACGCCGTTCCCCTCACCGCCGCGGTCCCGGTCCGGCGTCTTCCTGCTCCCCTCCTGATGCTGCTGTGGCGCGCACCGCGTGCAGCTTCCCGGGCACTGTGCTTAGGGCGCGCGCGCGTTCCCTCCCTCTTAACGGGGCCACGCGCGCCGTCCTAAAGAGTCCCCGGCCAAGGGCGGGAGGACTTCCCCTTTATAAGGCACCTCCTCCAAAATGGAGGTGCCTGTGCAAGGTTGTTGTTTTGTGTGCTAACACTTCCTTCAGCCCTCAGGTCCCGCTATCTGTCAGTCTTGCCTGCCAGACTGTCTAACAGTCCTGCCCGCCAGTCTGTCTAGCAGTCCTGCCCGCCAGCCTGCTTACCTGGAGCACCTGCCAGTTACCTGCCATGCCCGCCAGCCTGCTTACCTGGAGCACCTGCCAGTTACCTGCCGTGCCCGCCAGCCTGCCTACCCGGAGCACCTGCCAGTTACCTGCCGTGCCCGCCAGCCTGCCTACCCGGAGCACCTGCCAGTTACCTGCCATGCCCGCCAGCTTGCCTACCCGGAGCACCTGTCTGGCTATCCGCTGTACCCGCCTGCTTGCCTACCCGGAGCACCTGTCTGGCTATCAGCCGTACCTGCCTGCTTATCTACCCCGATCACTCGCCAGCCTTCCTGCCGTGCTCATCCGCTGTACCGGTCAGTTCCTGTCATCTGACCCTTGGGAGTCACCTGCTCTCACACAAGGTCGGTCCCAGAGTAGCACCTGGTTCACCTGCCCGGTCCCTCCCTGGTTCACGGAGTCGACTAAGCTGCCGTGTGAACTGGGTCAGTTCGAGTAGGCACTTAGTTATGCCCCTCTGGTTCCGCCTAGCACCGAAGCACAGAGGTTCCACCACCCAGACTCGTAACAACTTAGCCTCAGAAACTGCATTTTTGCTGTCACCCCACAAGTGTTCTATCGGATTAAGGTCCAGAGATTCGGCTGGCCACTCCATAACCTCAATTTTGTTGGACTGGAAGCAAGATTTTGCTAATCTACTGGCGTGTTTAGGGTCGTTGTCTTGTTGAAACACCCATTTCAAGGTCATATCCTCTTCAGGGTAAGGCAACATGACCTCTTACAGTATTTTAGTATATGCAAACTGGTCCATGATTCCTGGTATGCGGTAAATAGGTCCAGCACCATAGTAAGAAAAAGATGCCCATATCATGAGGCTTGCACCACCATGCTTCACTGTCTTCAGAGTGTACTGTGGCTTGAATGCAGTGTTTGAGGGTCGTCTGCCGAACAGTCTGCGGCCCTTGGACCCAAAAAGAACAATTTTACTTTCATCAGTCCACAAAATGTTTCTCCATTTCTCTTTAGGCCAATTGATGTGTTCTTTGGCAAATTGTATCCGCTTCAGCGCATGTCTTTTTTTTTTTTTTTTTTTTCTTCACAGGGGGACTTCTTGCTAAGATATTAGCTTCACAAAGGAGTCTTCTGTCACAGTAATCACAGGTAACTTGAGACGGTCTTTGATCATCCTGGAGCTGATCATTGGCTGAGCGTTTACCATTCTTCGATCCATTCGAATGGTAGTCTTCCGTTTTCTTCCACGTCTCTCTGGTTCTGCTTTCCATTTTAAAGCAATGGAGATAATTTTAGCTGAACAGCCTATCATTGTCTGCACTTCTTTATAAGTTTTAGCCTCTCCAATCAAATTTTTAATCAATCAAAGTACACTGTTCTTCTGAACAATGTCTCAAACGACCCATATTTCTCAGGTTTTCAAGGAGAAATGTATGTACAACATGTGCTGGCTTCACCCTTAAATAAGGGCCACCTGATTCACACCTGTTTCTTCACAGAATGACTGACCTCACTAATTGAACTCCACACTGCTATTATTTTGAACACACCCCCTTTCAATTAATTATTCAAATACAGACTCAAAAACATGCAGATCATGAATGCGGAGTCTGTTGGTTTTCTTAGAATCTACTGCACCAACTGGTAAATTGTTTGACATGTGGTAATATAATTTATACCAAAAACAGTGATTGATCTGGTTAGTCATATTGGATTGCTATTATTTTGAACACTACTGTATATGTGACATGCTATATAGATGTCAAGTTTTTCTTGCTTGTCTGTCATTGGTCAGTATACATAATGTGATTAAGTGGACACTACACTGTGTTCCAAATTATTATGCAAATAATATTTTCTCAGATTTTCCCAATATGAATTGCAGTCATTGTAATTTTCCAGTCAAATAACTATTAGAGTACAACTGAAAGGTTTTTGAACAAACTGCCTATGATAACAGTATAGTTTTTAAAAAATAAAACACTCAAAATGCATGTTCCAAATTATTATGCACAGCAGAGTTTTCAACCTTTTCATTTTAATAAAGAACAAAAAAATGGTCATTTTTGAAATTATAAGCATTAGCAGGTTATTACAAACTGAAATCAAACAGCTTTCAACTCAAAACTTTATTCTAGGTGATGTTACATTTGCACATAGGACCCCTTGTTCGAAAGGAGCTTCTGAACTCTCTCGTCCATTGAATTTGTCAGGTTTTGGATGGTTTCTGCTTCAATTGTTTTGCATGAGGACAGAATACCCTCCCAGAGCTGTTGCTTAGATGTGAACTGCCTCCCGCCATCATAGACACTCCGTTTGATGATGCTCCAGAGGTTCTCAATGGGGTTGAGGTCAGGGGAGCATGGGGGCCACACCATAAGTTTGTCCCCTTTTATGCCATAGCAGCCAGAGATGCAGATGTGTTATGTGCAGCATGAGACGGTGCATTATCATGCATGAAAATGATCTTGCTGCGGAATGCACGGTTCTTCTTCTTGAACCATGGCAGGAAGTGCTGTTTGAGAAACTCAACATACATTATGGAGTTCATCTTTACCCCTTCAGGGATCCTAACGGGGCCGACAATCTCTCTCCCCATGATTCCAGCCCAAAACATTACTCCACCTCCTCCTTGTTGGCGCCGTAGCAGTGTTTGCATGGGGTGTCCATCAACCAGCCATCCTCCACTCCATCCATCTGGACCATCGAGCGTTGCACGGCACTCATCGGTAAACAAAACAGTTTTGAAGTCAGACTTCATGTATTGTTTGGCCCACTGGAGCCGTTTCTGCTTGTGTGCAGTGGATAGAGGAGGTCGACAGGATGGCTTACGCACAGCTGCAAACCTCTGAAGGACCCTGAATCTTGTTGTTCGGGGGACGTTGGAGGCACCAGCAGCTTCAAAAACTTGTCTGCTGCTATGACCAGGCTTTTTTGTCGCTGCTCTTTAAACCTGACGTAATTGCCTGTAGGAAAGAGTCCTCAATTTTCCCTTATCAGCACGCACACGAGTGTACTGTGAATACATACTTCTTGATTGTGCGATGATCATGATGAAGTGTCTTGGCAATGTTGATTGTAGTCATGCCTTGACCTAAACACTCCACAATTTGTTGCTTCTCAGCAGCCGACACATCCTTTTTCTTTCCCATTTTGGCAGAAAATGTAGGCTGCTTAATAATGTGGGACAGCCTTCTTAAGTAGTCTTGCCTTTCATTGGACACACCTGCCAAACTATCTAGCACAGGTGTCTGCAATTGCTTACAGTGATATAAAGAGCCCTGACACACATCACCATCAATGAGTTTAACTGACAAACAAACAAATTCTTCCCTTAACACTCCTAAACACATTTTGCATAATAATTTGGAACACAGTGTAGTTTTTGGTGGCTTTCCACTACCAATTGTGGCTCTTTTAATTATATTGTTTCAAAAAAAGTTATATTTTAGGCCGTTTTGATTAACAAAAATTTCGTTAGTACTACTACACAGCAGTCTGATCATACACACTGCCGAAAAGTGGTTGCAATCTTCTCTGGGGTTGTTTTCCTTTCCCTGTATGATGCTGCCTTCTAAAGATTGGCAACGTCACAAAGGAGAAAATATAGACGCCCCCAGGGAAGAATCTCTGCTAATGCCCCCTGGGTTGAAGGGGAAGTTAGGCATATCGAGCACCCTAAACTTTAGAATCCAATATCTCTGCAAAGGAGAGGAGAAATAGAAAAATAAAAATTATGTTTTATTTAGCTCTTTAGCCCCTTTATCATAAGGTAGTTAGTTTAACATGTAAAAAGCGGTGAAATGTTCTCTTAAAACAATAGGTAATTTTCTGATGGTACAATCACTTAGACTCTGTTGACTGGTTTAGCCTTGTGTCAAACCTGTTGTAATCGGTCTGGTAAGCCTTGTGTCAGATACTATGGGAGGTAATGATCAGATAGACATTATGCCATGTAATGCCAGGAAAAAGGGCAAGTCTATGCAAACTGTGGACAGCTAATGTATCATCCTGCAACATTCACAATCCATCATCCGCACTTTTACTGCATCACACTACACAATATTATCCCTATGTTTACAGACTAGAGAGTATATAACAGAGATATCATTTATGCCAGTCATCAATTGACCCTTTTTTATCGAGACTCAACACTAATATGCTACGTTTTTGGTTAAAAAATACAATAGTCATATCATGTCCATGTAGCTTGGATATTTAATTTGTATAACAAATGATTAGGCTCGACATCTTTTTCTTATGACATGTTAGTGTTTAAGTGTTAAATCTATTACATGGAGCACTTGATATTAGGAACAAATGAGAAACATTGTATGATTAAATTATCAGGAAAGGTAATGACAAAATTATAGAGGCCTCGGTAATAATGATGTTGAAACCAGTTCTTGATATGGGCATACTAAATGAGGAAGGTGCTAGAAAGATTTCATTATAATGTTGGTTATACAGCTTCTATTTTAAGGCCACAATTTTATTGGCTTTCCTCAAAACTAAACCCTGTTTTACAAAAAAAGCTCCTCTTGTATATTCACCCACAGCTTATGGGGACACACCGCACATAATTTACAGGCAGAAGACATTATTTTAAGATCATGTAAATGAGTGGTAGTTGGAAAAGCTCCCAAGAGGATGTTACTGTAGATGTGACGCATTGATCTTCAGACCATACCATGAAGCCAGATCAACGTTGTATCTTCCCAAACTAGTACATATTTCTCACTTGACTTCAAAAGGAGTCCAGTTAGTATCAAGCAAAGCCTATACACGTACAATCAATTATTTATACTGGAATATATCATAATATGGTCCTCTGTCCGTGATGAAGTACAAACATCTGTAGCTCAACCCAACAGCCTTTTACGCTGCCGTCCTTCACGTGGCAAGAATATGCCGCTAAGTGTACTAAGACACTCCACCCAGAGTCAAAACGTCAAAGCATATGTTGCAAACTCGCACTGGTTTATTCAAGTCAAACTTGATAATAGGAATCTCCTTTGTTGAGCACTTATGACATAGGAGTCGTCCACAATGTCGACTGTAGAAAGAGAGAAAAAAAAAATTAAAACATGACAATTATAGTCAGACATTTCTTAGAAAAATGATTAATGTTAACGATGGGAGAGAATTCTGTTTTCTGGTTTTGGTTAAGGTTCTGCTTAAAATCTCTTGATTGCTTATATCTGGTAGTGGCTGTGTCTAGTATTGTAGTTCTGCTTACTCTATTGGGACTGAGCTTCAGAGAGCTGCAGTACTGGTCACAGCCACTACAACAAGTATGGCGCTGTGCGTGGATAACAATGAAGTAGATAGAGCATCCCAAGTCATTCAACCAGCAGATTGTTGGAGGTGTTCAGAGTAGGATCTGACATTGATGGCCTAGTCTATATATATAGTTTTTTTTTATCACCTTCTGCTCCATGACGTATATATCTGTCGTGGTGTGTTTGTATTGTGCCAGCTCAGGAGCTGAGCCTGCTCCAGACAAAGGAGTGTAGCAGCTGTGATCAAAGAGTGCTGTGGGTTGTCATGGCAGCCAGCAGCACCATGTTGAGGTTTCTGTAAAGTACATGGCTAGGGCTACAAGGCGATGTGTCACATGATAGCAACTCTCAGATAAGTCTTGCGACTAGAAATATCTGTGCAACTTGTCTGCAACTTTTGGTCATGCGACTATTTTAGAGCTCTGATTTTGCTACAAAAAAAAAAAAATTGCCAAATCTTAGATAAGTCACAGTCACATGTGAATTGCAGGGAGGTTTACAGCAAGCGAGTTGGGTGTGTCTTGCGACAGAAAATCCAACACATATGTAAACATTTGCAACACGGTGTTGGAGTAGGATGCAATGAGACAACATAGGAGATCATTAGATGTAATGTCGCAATGTGACACTGTGATTTCACAGTCAAAATGACATGTCGATGTGTAGGTTTAGCCTTAAAGTGAACCTGGGCTGTATGCATCATGCACTGGGTGGCAACCTCCTTCCTTGCCCTAGAGTAATAGGCTTCTGCCTACGTGCGGGTATAGACAGAGACCAGGGCAGCGGACAGGAAGCAGCCGCAGGGAATCCGCCTGTCCAATTAAGTCTCCAGTGCGGCTCGGTCCTCGGCTGCTTTTCAAGTAAGTTTTTCTCTGAAATGCTGTAGCATTTCAGAGTCAAACATACCTGACTTAAATCATGCCAGTGTCTGATACGTGCTGCCTCTACAAGCAAGCATTTCATTTCTTGTAGAGGCCAAGAGATCTAAAAATATAAAGTTTTTAAATAAATCATATACCGTATATTGTATTTTAAAAAACAAAAGTTTGAATTGTTTTTCCCAATTCAAAAATAATTAGAAAAAAAAACATTTGGTATCGCTGCATCCATAATGTATCAAAATATAAAATTATTTAGACCATAAGGCAAATGCCATAAAGGAAAAAAATGGAAACACTAGAATTGCCATTTTTTTGCAACACACAGCGATTAAAATGGAGTATATAAAAACTACAGCTCAGCTCACAAAACACAAGCCCTGATCCATCGGTGGAAATTATGGGTTTTAGAAAATAGTGACTTAAACCATTATTTTTTTTTAAAAAAAAGTCAACTTTTTTTTAAGCCACTAAAATAAAAAACGACATAAAAGTTTGGTATTGCTGTTTGTATTAATGTGAATAATCATTTTGTCAGCTCATTTTTACTGTAAAAACTATGTCGGAATGGCATTTGATTCTTTCAGCATTTCACTGCACTTGGAGTTTTTTCTCTGTTTTTCAGTACAATATAAAGGTAAAATGAATGGTGACAAACAAAACTCCAACATATCCTGCAAAAAACAAGCCCTCGTATGGCCATGTTGACAGAAGAATAAAAGAATTATGGCTCTTGGGAGAAGAGAAGGGAAAATCAAAAGTGCAAAAGCAAAAATGGGCAGCATTCTTAAAGGGTTAAAGAGAATTTGTGTTATCTTGATGTACGAAAAGTGATCCATCTTACCAGTGGTGCTTGCGTGTTGTAACGCCAAATTTGGCAGCACACTCATAGCAATTGGAACCATCACACCATGGAGGTTCCTGAGTTAACATATCTGGGAAAAGAAAAAGATACTTAAATGTATGAAAAATGGACCACAGGTTTAACCTGATAGTATTCCTTTGAGTATTCGTATAACTTGCCTAAAAGTCGAAACAGAAGCTGTTTAGTGGCTACTTGATAGTTAAATATGTTAATCCCTTGGTTGTTGTTCACTCCCAGTCTGGCACCGGCTTTCACAATGACGCGGCAGAGGTTGGCATTTCCCTTCATATACGCCAATAGAAGAACTAGAAAAAAAATGTCAAGGCCATCATGTGATACCAATAATAATAGTTCTATCCATTGACTAATAATAGGTTAGTATCTTGGGAGCGGATTAGAACTTAAAGGGGTTTCCACTACCCGCACAAAGCCTTTTCAAATAAAGTATACCCCTTTGTAAAATTAAAATAACAGATACTCACTTTTCACACCGGCACCGTGCCAACATTCTCTGCTCTGGGTCTCGCCCACAATGATATGCCAGGTGAGCGCTGCAGCCAATCAGCAGTTCCTATTAGGTTGCTGCGCTCTCACTTCCTTCAGATGAAAATCGGACAAGCAGAAGAAGAAGTGAGAGCGCAGAAGCCTAATAATGGCTGCTGATTGATATGCCACGTGAGCCCTGCAGCCAATGTAATGCGAATCCGGATAGACCTGGCACCAATATCACTGGAATGGTGCCCATGCGGGAGTGGAGTATGTGTTATTTTTACTTTACCAGTGAGACTATGTTATTAAAGTAGTGGACAGCTCCTTTAATAAACATTTCGTATGACTATTCCTGGAAACTAGCACTCTTGTCCACTTATTCTTGACTTCAAATTGGTTCTCAACCGTGTATGGTGTTCATGTCCAAGCTAAATCTGTTGTATATCTATTGGGGCACCTGGGTGACAGAGAGGGCTATTACAATAGGTATTCTGAGGATAGTTTTGTTAGCTTACCCTCTCACAATGATCAATTATGTACAAAGTCAACAATCTGTGGTACGCCAGCCGCTTTAAAACTATGACTACCAGTATGATCGGCCAGGAACTGGCTAAATGCTGTGCCACAGGTAGTGAAACATATCAAAACAAACATTTCCCTTAAAGAGATATTCCAGGATGTGTTATTTTAACAGATTTGAACCTGATAGCCAGATTTTTAAAAAAAAATCTCAGATCATCCCTTTAATTTGTTGTTACAGATTCTACCACAAGCTAAACAAACTGCTGGTTAGTAAAATATAGGCATAAAACTATTCATGAATAACGAAAGCATAATGAATTTAACAAACACTACACACTAAAACACCACAAATATTAGGAGACCGAGGGCACTAATGGTCGGTAAAAAAGTCATCACCTGTGTTTCCCTCTGAATCTGGTTTATCAAGTGGGTATTCTGGCATACATTCCAGGAAGAGATCAAAGATGGCAGCTGCATTTTCCTTCCCATACTGCCCTAAGATGTGTATTGGCGATTGGCCCCTGTCAAAATTAATATGTTGTTAGGTAGAGCCACAGTGAAAGGACTCCTATTACCAGCACCTCGCTCTGAACATCTGTTGGGTCCTGACCCAATGCCCTTTAAGACCAGCACATATTGTGAAAATAGCAACCAGTAATATGTTTGGTCCCTGGCCAATGGTACTTTTCTTGCTTTTGTTAATAAATGACACTTCCTTCTTAAAGGGAATCTGTCAGCAGGATTTCACCTACCAAACTATTTGCTCATTCAAAGACAAGTCCAGCAATACCTTTAGATGCCCAGTCTGTTCCTCTATTACTGAGAAATCAGCGTTTGAATTGATATATAAATGAAGCTAAAAATCCATTTGTAGATTTGAAGCTTCTGTCACTCCAGCTCTATTCCCCACCCAGCTCCGCCTTCTCCTCTTGCTTGACCCACAGCGCCTTAGCCTTTGGAGTAGAGCTGGTGTGACAGAGGCTTCAGATCCACATATAGCTCTTTAGCCTCATTTGCATATCAATTCAAAACGAGAATTTATCAGTAACGAAGGAACAGACTGGCCATGTAAAGGTATTGCTTGACTTGCCTTTGAAAGAGCTACATGTACATATAAATAGCAGAGTGAAATTCGGCTGGCAGATTATCTTTAAGACACCAATTTTATAACAATCGTTTCATAAAACTTTATTGCCACCGTGGACAATGACACTGATGACCACAGCCACAGAAAACTTCTCAACTTACAAAAACAAAAAGTAGTGATTTTTTTCTCTACAAAACATTAATAAAAACGTCTTGATTTAAAAAAAAATTCTTTCATGTTCAAGAGAAACTGCTGATTTTATGCCATTCTTTGTTAGACGATTTTGCATATATAATGCCTGATGTGTATATTCTGCCCACTGTAGACCTTGTAGAATGGCATTTGGGCCATATACAGTTTAAATTTAGACTTGAAATACTTTCATAGTATTAAATTCACCACTAACCCGATGAAACACTACGGTAGTGATGGTCAATATGTACTTATTTACTGCTTACCTCAAGTTAAGGGCCTCTGCATCAACATTACATTCTGTTAAAAGACAGCGAATATTGTTCAGGCGGCCATGCATTACTGCCAGATGAAGTGCTGTAAGGGGGAATAAAACAAGTCAGACCTATGATGTATAATGAGACTACTGGAACCCATGAATGTGGTTTCTTAACTGGTTTTAAATAATTCAGTAACCCTACATTAGTGCTGCCAAGTGAGCAGCACCTAAGCGCCTCATCTATTTGCATGACATTGCTGCACTTTTAGTACATAAGTCCACTTGGTCTCAGTGACTAAACATTGGTTGCAGCTTGGGGTTTTGGGACAAATCATTCAGATTTTTTTTTCTTGTTACCTTAAAGGGGTTGGCTGACATAACTTACTCATGCCCCTTGAGGAAGTAACATTAACGCGAAACGCGTGTTGGGGAGAGCGGCCGAGGTGCGGACAGGACATACAATGGGTAAATACCTTTCATAAACTCACTCATGTCTAACATACTTTTTCTATATATAAGCTCTGACATATAGGAAATCTGTAACTGGCAACCCTCTATACTACAGTTATTTATATGTTGTCAATCCAGACAGCAATAAATGGGTTTTCCATCTATGAGTAAATATATTACTATGTCCCTTATGGCTATATTTTTGTAATCAAGACAATTATTGGCATGTTAGACTCAAAGTAATATAGTTGTATCCTGGTCCAAACCCTCAACCCACATACCTAGGGATCTAATCATTGATTCTTATATGTACCAATCATATTCTGTATCAAATATTTATGTTTTCATTTATTATTTTTTGCTTATGTTATTCTTTAGTCTAAATAAAATGTAAATAATTTTGTAGCAAAATAGACTGCTGTTCTCCTTAGTGTACATATTATGATGAGTCGCTAACATATGGATACATTTCAAAATGTGGAACGGCTATCTTTATAAAACTTTTAGTACATAAGTCCACTTGGTCTCAGTGAGTAAAAATTGGTTGCAGCTTGGGGTTTTGGCACAAATCATTCAGATTTTTTTTTCATGTTACCTTAAAAAGGGTTGTCAGACATAACTTATCACCCATCAACAGAACAGCAGATAAGTGTCTGGTTGCTGAGTTCCTTATAAGCCCTATGAATATGGCTCTAGAGACTCTCTTATGAATGGAGAAATGGTCACACAGGTGCATCAGCAGTCTGTTCACTGCTTATGGGACAGACTGAAGTAGCAAAGTGCTCTACATGGCTGTTAGTCCCATAGCCAATCGATGGAGCAGTGGAAACCATGCGAGACCATTATTGAATTCAAACAGGGCACCCCATAGAGGAGTTCTAGGAATCAGTTGGGTTCACAGTTGTAAAACCCCCAAAGAACAGACACATATCACCTATCCGGTGGTTAAATTTTAAGTGGTTATGGTTGACCAACTCCTTTAAAGAAAATGTTCCCATTATCACACTGCAGCACTGCATAGCTCACTTGTCAGTTTTGCTTTATATACAGTGGGTGAAATAAGTATTGAACACGTCACCAATTTTCTCAGTAAATATATTTCTAAAGGAGCTATTCACATGAAATTCTCACCGGATGTCGATAACAACCCATCCAATCCACACAAGCAAAGAAATCAAACTATAAATGTCCATAAATGAAGTTGTGTGTAATACTGAAAAATGACACAGAGAAAAAGTATTGAACATGCTTATTGAAATGTATTTAATAATTCGAAAAAAGGCTTTGTTGGTGATGACAACTTCAGTCGCAGGCATTGCTCAGGTGTGATTTTGGCCCATTATTCCACACAAACGCTCTTCAAATCCTGAAGGTTCTGTGGGCTCCTTCTATGGACTCTGAGCTTTACTTCCTCCCATAAATGTTCTATTGGATTCAGGTCAGGTGATTGGCTGGGCCATTCTAGGAGCTTTATTTTCTCTCTCAGAACCAATTGAAAGTTTATTTGACTGTGATCTCGCTGAAATGTCCACCCTTGTTTCATCTTCATCATCATGATAGATGGCAGCATATTTTTATCAACAATGTCTTGGTACATTTGTGCATTCGTCCTTCCTTCAATTATATGAAGCTTGCCTATGCCTTATGCTAATAAACAGCCACACACCATGATGTTCCCACCTCCAAACTTCACTATTTGTGTGGTGTTTTTGGGGTGATATGCAGTGCCTTTTGGCCTCCAAAAATGGTGTGTATTATAGCATCCAAATAATTCAACTTTGGTCTCATCTGACCAGACTATATTCTCCCAGTATTTCACAGGCTTGACTAAATGTTGTTGAGCAAACTTTAAATGCGCTTGAACATACTTTTTGTTCAGCAATGGAGTCTAACATGGTGAGCGTGCATACAGGCCATGGAGATTGAGTGCATTACTTGTAGTTTTCTTTGAAACAATTGTACCTGCTGATTCCAGGTCTTTCTATGCTCTCCACAGTGGGTCCTTGACTGTTTGACAACTCTTCTGATAATTCTTTTCACTCCATTGTCTGAAATCTTGGGAGGAGCACATGGTTATGGACGGTTTATGGTGAAATTATGTTCTTTCCACTTCCAGATTATGGCCCCAACAGTGCTTACTGGAGCCTTCAGTAGTTTAGAAATTCTACTGCAACCAATGCCATCAGTATGTTTTGCAACAATAAGAGTGACAAAGGTCTTGAGACAGCTCACTGGTTTTACCCATCATGAGATGTTTCTTGTGTGGCACCTTTGTAATGAAACCTTTTTATAGGCCATCAGTTGAACAGGCTGATATTATTTTCCACTAAGTGGCAACATTGCTTTCTTATTACGGATAGATTTCTGCTGGTGTCATGATTTTCCGTGGCTTTTTGCACCTCTTTCTTCATGTATTCAATACCTTTTACCTGTTTCATTTCTTATTATTACACAACTTAAATTTATGGACATCTATGGTCTGATTTCTTTGCCTGTGTGGATTGGATGGGTTGCTATCGATATCTGGTGAGAATTTCATGTCAATATAACCTTTAGAAATATATTTACTTATTGGTGACGTGTTCAATACTTATTTCACCCGCTGTACTTGAATGTAATTATTGAAACTAAAACAAATAAATGAGTTAGTCCCTTTAAGAGGTGTTGAAGCATCTGAACACCCCTATCCCTATGCAGTTTGGTCTAACCAAGGCAAAGAGACATTATAGAAATAGACCCACAACTATGAGACAATATGGAGAAGCTTTAAGTAAAACCTTCTTTTTATCGCTGGACCTGTTTCACCCATGTATTACATAGTTGGAGAATACTTCCTTAAGTGATTACCAGTCTTTCAACTGATTGATGGGGCACGGTCTTTAACAAAAAGGGCTCTCATCAAAGACCATCTATTTTCTACTATAATTACCATTGTTTCCATTTTCGTCTGCAGCCCCAAAATCCACACCGTTCTCCAGGAGCACAGAACAGATAGTGGGGAGATCTTGTTGTGCTGCGAGGTGAAGGGCAGTCTGGCGATGCTTTGTCAGTTCATTCACTTTGGCACCTGCAAGAAGCTAAAACAGCAGAGAAATTATTGATCTAGACACCAACATCAACAAAATAAGAGCATACAAAGCCTTATGTTTGCAAACCAGGATGTTAATAATGCCTTGTAGAGCAAACATTACGATTCCCAAAAAATATTAAGAAATCTATTGGGTAGATCGAACACATACATGTAAATCCCATGATCTAGAAATGTACGTATCACATACCAGGTTACGGACAATAATCTCAGATCCGGCCTGCACCGCCAGGTGAAGAGGAGTTAACTTGGAAGCATCCTGCACTCTTGAATTGACATTGGCCTGCACACTGATCAGGAATAGCACACTCTCAATGTCTGAATTCTGCACGGCCACATGCAGAAAATTCCTTCCTTTGTTATCTACCTAGATAAGTGCGAAAAAGAGAAGAAAAGTACAATATTTCGGTTTAATCACTTGTGGATGTTGCAGCTTTTTATTTTATTATAAGATCAGAGATAGCATTTTCATACAATCATTCAATCCCTACAACTACTTTAAAATCAAGGGGAAGAGTGACAAAACACTGTCCACTGCTTTTATATTGATGAGCTATCCCTAGGACAGCAAAACCAAAGAAATGAGCTGGAGCACATGCTGGTATAAATGCAATGTGTAGGACAGGTAACCCATATAAGATTGGTGGGGGTCTAGCACTCAGAATCCCTCACTGGTCAGCTGTTATTAGTTCCGCTAGCTGCCAGATGGAAACCGTGCACACAGCCGGAACAGCATAGCTCCATACACTGTTTCTTGGCGGCTGCCAAGAACTGCAGATCACATCAGCTCCTATTCTCTTCAATATGAACAGAGATGCAGTACCGATAGCAGCCTCTACACCGTGAACGGTGCTTCCATGTTTGGGCTCCATTCAGTTTACATCCAGTCATTGCTGCAGGTGACAACAGCTGATCAGTGGGGAAGTTGTACCCCCATCGATCTTATATTGATGACCTATACTAAGAATAAGTCATAGAAGTAGAGGACAACCCTTTTAGCCACCTGATTATTAATGGTCCTTTAAAGGGATGTTAGAATCTCAGCTTTTCATGGTTGAGACAGGTGTAAAAGTGTCCTGGCGTCAGTCACATGAGATGGAGCAACAAACACAATTGTAAGTCCATAGAAATAAACCAATGTTAACAAAACTGTTCAGCATAGAAAGGTTTCTTTTATTTTAGTACCTGCTCAGCCGCTCCTGGTTCCCGTTTTAAAATGGCCTCTGCCGCTTTGTTATTTTTGAATGTCATGGCACATGCGAAGGGGGTCATACCCTGTCTATCCCTCACATTCAGCCGGATTTCAGGGTGAGAGATCATTAATTGGATAATTACACGGTGCTGGTTGCTGATGGCAACATGTATTGGAGTTCTCCCTTCTGCATCCTGTAATACAAATACAGGACTTTATCTCACATATGTGAGGTAATTCTCACAAATCAAAATCCATTCATTGGTATAGCTAACATAGTTCACTTAATGGACATAGTACTGTATGTACCTGTGCATTCACATTGGCACCAAACTCCAAAAGGCACTGCACTACTTCTTCTAATCCCCAACTTGCTGCCAAGTGCAGAGGTGTCTGCCCATCTCTGGCCTCCTCTTCCCCTTCTCCATTTGGTCCTGGTTTTCTAGGACTGTTCACGTCACAGCCACTGAAAGAGAGCACAAAATGCAATTCCAATTTACTCACGTGCTTACTACTTTCAGCTACTAGTTTTATAAAATATGACTACGTAAAATGAAATTCCTTAAAAAGAATCTGTCAGCACAATATGACTGCTCAAACCAAGCCCAAGTGCTCGGAGAACCCTTGGCGTGGTGCAGCAGTTCAGTGCGCCCTACCACCTACTTGTTTTCCATCTATCTCCACCCTTTTCTAGCTCCTGTAAAGCAAAAATCTGTCAATCAGAAGTCAGGGATTGCTGGAAAATAAGTAGGTGGGAAGGTGCACTGAACTGTTTGGCCACACCAAAGGGTCGGCGAGCACCCGTGTTGGGTTTGAATAGTCATTTTGTGCTGGCATACTCCCTTTGTGAAAAGTGGAAATTATGTTCTTAGGACAATTAGTGTAAGAATAGTATAAGATATTTCATCAATGCAAAGTAGGAAAGAATCCATGGAGCCAACCTGCGTACAAGGAAGCAAGCAACCTGCTCTTTGTTCTCATCAATGGCTCTGTGCAGAAGAGTCTGTAGACAGCCACTTGGGCCTGGTCCCCAAAACGTTGCATCACATCCATGTCTTACCTAGGACAGGAAAATATATAAATGACCAAAGATAGAAGGAACATTTCACTGGTTCAGTCACTCGAACCAAAGGGCAAAATCAAACAATTTTGCGGAACCGATTTATCTTACCAACGTGGATGCAATATCCTCTAGTTCATTTTCCAGAGCAATCCACAGAGGAGGGTTCCCTTGTTCATCAGTAACAGACATGTCGGCCCCTCGTGTGCAAATAGCATCAACCACTAACGGGAGCTGGTTTTTAATGGCTAACTGAAGTGCAGTCTCCCCATCCTGGGTCCTAAAATAGATCATAGCCATCATCTATGGAGAAGTCATGGTTTTCTTCTCTGTATGTGTTGCTCCAATAAAAAGATAAATTGACATTTCTGTATCTCTGTGTTCTCATTTTAATGGCTTCAAAACAGGCAACAGATTTACAAAAGATCACAAAGGTTATCAACTAAAGTGTAGCACGGATTTGACAATACCAATGATGTAATAAATAAAGGGTCATTGGGGATCACAGGCGCATTAAGCCTAAATAACAAGGCGTTGTCATTATCACTAATTGTCCGCTATCACAATTCCTATCACCAGCGGCTCATAGTATGTAACCATACCTGATATTAATATCGGCTTGGTGTTCCAGTAGGAAAAGAGCACTTTTACTGTCTTGTCTTCGTATTGCCATGTGCAGCAGCGTCTGTCCATCTGACATTGTGTCATTGATTGAGGCGCCTGATCCAAGCAATTGTGCAGCAATGACGTGCATACCTAAAGGTACGGCCAGGGTCGTCAGTGCAGTGGTAGTCATTCATACATAAAGCTATCAGGTCATATTCCTAGTATATCCAATAGCATCTAATAAAAAGACTCCCCAAACTGCTGATATCAAGCAAAAGAAAGGGATACCCTTGTAACAGTAAATTAACTGCATTTAAATAGGTAGTGGGAGATTTTTCTACTGCATGCCTAGTTAATATTCTTATTGTAAAAAAAAAAAAAAAAAAGAAAAGAAAAAATAATCTTACCTGTCCATAATGCCAGCGCCAGCACAGTTTGTTCTCTTGAGTCCTTCAGGCTGAAGTCGGGAATGATTTGAAGATTATTTGTTGCATGCAGAGCATTTGCTGTAAAGAAAATAAAATAAATATATCTACGTATAATAAAAATTTTCATACAAAAAACAGCAAAATCAATGATTTAGTATAAAAAAAAATGTGGCAAACTGTGCACTGCACTTTTAATGATCACCACAGGGTGGAGCTCTCACCTTTCTGTTCTAATATGACTGTCACTACATCTGGATGATTATAAGCTATTGCCATGTGCAGAGGCGTCTGTAAATATGTGCTGGAGGATGGGCTGGTGGGTGGAGATCCTTTAGGAGCAGGGATGGCTTCTTGAGTCTGTAAGTTTGGGTTGGCTCCTTGCTGTAAAAGCTCTGTGGTAAGGTTGGGAAGTCCATGTCGGCAAGCAGTGTGCAAAGGTGTCTCCCCCTAGGATGAGAACAACGTAACCATGAGTTAAGGTCCTGTTCACATTTGCATTTCGGTATTTCTATCAAATTTGAAGACAAGACTAACTGCGCTATTCTAATCATGAGAATAATGAAAACCATGATAGAACTCAAGAAAACCATTATAAAAGTTTGTCTGATGGATCTGTCTCAGCATTGTGGCTTCCATAATAGATAGGATTCATGATGCAGCCCTCACTGAGGAATTTCATAAATCATTAAAAAGAAATATGGTAACCTTGAAGACACTTAACAACAAGGAAAACCATAGCAGGAAGAAGTGTGTCCAAACTTTTAATCGGTACTGTATATATTTCAGGAATGAATTGACGTTCATCAGAAGAGCATCTGCTAAAATACATCTTGAACAGTTGCCTTGGTTTACATGTAGAAAGCAGGACTTACCCATTTATTTTTATGATTGACTATAGCCCCATGGGTTGCCAAGAAGAGCGCAGCGGCCTCATTCCCTGCCCCGGCAGCTCTTTGTAACAAGCAGTTACCTAGGAGGATCATACAGGATAGGAGTTTATTATATGTAAAACAGCAGTATGTTTAGGTTATGGGAAGACTTTCTAGCCTGCTACGTGAATCAACATACGTTTGTACTAGTTCTAGTCAACAAATATTTTCCTGTAATTAAACATATTTTAATGAACACTGGCATGTGAATGTTAAAGGCGTTATTTCCCTCACCTCCCAGCGCATGTGCAAAACGCGGCTCACAGGGAGCGCGCTTGGTTTCCTCCCGGGCCCGTTTGGCTGAGCACAGTGAGGCAGTTCTCTATTGCACAAGCGCCGGGGATCCACAGTGGGGGAAATATGACTTCGACATACATGCGGATTTGGTGGAATAATAAGCAGATGGGCGGGGATAGCTTGGTGACCTCTGCTATAGGCCATACAGGTAAGTATAGATTTACTTTTCTATACCCTGTATGACCATAGTAGAGGTCTGATAACTCCAAAGTGGTGGCAGGTTCCCTTTAATGTTAATAATCTGCAGCTATTGGATTTATTTAACATATAACATGCAAAAATACTTAAAAGGGGTTTTCCCATGAACAAATTTAATTTTAAATCAACATTTTAATCAATAGATCTTTGAATAATAAGGTTACGTTCCCACAATGAGCTTTTGAGATTACAGAATTTCTGCACCTATTATTTAAATTAGGTTACTTGCATTTCTGTGTGCTTTTTTTACCATGCGTCTTTATCTCGGATTGGTAAGTCATGCTTTAAATAAAACAGCTTTGTTTTTGATACATTCTGTTTTTTTGCTTTGATAAAACTTTATAGATATACTTAGGTGCGGATTACATGCGTTTTTGAGGCACTTCCGCCACGGAAACACACTAAAAATGCATGTGCATTTTTTTACCTGCAGATTTTCCGCATCTAAAGTGGGAAAATCCGCTCAGAAAACTCAGCGTACCCACAAGAGAAATTGACATGCTGCGGATTTGAAAAAAGCACCGCAGACCAATTTACAGAGCGTTGAAAAAACCACAGTGGGCATGAGATTTCTATAAAACCCACCCACTTTGCGCAAACTGCAAGACACTGCGTTTTTGAAGCAGTATTAAAACATACAGTGTCAAAAACGCACCACAAGCTCATCGTGGGAACGCAGCCTTGTAGGTTCCACAATTGGATGTGTTTAAAAATTTTTTCCTGTGCTGAGATAATCTTATAAATGTGCCCCTGCTGTGTACTGTGTAATGGCTGTGTCTGACCGTGTACAGAACATGGTCTGATCATACCACAGCTCCTGGGCAGGAGGGGAAGCAAAAGAGCATACAGACATTACAGCACGGGATCACAGCTGATTATTTTTGTGAGATAAAAATCAGCTGCGATCCCCTGCTGTAATGTCTGTATATTCTTTTGCTTCCTCCCCTGCCCAGGAGATGTGGTATGATCAGACCACGTTCCCGTATGATCAGACACAGCCATTACACAGTACACAGCAGGGGCACATTTCTAAGATAAGATTATCTCAGCTCAGGAACATTTTTTTTTTTAACACATCCAGTTGTGGAACTTACTTTTATTGCAAGATCTATTAATTAAAATGTATTTTGTTCGTGGGAAAACACCTTCAACTTTCCTCACTCCCGAGCTGTGAGCCCCTGCATGGCTCCCCACACTGGCAGCATAAGTAACTTTGTGTGTCGTGGCATTTGGAACTAAAAGGAGCTGTGGAGAGGAAGTTAAATGTAGGAAAGGGGTGTGGTATGAGGTCTTCGTTAACTGAGGGGTCTAGGGGTCTGTTATTTTGGGGTATAGTCTGGCATATCAATTAATTTTGGGATTTGGACTGAGATTTTAATTTATTTAGGTTTCTGGGGTGTGAATTTTTTGTGTTAACAGATTGGGAATTGTTGTATAAGTGAGGAGCCAACACTATCTTGGCAGGTGAATTTGTCATAGCACTTAGGGCAGGATGGAGAAGGAAAGAAAAAGGTCTATAATCAGAGAAAATGTCCCCATTGTTCTGTTATGTTGTGCCCATAGTGTAAGTGAAGACTGGATAGTTTTAGAATGTGTTGGGAAAAGAAAAATAATAATCCATATACACATTTCCAGGACAAATAACAAAGTTCAAGGAAAAGATTCTCCAAAATTGCAACTTCACAAAGTATAAAACTATTTACTAAAACAGGTATGTCAGGAGGCTTGTATTCTGTCTCCAACTGTGTCTGTGTGGTAATCTCTTATATAGTCTGCAGGATGAGAATATTAGCTACATTAAAAGGGAACGGGTCAGGGGCAAGACTGAACAAACTAAAATTCTCCTGGGCAAGTGCCGCTATTTTTCCACCCTTCGCTCCCCCCAAGGTTTCAATTCTGGATTTGTCCCTGTTGAGTAAATAGAATTACTCAACATAGACTTTTAAACAAAGAAAAATACATGAAAAACAGCATTTTATACGTTCATTTTCAAAAATTGCCTCTCTGTGATAATCCTCTATGAAGGAAAAGTTACGTAAATCTCGAGCAAATCAACAATGAAGATGATGAAAACCCTTGGAGCGTGAAGTTTCATTATTGAAGACATAGCTCTGTAGTGAATACAAACCTCTTGTTTTTACCTGTTACTGTGTCGGGGGCATCTGTGTTACTGCCTCGCTTTATTAGTCTGGCTGCAAAACTATTCTCGTCAAATGAAGTGCCATTTACAACAGGGACATCATCAAAAGGGTTCACAGACTGATCAGAGGACACGGTGATGTACTGGACAGCAAGCCACAATGCCGTGCTTCCTTCATGATCTTTAAGCTCTAAATCTAGTCTAACGAAAAAAAGACATTATCCTAAGAGGACACGTTAAGTACAATGCAGGACATACTTGTACAATGAGCGGCATCATCAAATTAAAAACTGCTATTCCTATCATTCCTCGTGCATCTCTCTGGCAATGGGAGTTCCAATTCTAAAAATTAATCAGGCAATTCTAGGCTCCTATGGACCACATATGTCATATTATATAAAGTATATCTGCAGCCCAGGATTGATTCTTGGTAAATTCATACCATGGGAAGAGAATAGTTTGTATCCAGTGAGCAAAATGTATTAGTCATCTGATGGACAATGTACTATAGAACCTGAAATCAATATCTGTAAAAACAGCCAAACCAGAAGTCAGTCTCTTCTTACTTACTGTTTGCATTGAAGCAGCTGGTTAAACACATACTCGTTTCTAGAAATAATCGCTGTATGTAGAGGAGTCCTGAAAACAAGAATTAGGAGAAATCTCCACTTAGTAGCGGCTCGTCAATGGGAGGGAAAATATTAAACATCTGCTGTTAATGACACAACGTCCAAATGTAAAGGGTACTTACAGGTGTATTCATCTTTTAGACATTTGGGAACAGTGAAAAATACAGAATTTTGCCTTTTGTTCTTTCATTCAGTAGGGCCAATAAGAGAATACTTACCAGCAAGTAGCTTCCCTTTCTTTATTAATGGAAACCTGTCATTTGATTTATGCTGCCCAAACCACAGGCAGCATCAATCAAAGTCTGGCTGCACAATTGTAGCCAAGTATATTCACTGTGAAACACTCCAGCATTTCAGAGAAAATACAGTGTTAAGATCTGGCCAGGGACCATATCCGGAGACAAGGCTAGTCCGGCTCCACCTTTGGCTGGCATCTACCAGTGTTGCTAGAGGTGATTGACAGGTCTCTCCCATAGTGAGAAACATGTCAATCACCTAAGTCTTTCCCGATCTGTTAACCAACTAGAGCAGTGCGGACAGATCTTCAAACTATATTTTCACTGAAATACCCATTTTGGACATTGTTACTTTTGAGGAACATGTCTTCAAATGACTTCTATTTGATCTGTTTGTCATATACAGGGTTGAACCGTCAGTAAACAGTTACTCTCAGACACGGTTATATTTCACAGTATCCACATTATACATATGCCAAATATCCAAAGTGAAGAGTTTGGGGGTCTTTATAGAAGTGTGGCAAGGAGCTCCATTTTCCATAGAAGGAATGGATATTTTGCTCAGCAGCCCACCTAAGAATATTATGTCTTCTTCCAATATTTTTAGGTGGGCTTTCTTCACAGGTGTTTGCCATGTGCATGTCGTCTGTTTTTTTTCCACTGATAGCACATAGACACGATATTCGATGGGGCTACTGACATGTCAGGTTTTCTTTACTGAATGAGGGTCGGCATAAAAAAATTGAGACATGCCCTACTGTAGTCTTCCATATAGATCTCACCCATTCAAGCAAAAGGATCAGTGAAAAAAAGTCAGCACAATGATGAGGTCGCATAATGGAAATGGATGCATGAATATGGCCTAGCTCAGTTTTTCAACTCTTTAAAACAATTATAAAGAAGATATGTGACAATCCCTGTGAGAAAACCAGATATTAAGCAGCAAAGGTGAAATTAACCCTTACACAGTGCCCATTTAAAGCAACTAAATCAGTCTGTGAAATGCGTGACCAGAAAGATCATTCAGAGCAAACAAATAAAAAAAACAAAAATCAACACTTTACAATACACTTTCCACTTTAATTTCAGCAAAGGGGGCTATACGAAAAAAGGTTTTGTTAATTAGACTGCCCTTGTAATGAGCCCCACAGTAAAGCATAAGCCTACCTTCCTTTGCTGTCCTGCATGTTGGGATTAGCTCCTGCATGCAGAAGTGCCTCAGCAATTTGTGCTATATCGGACATGACTTCCAAAGAGCGGTCCTTCATTGTGCAAGCAGCTACCAGATGTAGTGGAGTCTCGTGTTCCCCAAGTGTAGCAGCATTTACAAGTGCACCATTTTTAATGAGGAAATTGGCAGCAAACTTATCATCTGTTGAAAAATAAATAATACGACATGCAGGATAAAACCTACAGTAGAAATAGAATACCAAACCATACCCTGTACCTAAAACTAATGTCTACTCACCCCTCTGGATTGCTTTGTGCAACAGACTCCAACCTTTCTTGTCTACCATATCAACATCTGCCCTACTGTTAACTAAGGTCGTAGCTATACCCTCTAGCTTCCGAGACAGTGCAAGATCCAGGGCAAGATCTCCATTTTGGTCCAGCTCATTTAACTTATCGGGCAACTGAAAAGAAAATGAAACAATTTTGCTGATCTGAAATCTCATGGCAAAACGTAAAGTAATGCATCTAGGCCAGAGTAATTGTATTGCTGCATACACATTACATGGAAATATACAAGGGATACAGGGCAGGAGAAGGACTTGGGTATTCTGCTTACAAATAAGCTGAGCAGCAGTACTCAATGTCAAGCAGCAGCCGCAAAAGCAAACAAGATTTTAGGGTGTATAAAAAGAGAAATAAAATCCCGTGATCTCAACGTATTTTTACCCCTCTATAAATCTTTTGTAAGGCCACATCACTGGGCATCATGGTCGGAAGACCTCGGTGGACCTATCTAGGCTTGCACAAGATCGATCTTCCTACAGATTTTTCATCCATCAAGTCACCATGGCATGAGATCGAGCCAAAGATCGTTAAAAAAACAAAGGCCACATAGAATATGGCATCAAGCTCTAGGCTGCACATTCTAAAAAGGATATTGGAACCCTAGACTCAGTTCAAAAGCAGACAACTATATTATTATATGGGATGGAAGGTCTCTTGGATAATGAGATGTGAGAAAAATTAGGCTAGTTTTACTTAGAAAAAAAGACGCCTCAGAGGTGGTGTCATTTACAGTATATGTATAAGTACATGTGTGGTCAATACAAAGGACTGGCGCATTACTTATTCCTTCCATAGACCATAAAGAAACACTCCCATTAAAATTTTTATGGGCTGAACCTGTGAAAATGTATATGTAGTGCAGTGTAGGTGCATTAATATACTCACCGACCGCAGTGTTCCTGCGATGCTCCGGTCCTCTTCTCAGTCACGTGGCTGAAGTTCCAAACCTACAGATCACACTGGGCCTCATATGCAAGACGGAAGTGGCTTTTACAATGTAAGTGTATGGAGCATCAAAATGAATCTCCACAAGCTTGCACTGCTATAGTGGCTTCTGGCTCCCATTGAGGTTTATGTGTGAGCCCTAAGTCGCTATTACAGGGCAAGCTTGTGGAGATTCATTCTGACACTCCATAGAGCAAGTTGGAATAGTCGACACATGACCCAAAAGATGTCCGGAGCAGCGCTGTTTTGATGAGTAGATTATTATACCTACACTACATTACATCTAGATTTACACAGGATTAGTCCATAAAAATTTTAACATAAGTGTTTCTAAAAAGGCCAGGGCACCTTCATTACGGGTGGAGGAAAGGCGATTCTGGCAGCTAAATATAAAAGAGTTCTTTACAGTTAAAACAATCAGATGTGAAATTCCCTACCACAGGAGTTACCGTAGTAATGGCCGACACTATATCAGCATTTAAATAAGGGCTAGATGCTTATCTCACAACAAATGGCATTTTGGGTTATAAATAATCTAATGATACATAATGTATAGTTGTGTGAGAAACTATATCTGATCAGTACAACTATTATAACATTGCAATCTAAATTAATAATATGAGGATATTTATGTTATAGAACCTGCATAAAAAAACAGACACAGCAGCCACAAAATCCACCTGCCTCTCTTTTTATGGGAAACTAACAATAAAAGACCAACCGTTCTTAATCTATCGTAAATTCTTTCATGGATTTTGTGTCCAAGTTTTATTTTTGCTGTATTGTTACCATACCTGGGAATCCATTTCTATCAGATACAAAAAAACGACATCTTCTCTTTCCACTTTAATTGCTTTATGTAACGGGAACTGAGTCTTTGATTTAAACATTTTGTACAGCAGCTGGGCACTCATTGAGCTGAAGTCTTCCTTTCTTAGGTCATCCTAAAAGGTACAAGCAAAGTAAATATAAATTATTATGCATCTGCCTACCGCATCATAAACAGTGCTCAGCATAAAAGTGTACACCCCATCAGATTTGTCAGAAAGCCTTTAGTTTCGTTTCAGAATCAGCATTTTCTATGGGATACCATTCTACAAAATACTCCCTAAATGTGGGCCATTGATTGTAAACAAGATCTCCTAATTTTCACACCTAAAAGACCATGTCGCAAAAATGAGTACACCCCAATAAAAGTCTTAGGAGCAAAGATAATGTTCAGACTATAAAATTTTAACAAGAATTTAACCACAAGTAAGTCTAGTTATTCATTAAACATGTGTCCTGTGAACTATTGACTGTAAAAAGGTGTTACTTAAAGAAAACCCTTTCCCAATTCATGCTGTCAGCAATGGCACCACAAGGAAGAGAAATGTCACAAGACATGAGAAAGAAAATAATTTCTTTACACTAGAAAGGTAAAGGCTACAAGAAAATCAGCAAGACTTTACTGATCAGTCAGAATATTGTAGCAAAAGTGATACAAATATGTAATAAAGATGGAACTGCAACCATCTAACAGACATGTCCTGGAAGTCCACAAAAGTTAACACCTAAGAAGGAGCATCTTCTGATGAGAAGAACTGATGAAAATCAACATGCAAGTTCACTGCAGTTAGAAGTAGAAAGTCAAACTGGAGTGTTTCAGGTGGCACTATTAGTTGTATACTGCGGAAGAAAGGCATGGATGGGCGTCACCTATAAAAGGAAGCCTCTCCTAAAGCCCATGCACAAAAAAGCCTGCTTACTATTTGACAGGGCCCATGCTGAAAAATATGAAGATTACTGGGACTCTGTACTCTGGAGTGATGAGACCAAGATAAATGTTGGTGTTGCATAGGTGAAAAATACAAAGAAAAATGCATGGTGCCCAACATGAAACATGGTGGTGACAGTGTTCTTATGTGGGGCTACGCGAGTGCGGCTGGTGTCAGGGAGCTACATTTCATTGTTATCATGAATTCACAGATATACTGCTTTATATTGAAAGATAAGATGCTACCATCACTCTGTGCCCTTGGTAGCAGGGCTGTGGAGTCAGAGTCGGTGTCCATTTTGGTGGAGTCAGAGTTTGTATAAAATGGACCGACTGACTCCTAAAATATATAATAAATTGGGTTCATTAGTACAATGCAGGATGTGCTGTAAATGATTTCATAAGAATTTGGGAAGGTTATGAAAGTCCTATAAAGGTCTGTTCTGTTCCTGATCTAAGGATCTCGGCTTTTGGTGGAGATAAATCTGTGCTGCACTTTATGTACATGAGCAGTAGTGAGGCAGTGCTGTGGAGTTGGAAGTCAGGGAAATTGAGGAGTCGGAGTCAGAGTTGGTGGTTTGGCTTACCGACTCCACAGCCCTGCTTGGTAGACATGCACTTTTCCAACATGACAATGATCCAAAGCACACATCTAAGGTCAGAGTTACATTTCTTAAAAAGAACAGGGTGAAAGTGATTCAGTGGCCAAGTAGGTCTCCAGATCTGAACCCAACCAAATGCCTATGGGGAATTCTGAAAAGACAAGTTTAGCATCGCTCTCCATCCAGCCTCTAAAATAGGTCGATCTTGAAGAATGGAAAAAGAAAGATGTTGCAATTAGTGATAACCGAGCGTGCTCGTTTAACCTTTTAGCCAAGCATGCTCGGGTGCTTACCGAGTATCTTCGGAGTGCTGGTATATTATGTTTGAGTCCCTGCGTCTACATGATTTACAGCTGTAAGACAGCCTCAACAAATGTGAGGATTTCCTAATAAACAGGTATGTGTTGAGGCTGTGTAACAGCCATAAATCATGCAGATGCAGGGACTTGAACATAATATACCAGCACACCGAAGATACTTGGTAAGCACCCAAGCATGCTCGGTTAAAGGGTTAAACGAGCACACTCGGTCATCACTAGTTGCAATATCTCGCCAACTTGTTCATTCCTTGCCTAGAAGACTTGGTGCTGCCCTTAAAAACCATGATGGTCATACTAAATACTAGATGTAGTAGTTTTTAATGTAGGGTGTATTCATTTTTGCATCACATAATGTGAGTAAAACTGAAGATTTTGTAATGATAGCTATATTATTAACCTTACTTTCATGTTATGGGTTTAAAAACTGTTCTATGAAAGTCAGTCTTGTCAAAATATTGGAAATTGCTCGTGTTCAGTGAAATATTGTTTAAGATCTTACTTTTCAAAGGGGGTGTACTCATTTCTGCTGAGCACTGTACATAAAATGCTAAACATTACAAGTTAGTTAGCACAGCCTCAAGTCTGTGTGTAAGGTGTAATATGAAAAACAGTGGCAATGACAGAATATTGTAGATGTATACGTATAAGTGAAGTCGCATTGACCAGAAAAACACAGCACAGCTATTTATTCGGCCTAATTTATTGTCTTCTTACCCAGTGACTAGCAATAATCTCGGCACAATAGTTCAACAGTGTGGTGGCATTGAGTTCCTCTGCTGTCTGGTAGAAGCGGATGCAGTTCCTCACATTTACCAGTGACATGACGCCCTTTTCACACCTGCCATAAAAGCACAAACGGAGCCATCCAGAAAAATTAGATATTTGCTTCACAGAAAGTAGAAAATCCCTAGACCATATGCTGCCCCCATTGTAGATTGCAATATAATCATGCTATATCTGAAAGTAGCATGACAACTACAATGATGCTTGGAGGGAAATGTGAGCGTTGTACCTTTCTCTGAGAAGCTGGAGCTGAAATCTATTTGCAAGTTTCATCAATTCTGTTAAGTAGATATCATCTTCCCGCAAGTCCAGCTCATCAGTGTAGATCCAACGAAGCATTGCCATGGTCACCTCGGGGTTAGAATCTGAGGACAGATCGGACTTTGTGAACAAGGTTTTACCCCGTACACGGCGGCCGCAGAGAGAATCATCAACACGTTCCTAATGCACTACAGACTACTGTGAAGACAAAATAAATGATGTCTGCTTGTGTGGATTCATCTCTACACAATAGGCCATCCTTAACCCTTCAAAGACCAGGGAGTTTTTCCTTTTTGCCCTTTCGTTTTTATCTCCTTTTCTTCCAGGAGCCATAACTTCTTTAGTTTTCCGCCAACATGTTGCCGTATGAGGGCTTCTTTTTTTGTGGGGCGAGCTTTCATTTCGATTCATTTTGCCATACAACATACTGAAAGACGGGGAGGGGAGGGGGTAAATTCCAACTGAGATGAAATGGAGAAAAGAATGCAATTCTGCCATTGTTTTTTGTTTATGTTTTTAATGAATCGTACGGTAAAAATAACCCAGAAAAAGGACTGTCCGCGTCAGTGCAATTACAGAGGTAACAAACTTGCATCAATTTTCCTTTTCCTTTTTAAGTGATGAAAAAATATATATCAGCAGAATTTTGTAAAAAAAAAAATTATATATATCTATATACACAGATACATATACATACATGTACACACTATTTATATATAGTTTTTTTTTACTTTGCGTTGGCATTTTCTGAAACAAGTAACATTTTTATTTTTCTATTAATGGAGCTAAGTCAGGGTTTTTTTTGCGTCGTGAGCTGACATTTTTATTTAATGTTTTGATCGCTTTTTAATGCATATTTTTAAAGGCGTTGAGGTAACTAAAAAAAACTTACAATCCTAGCATTTTCACTTTTTTCCCCTCTTTATGGTGTTTAATGTAGGTGTTAATTCTGTATTTTTACACATCAGACTTTTAAGAAAGAGTTTATACCAAAAATGTTTTTCTTTTCTTTATCTTTAAGGAGGTTTGTCAGATCCAAAATCAATAAGTCTGTTGGATATCAGGATAGGTACCCGTCAGAGAAAGGTCACCTTGCCGTGGTTGATGGGCGAACATGAATCGGCCAATTTATGCGCTAAGAACCTTAATTTTTGTAAGTACATTCTGTTGAGCAACAATGCAGTTTAGATCTCATGCACTCAGTGTTTGCATATATCTTGGACCTGACAGAGTGCTGCTGTGTTCCTTTTTTTGTAAAATATGGTATTGAAAGACAGACATGTATTCACAGTAGGAACATAAAGAACATATTAAGTAAATCTAGTGTTGTAAAGCAGAACTCAGACTTTCCTCACCTGACAGGTTTAGTTCCTTTGTCGAAGCCAAACTGGCCAAGCTCCAGGCCTCACTTCTTGCAGCCAACACAAACTTGTGAGCATTGATGTCTTGATCTCCAACTTTTATCATTAGGTCACTAAGGCACATAAGGAAACAAATACATGAAACCTGTGTGTCTTATAATAATCTTTGCACTGCTATAAGTTGTAAGAATTGCATGGTATTTTCAGTACCTAAAGGGGTTTTCCTCCCCCTACTAAGTGATGGTATCCTGCATGGATGGGTATCTCTATCAGGTGCTACTATGGGCTCCACAAGACCCCTAAAGAAGTCCTGTGATATCCAACATGACGGAGCAGCAGATCTTTTCACCTTTGTTAGTTGCGTGGTGGAGCCTGCATGGAAAAGGCTTGATTTTCCAGCACACAACAATGATGCTCCATGTGGGGAAATTATTAATAAATTAGCAGCTTTGTGTTATCATTTAGAGGAGTTTCACATTGTATAATTAGAGCTGGTCATATCGGACTGCGTAGCGACATGTCCCTTTGATGAGGGGGGAATGGCAACACCCAGATGTCAGTTTATACATAAACTTTTTGGAGAAATAAGCAGAGGAACGCTACAATGGACAGTTATAGAAAAAAAAAAGCTTGATCCAGAACTTTATTGCAGGGGGAATACAAGTATTTACTAAGGGTCACATAAGATGAGCTGTCAGATCCTTTTGTATGCAGTCAGGTGAAGTTTACTACTTTTCTTTTAGGTACTTCATTTTATAAAGCTCTTCTTTGTATCAAAATCCCAGACTCATAAGGCGGTGACAAAATTCTGCAGGCATGAGAGAGGTCATACTGGGACTCATGAACATTTACAATGAAAAAATACAAGACTTCATACAATGAATGAATGGAGTCAGTGGCAGGAATGTTGCAAAGCAGGAAACCTAACCGGTGCAAAAATCATGGAGAATGCAGAAATTGCCTCCACTGCAGGGAAATCAGCTTTCTACCAGTATCCTGTGATAAAAGCTTCTTTCCCGGAAATGCACACAGGAACTAGCTTAGCAATAAATCGGTAGTTATACTGCTTAGCAGTGTAGCAAGCTCTGCAAAACATGCTTTCCATCATTTTCCCAATGAAAGAACTCACATTGCAGTTTTTACTGTTTATGATACATCTAGATACTACATTAAAGGTGTTATACAACGCCTCTACCTTCTGCATCAGGACGGGAGAGCACTACTGAGGGGCATACTTTGGCCATTTCCCCAGTCTCATGCACAGCCCGGCAAGTATCAAGCACCTCTTCGATTAAATAGACTACGATACAAGCACACCATCTGACAGACCACGGCACACGTCAGTACCTGATGCAGAAATGAGACTCTGGATAACCATTTTATCATTGTGCAAGACTATAAAGGTTCATACCACATTATGCCTAGTTCAATTATGGTACATGTTTACAGTCATCACATGGCTTTAAAATTTTTGTCTGCTTTTGGGGACAACATTTTTTTTTCAAAGTACATGTATTTGGCAAAAAAATCATTTTTTTTGTAATTGGGGTTCATTAACCCAATTACAAAAATGATTTTTAGCCAAATACATGTACTTTCAAAAAAAAGATTTTGAACACTTTATCTTATATGGCCTCTTTCTTTCACTGTCTATTGTTTGGTGCAGAATGGATTAACCGAGAATCCTTCAGTGAGCTTGTTCTGATGGTCCAATAGTAGGGTTTCTAACTCTTTAATCTGTCTTTATTTTAGCTCCTCTAAGCTGATTTGTGACCACAGACCACATAAAAATTGAATGCGGAGGGAAACTAGGAGTCTCTGTGTGTACATTGAGATAGTGCTGTCTATTACCTACAGTGGGGCAGCTCCCAAATAGTCTTGTCTCTGCCTATAGTGCCCAACCAGTTCGGCATTTAAAGTAACACATATCTGGCTGCAATCGTGCAGCCAGGCTCTAATTCATGCTGCCTTTGGTTTGGGCATTTCATGACAATTCACAAATATCTTGTCTACACAATATTAACTTTAATTTACATACATAAAGATATCATGGCTATTCTAGTCTTCATTTAATCTGGCTTTATGCCAGTCTTAAGTGCCAGGCCTTGGAAGCACCATCAATGGGCAACACCATACTAGGGTAGAACTAAACGTAATGGGGCACACAATTATACAGTTAAAAAAAACTGTCCAAAACTTACTGGAAGTACACTAAATACTAAAAGATCAACCAGCAGTGTATGAGAACTATACATCACTGCACAGAAATATTCCAATTTAAATAGAAAACTGACTTTTACGCAAATGTTGAAAAATAAATGAAATGTTGCTACTATAAATATGGAGGGTCCGATACATCAAGAACGGCGTGTTGTCCACTCTGATCTTGATGAGGAGATGGGCTGGAGTCAGACGCTCATCATGAATTTGACCATCGGTGGACGCCACACCACTGTCCCATCCCAGCTTCACCCACTTTGTTGGAGCTGGGCAAAAATGGTGTGAAAACGGATAAAGTCACAATTTTAGTGCAGCCACCAGTTGTGCCAAAATTATGCAACATTTCAAAGCTTTTTACACCTGAATAGTGATGTAAAAGCTTTGATGAATCAGGACCATAGTGGGTGTTCTTCTGTCATTTTCATCTGCAGTGAGGGTTCTATTGAATGTGACCTTAGGAAGTCACTATGTGTATTATATATGTGTATTATATATATATATATATATATTTTTTTTTTTCTATAGTGTGGTCATAGCGGCAGTGCCTGGGATAGCTCTTAGTGACCTCTAATTTAACAAAACCACAACTACTACCAAGACATCTAGAAATGGAAAGAAATATGAGGCCTTGTAAATGAAGGCATGAGATGGCTATCTTAAAAACCTTGAGGGACGGTTACTAAATGTGGAAAAGATGGCCTCGTTACTTCACCCACAATCCATTACAACTGCACTTTCTGACTCTTGACTTTCACAAAGATCTGACAATAGCAAGGCCCTGGGAAGAACAACAGTATCCCTTTGTTTAATCATTAGTAGGGGGGATGGGAATCAGTACCAGAACCAATCACAACTCCTGATGTATCCATCATGTCAGAAGCTCTATGAAATGACACTGACCTTTTGTCCTGCTGTATCTACATAAAGCAAAAAAGGGTTAGTGACAAGTTTTAACATATTCAAAGGATAGGGGAGAACTTTCTGATTGTTGGGAGTCAGACAGATGGAACCAGTGATCCCAAGAATGGGGCTCTACAGATCCCCATCTGAATGGAGGGAAGATTGACCATGCACACTTCCGTTTTATTAATTCGATAAAAGACTGCCGGAGACAGTGCGCTCTGCACTAGATTATCTCCAGCATGAATGGAGAGAACGAATGAAAAAACGTTACGTGCGCTCAAGCTTTGCTCCATTCAGACACACTGCAGAATAGTTCCATTTTTGGGATCACTGGGGGTTTCAACGAACAGACTGCCACAGTTAGTAAGCCATCTTTCAACTTGGTACAACCCCTTCATTTAAAATGTGAGTTATCCCATTTGGGGAAGCCCTGAAGGTTGTTCCTGTGTACAGCTTTGTTTACATCTGGATCCCTATTGACTTATAATGGAATTCAACAAATCCTGACAAAGTGTCTTTGGAAAAAAATTCTGCATGGAGTATTTTTCATGTAAACAAATGATAGAATCTATGACAGAGGCTCCAATGCAGATGTGAACAGCTTAAAGGGGTATTCTGGGGAGATAACATTTTTTGTACTGTTCCCACACACTATAAAGATGAGATGCCCAGTGCGCTTTAATTATTTTTAAAACCCTTGCAATTCCGTGTGACAGGATCTCCACCTCACTGCTCCCTCCTCCTCCTGTCCGCGACATTACGTCACACACCAGTGTGCAGCTCCCCCCATGAGGAACACCCAGCTTTCTGATAATAGCAGGGGATGTGGCCTGCTCCGGGCTGTTCCTAGCTGCCCGTTCCATGATATCTGTCTCTATTCAGTCCGATAATGACCCCTGGATAAAAATTTCCGTAGCAAAACGCGCCTCGGGTGTGGTGGGTCCCTGGTTCCCTGCACGGCTGGTAACGTTACCTCTACGTCTAACTATTGTGTCCTGCTATCTATGGTCTCTTGATGTTCATTTTTGTCCAACACAATGATTGCACTTATCACTTTTTGGGTTCATAGTTACGCCCTACATTTCTATGGGGTACAATTATGAAAAGGTGTTTTTCATTACAGTGATAAGACCCTTTATCTCATGGGCTTAATATTTTATAAACCCATTACCACAAAATAGTGATACTATATACCATTTATATGATGTATACAATTGACATTAGGTGTGTAATATTGTTTTGACATGTAAGTGGATTTACTTTTAGGGTCTACTGAGTAGGACTAAGATTCATACTGGGTCACAGGGTATATTACTTACACCTTATATGTAACTTTATGCACTTTATTTTTGGTTTGGACTTTAGAGGTAGCAGTGCTGCACATTAAACTTTTATCCAGGTATACACACCATTTGGTTTCCTGTACTTGTACCCGCTCTTTGTGTATATTTGTATTTACATATATGAGTACATATTGTATTCTTTAATATATTTTAAATATGTTTATAATAAAGATATACTTTAAGCCCTTTCAAGAAAAAGCCTCATCTCTTTAGTGTTGATTGGTTGCAGTGGTCATATGCTATAAATGTCGGTATAGATGAAAATAAATTATAGCTAAGGGGATAAATGTATTGCCGTCTAAGAACTGCATTGTGATTAAAGTTTTTTATGTCTGAAGTAAGACTAGCACCTTAATCAGCGCCTGTGCTGCATTCCATAAAGGGGTATATAACCCCGACTCCCCCTGTATACCACCCAAAAACATTTTGAAGCTCTCCAATAGGCGTCCTTGCTAATGCATCTATCCCTCTTCCCGGCTTCTGATCGCCATCCTAATTCTCTGATTGACCTGGATGACACCTCCTGCATCATCCACAGATAGGCGAAATCTAGCGCCTGTGCAGAGACATCACCGGCTCGCGCCTAAGCACTGTGCTCTGCCCTACTGTGGGCAGAGCCCAAAACATAAGGGCACATGTGCAATTCTGTTTTAGGCTCTGCCTGCAGTAGGGCAGAGCAAAGTGAGCAGCGCGAGCCAGCGATGTCTCTGTGCAGGTGCATGCGCCCTTATGTTTTAGGCTCTGCCCACAATATGGCAGAGCAAAGTGCGCAAGCGCCCCAGCAAGGACATCTATTGGACCAGACCGGCAGGATTTACCTAGTTCTCTGGAGAATTTCAAAAGGTTTTTCGGGGGTATACAGGGGGAGTCAGCGAGTTATATACCCCTTTATGGAATGCAGCACAGGCACTGATTAAAGTGCTAGTCTTAGTTCAGACATAAAAAAATAGTAACAGGGTCCCTTTAAGGACATAAAAGCGTGAAAACACTCTGCAATAAAGTAAGAAATATTCCGTCATGTTACCTGTACTGCTCCTGTCGGTACAACTGTGCGACGATAGCCAGGAGACGACTGATGAAGGAGTCGTCGGAAGCCTCTTTGTTTGTCTGGGCTGCTAGAAGGGTGCATTTCTTCTCTGTTTCTGCCAGTTTCTGCTGCAATTTCACATATTCCTGGCGTAGAAGAGCCAAGTGCTTCTGTAATTTGCCCACTTCCTCTTTAACAGAAAAATAAAAAAATTAGTTTGCACATTTTACTGTTTATAAAGCTTTGGTCTACAGGGCAAATAATAACAAGTAAAGAGAAATTCCAGTAAAGGGAACCCGTCAACAGATTCATGCTGCCCAGGTTGTCACCCTTTAGAATTACATATTATATACTTATGGACTGTCTTCAGTTAATGAAAAACATTTTAGAATCTGGCACCTGTCAAGTCTTGTCAACAGTTAAAGGGAACTTGTCACTAAATTCACGCTGTCCGAACCACATGCAGCATGAATGAGAGCCTGGCTGCACATCTGCAGCCTGGAATGTCTTCTATGAAACGCTGTGGTGTTTCAGAGAAACAGTTTGAAAAGCCAGTGGAAAACTATAAGGAGACAACCTGACTAGTCGGGTATAAAGCCGGTTGGCTTCTCCCGTCCCAACTGCAGTTGATTGACAGGTCTCTCCCATGTGCATACATAGAGAGATACCTGTCAATCAACTGGAATTGGGTGGAGAGAAGCTTTCTCTGACATGCTGCAGGTTCTCTGACAATTTCCCTTTAAGAAGACCGTGTATAATATATAGACATCCTAGAATACCTAGAAAACTTGAAATAAAAAGCTCACATTATCTATGCACCTATCACTTTGTATTATAAATGGCCATCTGTACTGCGTACTTAAAAGGATGAATGGTTCAGGCCATACACTCGCATTACACATCATTTATAATAATGCTGAGGACAAATTTGCCAGAAAATACAATGAGCCCCTGGGGACGCAGTAAAAGGAATCCAACAGCATCATTCAGAAATGTGAAGCTACATAATCATCATTCATCACAATTACTGCTAAATTATCAAGTATAGCGGAAAGTGCAGAGAAGCCAAAGGCTGAAACAACACTGGGGCTGGACATGTTTCACTCGCTCCACCTGATGACAGATTCTCATCCTTAAGAAATAGCTCAAACTCCTAAGGAGAGACTGTCGCTTCCTCGGAAAGATCATCACTTTCATTATTGTATCATGCCAGTAACTGGTCTTACACTTTAAGACAAAGGAAGTGAACAATTAGAGCGTTATAGCGCTGTGCTCGTTTAATGAGATGATGTGCCATCCTATCCCCTGTGCAGAAGTGATCAGAGAAGCAGATGACTCATGCACCGCGAGACGCCCGTCAGCATATAGACATTTTCTAGTGACCCTTTAGGGTATGTGCATACACAACCTAAAGGCCCATTTGGGCAAGACCCTAACTGGGAAAGCGCGTTCTTCCGAATGCTGGTTTCATGATTTTATGCATGTCTAAGTGCGACAGAAATCACCCGACGAACGAGCGTATGAAACCATATATTTTTGTCAAGAAAAATAAAAGTGTTTTTTTCATTCAGTGCATCCATTTTTTTACTTTTACATTTTATCCATGTGCATTTTAGATATCCAGTCTTTACATTCACAATTAAAAAAAATAACAAAAGCTCCAATTCAGTTTCTATGCAATGTTTGCAATTGATCCATTAAAACCAGATGCCACATGGAAGCACCCTTTGAGTTCTAGAACAGAGTCTCCTACAAAAAAAAGACTACCATGCTGCTTCTTTTTTTAATTTATTTTTTCATCAAACAAAACTCAGTCCATGCAGAAAATGCTCATCTGAACGTACCCATTCACTCACATTGGTCCGTGTGCTATCCACACAGACCGAAAATACGCTCCACATGATCCGGCCTAAAAGTTACACGGCACCAAAACTCACAATGTAATCCACGTGTTACGCAGATTTCACTACGTGGTAAAAACCTGCAGCATTAAGGCAATAGATAGAGCATGCTTCAGGTTTGGAAATCCTCGGCTGATTTTTGACACTAGCCGTGAATGGGGTACGCTCCAGCACCAGCCGTGAAGTAATCTCATCCACATACCATGAAATTGTCCTGCGGTGCAGATTTCAGAGTGTTAATTTATCTTGTCGATTTTGACTGCGTTTCATCCCGTTTGATGCCATTTTAATGGTCATTTTCTCTGCGAATCCACAAGAAAATACAAATTACAAAACGCACCACAGATTTGTGGTGCATTTATTTTTTAACCTTGTGTTCGTACCTTTAAAAGGGGTTCTCTCAACTTCTTAAATGGGAGAAATTGCAAAGTGCTTGCAATGTTATTATTAATTTATATAGTGCAAAGCAACTTTGCAATTGACCCCTTATTGAAAATCCTATATGTTCTCAATAAAAGGGCGATTTTACATTATAATAATAATTTTTATTTATATAGATCCAACATATTCCGCAGCACTTTACAATTAAGCGGGGAGACATGTACAGACAATAAACTTAATACAAGGTAAGACAGTTTAAACAGTTACATTAGGAGTGAGGTCGCTGCTCGCAAGCTTACAATCTACAAGGAAAAGGGGGGACACAATAGGTGAAACGTGCTTGTTATTTCAGGTATGATCCGGTCATCAGCCTGTATGTTCAAGTGCAATACTCAATTACCGAGTGCAGTTATCGTGTGCATGGAGGGTGTAGAGACAGATGAACAGTAGGGAGCAGATTCTGAATAGTATTTAGAAGGGAACAGGGGAAAGTTAGTTTACTGGGTATTTGAGGTGGTAGGCTTGTTTAAAGAGATGGGTTTTTAAAGCTCGCTTGAAGACATCGGGGCTAGGCATCAATCAGATCGTCTGGGGTAGAGCATTCCAGAGAACTGGCGCAGCACGAGAGAAGTCTTGGAGATGGAGGTGCGAGGTTCGGATTATGGGGGATGTTAGTCTTAGGTCATTTGTGGAACGGAGGGCACGTGTAGGACGATAGACAAGAGATGAGAGAGGAGATATAAAGGTGGTGCAGAACTGTGGAGAGCTTTGTGGGTGAGAGCAATGAGTTTATATTGGACCCTGTAGCGAATGGGTAACCAGTGTAATGACTGGCACAAGGTGGAGGCATCGGTGAAGAGGCTGGACAGATATACGACCCTGGCTGCCGCATTCAGGACGGATTGGAGAGGGGAAATTTTGGTAAGAGGGAGACCGATCAGAAGAGAGTTGCAGTAGTCCAGACGAGAGTGAATAAGAGCGACAGTAAGAGTTTTAGCAGTTTCAAAAGTGAGAAAAGATCTGATTCTGGAGATGTTTTTAAGATGCAGGTGACAAGAGCGAGTGAGTGATCGGATAAAGGGAGTAAAGGAAAGGTTAGTGTCGAATATGACCCCAAGGCAGCGGGCGTGCTGCTTGGGAGTTATGGTTGAACCCTCCAAGGTAATTTAAATGTTAGGTAGAGTTAGGTTAGTAGAGGGGGGAAACACAAGAAGTTCAGTTTTGGAGAGATTCAGTTTAGGGTATGTGCACACGATGCAGAAATGCTCAGGATTTTTTCCTGAGCGTTTCTGCATCTCTCTGGCAGGAAAAAACGCATGCAGATTGTACATGCGGTTTCCTGCCAGGGACATGCGGAAATGAAGCGGTCTTCACTTTCATTTCCGCATGCGGGTTGACAAGCGCTTCCCAAGCGATTTTAGCATCACTTGGAAAGTGCTTGTCAACTTTACACTATATAAATCCATGCAACCGGCATGGATTTATATAGTGTGTGAATGTCAAAAAATAAAAAATAAATCTATACTTTACCCTCTGATGGCCCCCGGTGTCCTGCTTCATCGGTCCCGGCTGCCGGCAGTGAAGACTTTAGGACCTTCCGACGTCAGCGTCACGTGACCCGTCACATGACTCTGACGTCAGCGAAGGTCCTTCATTCAACCGCGAAGTGCCCGGGAAGCCAGCATGACGCAGCGCGGGCCGTCAGAAGGTGAGAATATATATATTTTTTATTTTATTCTTTTTTTTTTAATGGTACCTGGGTCTGGATGAGAGTCCTCTCATCCACACCCGGGTACCATCCGCACATTAGACCGCATGAAAAGCGCATCAACATATACAGTGATGCGGATTCCATGCGGTCTAATGCAAGTCAATGGCGGCAAAAGAGCAGCGTTTCCGCAAAATTAATTGACATGCTGCGGATTTTTGACCGCAGCGTTTACGCTGCGGAAAAATCCGCATCATGGGCACAGCACATGCGGATTTCCATTGGGGAACATTGCTGCCCTTCTACCATGCATTTTTCATGCGTTTCCGCGGCGTTTACGCAACTGCAAAAACGCCGCGGAAACGCATGAAAAACGCATCGTGTGAACTCAGCCTTAAGGTAGAGGGAGGACATGATGTTAGAGACAGCAGACAAACAATCCTTGGCATTTTGTATTAGGGTAGGGGTGATGTCAGGGGAAGAAGTGTATAATTGGGTGTCGTCAGCATAGAGATGATACTGGAACCCAAATCTGCTGATTGTTTGTCCAATAGGGGCAGTGTATAGAGAGAAGAGAAGGGGGCCTACAACTAAGCCCTGCAGAACCCAGATAGTAATGGGATGAGGAGGGGAAGAGGAGCCGGCAAAAGATGCAGTGAAGGAGCGGTCAGAGAGGTAGGAGGAGAACCAGGAGAGAACGGTTTCCTTGAGGCCTATAGAGCGGAGCATAGTGAGGAGGAGCTGGTGATCCACAGTGTCAAATGCTGCAGAGAGATCCAGGAGAATCAGCAGGGAGCAGTTACCTTTGGATTTGGCTGTTAGTAGATCATTAGAGACTTTAGTGAGGGCAGTTTCAGTGGAGTGTAAAGAGCGGAAACCAGATTGTAAAGGGTCGAGAAGAGAGTTATCTGAGAGATAGCGGATTAGACGGGAGTGGACCAAGCGTTCCAGGAGTTTAGAGATGAAAGGAAGATTAGAGACAGGTCTGTAGTTAGCAGTGCAGTTCTGGTCCAGGGATGGCTTTTTAAGTAAAGGGGTTATGATGGCATGTTTAAATGAGGAGGGAAAGATACCTGAAGAAAGAGAGAGGTTAAATATTTTAGTCAGGTGAGTGGTGACCACCGGTGAGAGGGACTGCAGGAGATGTGAAGGAATGGGGTCACTGTTGCAGGTTGTAGGCCGTGAAGAAGCGATGAGCTGGGTAACAACTTCTTCTGTAACAGGCTCAAAGCTGGCAAGTGAGCTTGAAGTACGGCAGGGAAGGGGATCCAGGCACTGAGGAGATTGGGCTGAGATGTCCTGATGGATGTGGTTGATTTTTTCAAAGAAATTAGTGGCCAGATCCTCCCTGCTGAGGTTGGTGGTGGGGGCCTGTGCTTTAGGTTTCAGGAGGGAGTTTAAGGTTTCGAAAAGTCGTTTTGGATTGTTGGACAGTGAAGTGATGAGAGTGGTGAAGTAGGATTGTTTGGCCAGATGAAGGGCAGAGTTATAGGTTTTGAGCATAAATTTATAGTGGGTGAAATCCTCTGCTAAAAGAGATTTTCTCCACTCCACTGCTCAGCACACCTTGAGCAACGTTGAAGAAAACATGTTTGCATCGTGTGCCAGGGCTGCCGTTGTCTGTGTCGGGTCTTTCTGCATATAAAAGGTGCTGCTCCATCTAGGGCACTCTTCAGTGTATTATTGTAGTGTGACAATGCTAAGTCTGGACAGGAGAAGGAGGAGATGGGGGCTAAAGATGTGTGGAGATTGTCCATAAGCTGCTGGGTATTAATGGTACGTGTATTCCTATACATTCTATAGTTTACAATTTATTGCCTAGGTTACCGGCCACCTCTGCAATCTATCAGCTGTGGCCAATCTCCTTACAAGCTTTTTTTCTATTATTCACTTTGGCCAGCTTCAGTTTCTCTGCACCGCTGCGATGCTGCCGAGGCAAAGGCGTCTCTGCTTGCACCATCACACAGTTTGGACCAGCAGCACGATGATGCCACACGTTGTGACATTTATTGTGTAAGAGGGCGTCCTGGCTTTCCTCTGAAAATCAGATGTAGAGAAAAAGAGAAGGATGGGGCCGTTCAATTTCAACATGACCGATTCTTAATTTTCATATAAGATTAGTCACAGTATTTGACAGCAGATTCATTCCCTGTCCACATTTAGAACATGCATGTTCAGCTGAGCCGCATATGTATGGGATGGTTGGGAGGAAGAGCTGCCAGCCAGAGGAGCATTCGGACAACTATAAAAGGTGTATGGGTACCTGTACAGTTCCACCAAAATCTTATGAAAGTGATATCAACATTAGCCTGATGGATCAAAAAAACAAAGCTCTAAGCTAAAGACCCAGATTCAAAATTCATAATTTGTTTAGCCACTTTTTTTGTCTTGTATTCGTTGACATTTCTGCGCCAAGTTCTTAAAAATGGCGGACGCGGTTCATGAATGTTGCACAAAAACGCTTTTTACTTTTCATTTTAGAGCACAATCGCATATGGTGCTAAAATGTCACAAAATTGACACAAAAAATTCAAACATACATAAAATCTCTCCAGATGGAGACTAGAATACATTCGTGTAAAAATGCTGCTTTTTTTTTTTTTTTTTTTAAAGTTGAGATTGATAAATCTGCCAAAAAACATCTGGAAACCACAAACCCCGTCCATACTGCATGCCTCTTCATGAATCTGGAGCGTCTAATGGTGGTGGTGTGCGCCTCCGTCTGCTACGCCAGCAATCTCACTCCTGTCAGGAACAGTGGGATTTCTAGAGTAGGGAACACCACAGCTCGCCATCAATTAGGCGAGCTGTGGCGTCATACTCCTGTTGAAGCACCGACTTGCCCCCGTTTTTTCAGAGTTAGGAGAAACTGGGGTGAAAACGCCAAGAGTCGCAAGTCCGAGTTGTGCCTAAATTTTGTGACTTTTCAGAGCTTTTACACCAGAATTTTGATATGACAGCTTTGATGAATTGGCCCTAAGAGTTAACAGATACCATTAAACGGTTATGTGCACACAACCTCTTTTTAAATTCAGTTAACCCATAGAGTATTTCAAGAAAAAGACGCTTCAAGGAACTCCTAATAGTTTTGGCCACCGTTTTTTTTTTTTTGAGGGTTTTCACGTGATTTTTGTGACACCTCATTTACTGTATTTTTTTTCTTCACTTCAGTAAATACCGGTAATTAAGAAACCACTAGTATTTTTTTCAGCAAAAATGATGGCAAAGCGCTCCAAAAGACAATAGGGCAACTTCTAGGTGTCTTTCGAGCTTTGCCATTGACTTGTATTGTAATGTACAGAGCGGAAAATGCCAGAATGAACGTCACCATTTTTTAACCTATTAACATCTGAAAAGACAATGTGTGTACATAGACTAAGGCTTTATATTTACAGAGGATACTAAATGTATATGACTGTGAATGCAAAGAATTTATGGTCTCATTGCTGAAATATTTAGGAAAAACAGCTAACAAATGGATAATCAAGAAACATGTTAAAGTCCAAAGTTCTGTGCATTCAGCTGTGAGACCTCGTGATCACCATCACAGCAATCTGCTGACACCATGTATTAATAATGCCATCAGTACTACGCTTTACTATTGGAGTAAAATGGGGACAAAACATTGATTTCAACATGCCAATTACAAGCAGGGAAACCAGGGAGAAGCCTGTAAAAGAGGGATCGAAAACGTAAACTAAAAAAGAGGATGCAATGAAGGTAAAACTCTAAGTCTTCCTTAGGCATGTAGACACATCATCCATGACCAACCCTGGAGGCCCTTACACATGTATCCTAATACTGTATCATCACACGTGGGAGAGCAAAGTAATCCCCTTATTTCCCCTCTATTGCTTCGTTTCTCAAAGATTTCACTGCTGCAAAAGTTCTTTCTTTCCAAGACACAACTCCGTGTTATCCCTCTGTGACATCACTGATACGGCGGAGTGCCCTGCTCACTATTAAAAATAAGGCGGTGGCACCGCTTGTCTACAGTACTGATAAGCAGCTGCTCACCAACGGTAGTAACTGAATGAAAGCCTCTCAGTCCCGGAGAATGGCACCCAAGGTTCAGAGCTAAACTGATAGGGGCCAATTCATCAAGCAGTTTATACCAGTAAAAAAATGTCTGAAATTATGGAAAAATAAAAAAAATCTGCAAAATTTTTGCACAACTCTTTCCTTTTGTGTCAGTCCTGGACAGTGGCCAGAGCTGTGGCTGAGTGGGCACTACAAAAGTGGCATAAACTGCAACAGAAGTGTCCTCGATGTATGCGATTTGTGGTCACATGCCAACGAACCTCATCGGGCTCCTCCCAGTTGACTTCTACTGAGCAAAGCCAAACTCGTCTTGTTTGTACGTGATTGCAAGTTTGCAAATCGTGGTCATGTGACTGCCAGCTAGCACAGGCAATACCGAGGAACCATGACCGATTAGGCAGTTTGCAGGTATAAAGAGAGAAAGCAGACTTTTGTCCCAAGCCTGGACAACCCCTTTAATGCATTTGGTGCACGTTATTCCAGCTCTGTAACCTGCTATCAGTAAGTCCTATCTTTCAGAATGATATGACCATATAGCTAAGAAATGCACAGACCTAAATAGGTCAAACAAGACAAAATACTAAGTATATACTGCAGGTCCTGTTAACTAACAGGGAACCACATGATACTTATGGCACTAAAATGATAAACATAGCACACTTAAGCAGTACCATACAAAAGAAAAACAGAAACAGTGACAGGGTGCCAAAGAAAGTGCTTAAAAGGTTAGATCTCTCCCAGTTCAGATGTAGAGGGCGACCATATCCAGCTGGCTTCCACAGATATCCAGGGACAACTAATAAAAACTAAATGCCCTGTCGTGCCCTCTGCATTATCCTCCGCCCTGACAAGGGCAGTACCTAAGTGGATCCTCAAATAACCCACAGAGAACCTCCCGACGCGTTTCTCCTGTCAATGAGAAATCGTCAGGGGATGTACTTGTTGGGAAAGTGCACTGCACCACAAGGAATATCAGGGCAACACAGATCCCTTTTAAATGGAGCATCTCTGCACCCTAAAGTGCTTTGCGCCAAAGGTCACCCTATTTTTGTAAGGAGAGGATGGCACTCTGTCCCCCTTTTTTCATTTTTTCTTTATTAGTAACCTTTGGCACAAAGCACATTACCAGGTCAATATATTCCCATGTTCTCCATATACCAGGTCAGTGTATTCCCATGTACCCCATATACTGGGTCAGTACATTCCCATGTACCCCATATACCGGCTCAGAACATTCGCATGTACTGGGTCAGTGTATTCCTGTGGACCGTGACACTACAGCTGACCAGTGTATTCCTGTGGACCGTGACACTACAGCTGACCAGTGTATTCCTGTGGACCGTGACACTACAGCTGACCAGTGTATTCCTGTGGACCGTGACACTACAGCTGACCAGTGTATTCCTGTGGAAAGTGACACTACAGCTGACCAGTGTATTCCTGTGGAAAGTGACACTACAGCTGACCAGTGTATTCCTGTGGACCGTGACACTACAGCTGACCAGTGTATTCCTGTGGACCGTGACACTACAGCTGACCAGTGTATTCCTGTGGACCGTGACACTACAGCTGACCAGTGTATTCCTGTGGACCGTGACACCACAGCTGACCAGTGTATTCCTGTGGACCGTGACACTACAGCTGACCAGTGTATTCCTGTGGACTGTCACACTACAGCTGACCAGTGTATTCCTGTGGACCGTGACACTACAGCTGACCAGTGTATTCCTGTGGACCGTGACACTACAGCTGACCAGTGTATTCCTGTGGACTGTCACACTACAGCTGACCAGTGTATTCCTGTGGACTGTCACACTACAGCTGACCTGTGTATTCCTGTGGACCGTGACACCACAGCTGACCTGTGTATTCCTGTGGACTGTCACACTACAGCTGACCAGTGTATTCCTGTGGACTGTGACACTACAGCTGACCTGTGTATTCCTGTGGACTGTGACACTACAGCTGACCTGTGTATTCCTGTGGACTGTGACACCACAGCTGACCTGTGTATTCCTGTGGACTGTGACACCACAGCTGACCTGTGTATTCCTGTGGACTGTCACACTACAGCTGACCAGTGTATTCCTGTGGACTGTCACACTACAGCTGACCTGTGTATTCCTGTGGACTGTGACACTACAGCTGACCTGTGTATTCCTGTGGACTGTGACACTACAGCTGACCTGTGTATTCCTGTGGACCGTGACACCACAGCTGACCTGTGTATTCCTGTGGACTGTCACACCACAGCTGACCTGTGTATTCCTGTGGACTGTGACACTACAGCTGACCTGTGTATTCCTGTGGACTGTGACACCACAGCTGACCTGTGTATTCCTGTGGACTGTGACACTACAGCTGACCTGTGTATTCCTGTGGACTGTGACACTACAGCTGACCTGTGTATTCCTGTGGACTGTGACACTACAGCTGACCTGTGTATTCCTGTGGACTGTGACACTACAGCTGACCTGTGTATTCCTGTGGACTGTGACACTACAGCTGACCTGTGTATTCCTGTGGACTGTGACACTACAGCTGACCTGTGTATTCCTGTGGACTGTGACACCACAGCTGACCTGTGTATTCCTGTGGACTGTGACACTACAGCTGACCTGTGTATTCCTGTGGACTGTGACACTACAGCTGACCTGTGTATTCCTGTGGACTGTGACACTACAGCTGACCAGTGTATTGCTATGGCCGGGGCAGTCTGTGCAGCCCCAGTAACCGGTGCAGGGCACCCAGCACCGCACGCCCACACTGCCAGCAGCCCCGTGCAGCCTGACACTAGTGCACAGTGAGCCGTGGGTCACCTGACCAGCCTCTGCCAGACACAGGCGCGCACCTGGACTTCCGCCGCCTGCTGTCAGCTGCTGTACTAGCTCTGTCACTGAGGGTCTGCCGCCAGCCCCCTGCCTTAAAGCTCCCCCTTAGGTTCCCCCAGGGCCACTTCTTTACCTTCCGCCATGATGGATCCGCCCGGCTGATATCGCGAGAAGAGTGGGTAGATGGGAAGTAACACGGGCAGGCGGGGTGAGGTAGATCCCGGGGGATGTGAAAGAAAGGAAACCCATTGACTCATTCGCTGCCTTTGTGTTTGGGCCTTGAGAAGGCGTTCGGCGCCATCTAGTGGCAAAATTAAGAAAATACCACACCGTCTACAGTAGAGGGGCTCATTACACTGGGATAGCGGGGAGTATATATGGCTGCCGCTGTATCTGGGGCGACACCTAATCTGCTTTTCCTTTTTCCGGACGCCACTGCTATTCCTAAAATAGGTGGATACAATATTTAGTAGTGTAAGTGATGTAAACTACCCGTGGTGTGAGGAGACCAGACCACCTGTTGGTGGCATGGAGCCATGTGCTGGTGTATGGCAGCGGGTGGGGGGGTGTACAGTATTTTCCATTGGCAGTGTCAACCACCTGTCCTGGTGGCCAGGGCTAGTTTTAGACAAATTGGGGCACTGGACAAAATTCAAAGTGAGGCCCCCAAATGGACGTGTGAAGGAGGCCTTAGTCCGGTACTGGAGACATCCATGCGCACCTGTGTGCCGCATCAGTATCACACGCACCGGCGCCTGGGAATCAGTGTACAGTTAGAGCTCTTCCCAAGCGCCGGGTGCTGAATGCTGCCCTCATCATTGTCCCCGTCTTGCTCTGCGATCAGCGCGAGTAAGGGACAATGTTGAGAGTAGTAGTAGTCTGCTCCCGTTGTGTCCTGGTGTAAAAATAAGAATAAAATAACAAAAATCCTTATACTCACCTGTCCTAAATGTCCCCCACTGTAATCCATCTGACATCTCACGCCGAGGAGCCGGGGAGAATGACTCCTACAGCGAGCTGTGTCCTGTCACTCACTGAGCAAATCATTCTCTCCGGCTCCTCGGCGTGAGCGGTCAGATGGGTTACAGCAGGGGACATCTTCGGCCAGGCGAGTCTAAAGACTCCCCCACACTATCCCTCGTTCACCAATTTATTGAAAAAAATAAAATCCCATGCAGGGCCACAGGTTTTCATTTCTGGGCTACTTCGGATTCAGTGGATTACTGCGGACCTGCACGGGATTTTTTTCAATAAATTGGTGAATGAGGGATAGTGTGGGGGAGTCTTTATTCAAATAAAGTGTTTTTTTTTTCTGTGTGTGTTTTATTTTTTTTTACCGGGTTAGTAATGGGTGTGTCTGATAGATAACTCTCCATTACTAACCCCAGGGCTTGATGGTAGCTGTGATTTTTGACATCACAGCTGTCATCAACCCCAACTACCATTACCCCGATTGCCCTGGTGCAGTAGCAATCAGGAAGAGCCGTTCAAAGCACCATAATTGGCTCATCTAATATGATGCGCCACTTCTGGGGCAGCTGTGGGCTAGTATTTTTAGGCTGGGAAGGGCAAAATAACCATGGACCTTCCCAGTCAGATAATATAAGCCAGCAGCTGTCTGCCTACCTTGGCTGGTTATCAAAAAATAAGGGGGACCTCACATCATTTTTTTTTTTTATTAGGTTAATATATATATATAGTAAACTACACACGCACTGCACTAATTATATATCTCCCGGATATCTATCTATCTATCCACCCCATATCTATCTATCTATCTATCTATCTATCTATCTATCTATCTATTTCTTTGCACATCTGATAATATACCAAAAGAGAGACAAAAATGCATGCGTCAAAAACACATACAAAACCGCAAGGAAAAACGCAAGTGAGCTGAGGTGCGGGATTCATGCAGAAATTCACCTGCATGAAAGCCTGAACAAACACTATACATACATATATACTGCAAATACATATATTTGCACAATATACTGCATACATGCACATATGCCGTGTATGTGTACATATGTGTGTGTGTGTATATATATATATATATATATATATATATATATATATATATATATATACTGTTCAAAAAAATAAAGGGAACACTCAAACAACACATCCTAGATCTGAATGAATGAAATATTCTCATTGAATACTTTGTTCTGTACAAAGTTGAATGTGCTGACAACAAAATCACTCAAAAATCATCAATGGAAATCAAATTTATTAACCAATGGAGGCCTGGATTTGGAGTCACCCCCAAAATTAAAGTGGAAAAACACACTACAGGCTGATCCAACTTTGATGTAATGTCCTTAAAACAAGTCAAAATGAGGCTCAGTATTGTGTGTGGCCTCCACGTGCCTGTATGACCTCTCTACAACGCCTGGGCATGCTCCTGATGAGGTTGCGCATGGTCTCCTGTGGGATCTCCTCCCAGACCTGGACTAAAGCAGTGGTCCCCAACCTTTTTTGCACCAGGGACCGGCTTGAAGCAAGATCATTTTTCCATGGCCCAGCAAGGAGGGGGTGGGGTGGGCGGGGCTTTGGTCATATGGGGGCGGGGTAATGGAGGGATTTGGAGTTTAGTGCATACTTATCATATAGTGTAGACCAGGTCCCCGCCAGGAGCTATGCCAGGAGCCCCACATAATGTGCTGTGCCAGGAGCCGCATCACTGAGGCCCCATCACGCCCTGCAGCAGGACAGGGCAGCTGTCCTGACAGCTGCTGTTCAGCTGCATTTACTTCATCCCAGGGGCGGACACAGACTGTAGTGGGCCCCTGTGCAAGAAATTTTTGGGGGCCCCCCCCACCCTTCATAAGGCAACAAAGTTATGTAAACATAACCCCCCATGTGCATCTCTCACCCCCCCATGTGCAGCTCACCCCCGTGCATCTCTCATCCCCCTCCGTGCATCTCTCATCCCCCTCCGTGCATCTCTCATCCACCCCCCGTGCATCTCTCATCCCCTCCGTGCATCTCTCATCCCCCCCGTGCATCTCTCACCCCCCCGTGCATCTCTCATCCACCCCCCGTGCATCTCTCATCCCCCCGTGCATCTCTCACCCCCCCGTGCATCTCTCATCCCCACCGTGCATCTCTCATCCCCCCCGTGCATCTCTCACCCCCCCGTGCATCTCTCACCCCCCCGTGCATCTCTCACCCCCCCGTGCATCTCTCATCTCTCCCCTCCCTCCCATGTGCATCTCTCATCTCTCCCCTCCCCCCATGTGCATCTCTCATCTCTCCCCTCCCTCCCATGTGCATCTCTCATCTCTCCCCTCCCCCCCATGTGGATCTCTCATCTCTCCCCTCCCCCATGTGCATCTCTCATCTCTCCCCTCCCCCATATGTGGATCTCTCATCTCTCCCCTCCCCCATGTGCATCTCTCATCTCTCCCCTCCCCCCATGTGCATCTCCCATTCCCCCCACTCCTAGTTAATTGTATTTAAAAAAAAATAAAACTTGTTATACTTACCCCCATGCGATCCCTGCAGAATCCTGGCGCTCGTCCAAATCGCTGACACCAGGTTCTCCTGACTTCCGGCCATGTGACGGCGCCGTCACATGACCGGAAGTCAGGGGAATCATGAAGGTGCTGCCGCAGCAGCGCAGCGCTAAGATGTCCCTGACCCGGCGCTTAGCATGCGGCCGGGGGCCCCATGAGGAGAGAGACGCACAAGAGGGGGGCTCCGAGGGGGCTCCTACCGGCCGGGCCCCATACTGGAGTCAGGGCAGTCATGCCCTGATGGCGGCCCTGCTGGAGGCTGGAGGGGCCCCCTCTCCCCGCGGACCGGCTGAAAAACCCCAACGGCCCGGTCCTGGTCCGCGGACCGGCGGTTGGGGACCTCTGAACTAAAGCATCCGCCAACTCCTGGACAGTCTGTGGTGCAAAGTGACGTTGGTGGATGGAGCGAGACAAGATGTCCTAGATGTGCTCAATCGGATTCAGGTCTGGGGAACGGGCGGGCCTGTCCATAGCTTCAATGCCTTCATCTCGCAGGAACTGCTGACACACTCCAGCCACATGAGGTCTGGCATTGTCCTGCATTAGGAGGAACCCAGGGACAATCGCACCAGCAGATGGTCTCACAAGGGATCTGAGGATCTCATCTTGGTACCTAATGGCAGTCAGGCTACCTCAGGCGAGCACATGGAGGGCTGTGCAGCCCTCCAAAGAAATGCCACCCCACACCATTACTGACCCACTGCCAAACCGGTCATGCTGAAGGATGTTGCAGGCAGCAGATCTCTCTCCACGGCGTCTCCAGACTCTGTCACATCTGTCACATCTGTCACATGTGCTCAGTGTGAACCTGCTTTCATCTGTGAAGAGCACAGGGTGCCAGTGGCGACTTTGCCAATCCTGGTGTTCTGTGGCAAATGCCAAGCGTCCTGCACGGTGTTGGGCTGTGAGCACAACCCACATCTGTGGACGTCGGGCCCTCATACCACCCTCATGGAGTCGGTTTCTAATCGTTTGTGCAGACACATGCACATTTGTGGCCTGCTGGAGGTCATTTTGCAGGGCTCTGGCAGTGCTCCTTCTGTTCCTCCTTGCACAAAGGCGGAGGTAGCGGTCCTGCCGCTGAGTTGTTGCCCTCCTACGGCCCCCTCCACGTTTCCTGGTATACTGGCCTGTCTCCTGGTAGCGCCTCCAGCCTCTGGACACTACGCTGACAGACACAGCAAACCTTTTTGCCACAGCTCGCATTGATGTGCCATCCTGGATGAGCTGCACTACCTGAGCAACTTCTGTGGGTTGTAGAGTCCATCTCATGCTACCACTAGTGTGAAAGCACAACGAACATTCAAAAGTGACCAAAACATCAGCCAGAAAGCATTGGTACTGAGATGTGGTCTGTAGTCTCCACCTGCAGAACCACTCCTTTATTGAGGGTGTCTTGATAATTGCCAATAATTTCCATCTATTGTCTATTCCATTTGCACAACAGCATGTGAAATTGATTGTCAATCAGTGTTGCTTCCTAAGTGGACAGTTTGATTTCACAGAAGTTTAATTTACTTTATATTCTGTTGTTTAAGTGTTCCCTTTATTTTTTTTGAGCAGTGTGTGTATATATAGATATATCTATATATATATCTATATATCATTATGGAGCAGTGCCAAAAGACTACTGAGAGGGTGCAAAGCTCTTTGAACACATACCGTCTGGTCTAATATTATACATAAAGAAAAATAAGCAGCATTCCAGGTTAAGATGCAAAAAATAGAGGAGTTTTTATTGGCCCATGTGGCTGTGACCTGGTATTCTGCTTATTTTTTTTTTTTATGTATCATATTAGACCAATGGGCTTTGCACCCACTCAGTAGTCTTTTGGCGCTGCTACAATATAGTAACACACATATTCAGTTTACAAATATATTTGCACATAATATACTGCATACCTGCACACATACAGTATACATATACTAATATAATATATATATACACACTCAAACTCAATTCTATGTAGACGGGAAGAGGGAGGATTTAGAGGCAGAATGGAAAAGTCTGTCTTCACAGTATTCACTGAATACGGATTCTTCCTCATAGCTGAGAATTTTGATAATGACTAGTGATGGGCGAACCCATGGATGTTCGGGTCCATCTGAACATCTAAAAAAAAGTTTGGTTCGAGTACCACTACGATACCCAGACCCCATTCAGATGAATGGGGGGCCCGAACATCCACTGTTTGCCACGCTGTCATCTGCGTGACAGCGCAGCAAACACGGGCTCTGATCGGCGGTAAGATCATTACCGCCAGAGAACTGCGGTTCACAATCTGTCAGATGACAGCACGAGCCAGCAGCTTTGACCGGGGGTAAAAAGGTTACTGGCGGTCACAGGCGTCAGCTGATGAGAGAGTACTACTCTTATCAACGTATGCCTGCTGTCACTGATAACAGGGCAGAGCGCCGGTGATGGAAGTATTCATCAGCCAGCACCTGTGCTATAAATAAATAAATTTTTTAAAAAATGACGTGGGGTCTCATCTATTTTTGATAACCAGCGGAGGCAAAACCGACAGCTGCGGGCTGCAACCCCTAGCTGTCAGCTTTATCATGGCTGGTTATCAATAATAGAGGAGTCTCACGTTATTTTTTTAAATTATTTAAATAATTAAAAAAAAAAACTGTGTGGGTTTCCCCCCCCATGACAACCAGTCAAGCTAAAGCAGACTGCTGGGAGATGGTATTCTCAGACTGGTAAGGGGCCATGAATATTGGCCCACCCCAGCCTAAATATAGCAGCCGCAGCCACCTCAGAAAAGGTGCATCTATTGGATGCCCCAATTCTGGCACTTTGCTTGGCTCTTCCCACTTGCGCTGGTGTGGGGGCAAGTGGGGTAATAGGTTTGGGGTTGATGTCAGCTGTTTTATGGCCGCTGACTTCAAGCCCAAAGGTTAGTAATGGAGAGGCGTCTATAAGCTGCCCCCATTACTAACTCCATAGTTAGATTGTAAAAAAAAAAAACACAGCCAAAATAAAATCCTTTAATTGAAATAATGATGTAGACACCTTTATGTGAAATAAAAATAAAAAAAGCTCAGTTATGCTCACCTTTACGCCTAATCCACGGATGCCCATTTCACCTGTAAAAGACATAAAATAATAACCATAATACTCACCTTTACGCCTAATCCATTGAAGCCCATGTCCCCTGTAAAAGAAGAAAAATAATAACCATATTCTTCACCTGTCCAACGATAATCCATTTCTGACCAATGAAGATCGGGATGATTTGGTTGGCGTTCATATCCGTGATGCGACCACTATCCACGCCAGCCGGCTCACACTGATACAGGAGCGTGAGTGGCAAGTGGGGTCATAGTATTGGGCTTGATGTCAGCTTAGTATTGGCAGCTGCCATCAAGCCCAGGGGTTAGTAATGGAGAGGTGTCTATAAGACGCCCCCATTACTAACCCCATAGTAAGTTTTTAAATAAACACACAGCAAGAATAAAATCATTTATTTGAAATAAAACTTAACTCCCTGTTTTACACATTTATTAAAAAATAAAAAACACAGTTATACTCACCTTTACACCTGATCCATTGAAGCCAATGCCCCCTGTAAAAAAAACAAACAACCATATCCCTCACCTGTCCGATGTGAAGATATTCCTCCAATACCCATGTCCCCTGTAAAAAAAATAAATAAATAAATAATAAACCACCATATCCCTCACCTGTCCAACGTGAAAAATATCCATTCTGTTCCACGCCGTAATCCATCTATGCGACATCTGGTTTTCAAAATGAATGGTGGCATAATGCGACTGTTCATGCTGAAAGCCAGGGGAAAATGAGCTGTGTGTGAAACATACCAGAATGTGTTAAACCTTAGATTCCTGAAATTATCACCCCCTCTTTTATTCTGATGACTGCTTTGAACACTGTTGACATTTTCTCAAGCAGCTTCATCAGGTAGTGTCAGGTGGAATGGCTGCCAATTAACAGATATGCCTCATGAAATTTTAATCTGTGGAATCACCGGCCTTAAGAAAGTGTTTGTGAGTGACCATCAGGTTTGTTTTCCAAATGCAGTGTTAGAGCATCTCTGGAATAATGCTCAGCACTGTATGGAACTATATACTAAGACAGAATATGTCAAAAAACAATCAACTAAGTAAAGAGAAATGACAGTCCATCATTATTCTAAGACCTGAGGGTAGGTAAGTCTGGAAAATTGCTAGAACCCTGAAGGTATCCTCAAGTGCAGTCTTGAAAACCATCAATATGTTGAAACTGGCTCTGGGGTCTGCCCCAGGAAAGGAAGTACCTTTATTGCAGAGGGTAAGTTCATCATATGTTACCAGCCTCAGAAACCACAAATTGACTGTGACTGCAGACTTATGAATCCCCCACCCCCCAGTGCACCCACTGTGCGCTGCGGGGATTCACAGGTTTTAGACCCAGGACTGGGATACATGCCAGTGGGGTTGGCCTACACTTTTATTGATCGAGGCTGCACCTTCTAGTCGGACACACCCACTGGGCGTCCACATCACTAGACAGGGCGTGGCCTCACTCTATACAAGTGTATGGAGCGAGACGACACAGACTGGCTGGGGGTATGTATAACATATACATACACTCCGGTCTCGGGTCAGAAACCAGCGAATCCTCACAGTCCATGCGCTGCAGGGATTCATAAGTTTGCAGTTACACAGAGTGACTGCAGAGTTATCACTTTTGACCGGACAGCCACTTTAAAATTCATTTCACCCAATGAATGAACGTTTTTCTTGTGCATCGGGTGATTGACCACCTGTTTAGATAGATTGATAATCAGTTTCAATGTTAAACGGGTTGTCTGGTCTAAAACTACAAATCTGCAGTCACTCTATGTGACTGCAGACTTGTGAAACCTCACATCATGCACTGCTTGCTGTGAGGATTCTCCGGTGTCAGCGTTGGGAACGACAGTCATGTGATTTGCATACTTCCGGCCACAATCCGACTATGCAAGTAAATTGAGCGAGGCTGTGCCCATCTAGTCGGATTGTGGTCGGGAGTATGCAAATCACATGACTGCTGTCCCCAACACTGACACCGGAAAATCGTCACAGCAAGCAGTGCGTGCACTGTGAGGATTCACAACATGGAGTGACTCCAGATTTGTAGTTTTGGACTGACAACCCCTTTAATGCTCCTTAAAGCTGGAAAGATGTCCCCTATCCACAGGTGGTGGGACCCCCAACGTTTCCAAAAACTGGAGAAGAGGTCATCTTCACTACCGCTCCATTCATTCTTAATGGGACTGCCAGAGATTATCGAGCGCAGCACTCTGCTGATTTTTGGCATTCCCATTAGAATGAATGGAGCAGTAGTGCAGATGCCTCTGCTCCATTCAACTGAGGATCTTCAGATCCCTGGTTCCCAGGATCAGTGGGAACCATGACAGTTGGACCCACAATGATCGGAAAATATTTCTCTATCCCGTGGATAGGAAATAACTTTCAAACTTGAGATATCCGCTTTAAAGATTATCTAAACTTTTGGGATATTTTTTATTTTTTACACCCATTCTGAACACATCAATGGGTCACCCAGCTGTGAGGCTGCCACCAGTCTCTAAACAAAGACCTCCTAGAAGACCGCAGCTCAGGAGACAGCCGATCATGCATACAGCGCAGAGTGGATCCGGTGAGTAAAAAGTCATAGTCTTGTCTAGCTGTGCACTTACTTCTAAGAGGTCTTTTGAGCAATCGGTGGGGGACTCAGGTCCCACCACATGATGCCTCTTCACCACACTGAGCCAACTTCAGACTCACACCAATCTGCTGAGAATTAATGGACCTAAACATATAAGATATCTTCCAAAAGTTAAATTACTCTTTAAATGTTTAATAAAGCTCCTGCCTAGGACCAAGCAATACTGTAGTTCCTGTATGGTCTGCAGTGTGATGATGGCTAGTAGCAATAACTTCAAGCATCTCCTTACCATTATTAAGGACATACTGGGAGTTGTAAGTTAATGCCATACAATTGTATTTGTGTCTGACCTGACACTATAATTGATTGCTGTACTAAGCTTGACAATGTACTGATATAGGTTCTGGTGATGTATTACTGTATTGACAGTGGTTCTGGTGATGTTTTACTGCACTGATGGTGGTTCTGGTGTTTTACTGTACTGACGGTGGTTCTAGTGATATATTACTGTACTGACGGTGGTTCTGGTGATGTTTTACTGCACTGACTGTGTTCTGGCAATGTATTACTGTACTTACTGTGGTTCTGTTGATGTATTACTGCACTGACGGAGGTTCTGGTGATGTTTTACTGTACTGACTGTGGTTCTGGTGATGAATTACTTTTGTTGATGGTTGTTCTGGTGATGTGGTCATGTAGATGTTGTAATCTTTAATTTATGAGACTTGATACTAAAACATTATAAAGTCAGTGTGCTGGACTAAAAATACAACTGTCTGAATGTCTGTCAGCTGAACAAGAAATTGACTAAAGCCCCCATACACTATAGACATTTGTCCGATCGTTCGGCTGGCATCTATCTCGCCCGGTTCTCCCATATACAGGATTGCTCACTCTGCGAGCGTTCCTGTGTTCTCTATGAGAGTCGCTGTTAGACATCTCTGGCAGCAGCTTATCACTTAAAGAACAAAAGGATCTACAGTCCGAAATCGAACATGCTGGATTCTTATCTGTGTGGAGAATATGGGGGTGGGGGAGCTCTGTGTGGAGAACTTTGCAGGGGGCTCTGTGTGGAAACATGGGGGGGGGGGCTCTGTGTGGAGAATATGGGCGGAAGCTCAGTGTGGAGAATATGGGCGGGAAGCTCAGTGTGGAGAATATGGGCGGGAAGCTCAGTGTGGAGAATATTGGCGGGAAGCTCAGTGTGGAGAATATGGGCGGGAAGCTCAGTGTGGAGAATATGGGCGAGAAGCTGTGTGTGGAGAATATGGACGAGAAGCTGTGTGTGGAGAATATGGGCGAGAAACTGTGTGTGGAGAATATGGGCGAGAAACTGTGTGGAGAATATGGGCGAGAAACTGTGTGTGGAGAATATGGGCGAGAAACTGTGTGGAGAATATGGGCGGGAAGCTGTGTGTGGAGAATATGGGCGGGAAGCTGTGTGTGGAGAATATGGGCGGGAAGCTCAGTGTGGAGAATATGGGCGGGAAGCTCAGTGTGGAGAATATTGGCGGGAAGCTCAGTGTGGAGAATATGGGCGAGAAGCTGTGTGTGGAGAATATGGACGAGAAGCTGTGTGTGGAGAATATGGGCGAGAAACTGTGCGTGGAGAATATGGGCGAGAAACTGTGTGTGGAGAATATGGGCGAGAAACTGTGTGGAGAATATGGGCGGGAAGCTGTGTGTGGAGAATATGGGCGGGAAGCTGTGTGTGGAGAATATGGGCGGGGAGCTGTGTGTGGAGAATATGGGCGGGAAGCTGTGTTTAGAGAATATGGGCGGGAAGCTGTGTGTGGAGAATTTGGGCGGGAAGCTGTGTGTAGAGAATATGGGCGGGAAGCTGTATGTGGAGAATATGGGCGGGAAGCTGTGTGTAGAGAATATGGGCGGGAAGCTGTGTGTGGAGAATATGGGCGGGAAGCTGTGTGTGGAGAATATGGACGGGAAGCTGTGTGTGGAGAATATGTGTGGGAAGCTGTGTGTGGAGAATTTGGGCGGGAAGCTGTGTGTGGAGAATATGGGCGGGAAGCTGTGTGTGGAGAATATGGGCGGGAAGCTGTGTGTGGAGAATATGGGCGGGAAGCTGTGTGTGGAGAATATGGGCGGGACGCTGTGTGTGGAGAATATGGGCGGGAAGCTGTGTGTGGAGAATATGGGAGGAAAGCTGTGTGTGGAGAATATGGGCGGGAAGCTGTGTGTGGAGAATTTGGGCAGGAAGCTGTGTGTGGAGAATACGGGCGGGAAGCTGTGTGTGGACAACATGAGGGGCTATGTGTGGAGAATATGGGTGGGAAGCTGTGTGTGGACAACATGAGGGGCTATGTGTGGAGAATATGTGTGGGAAGCTGTGTGTGGAGAATATGGGCGGGAAGCTGTGTGTGGAGAATATGGGCGGGAAACTGTGTGTGGAGAATATGGGCGGGAAGCTGTGTGTAGAGAATATGGGCGGGAAGCTGTGTGTGGAGAATATGGGTGGGAAGCTGTGTGTGGAGAATATGGACGGGAAGCTGTGTGTGGAGAATATGTGTGGGAAGCTGTGTGTGGAGAATTTGGACGGGAAGCTGTGTGTGGAGAATATTGGGGGGAAGCTGTGTGTGGAGAATATGGGCGGGAAGCTGTGTGTGGAGAATATGGGCGGGAAGCTGTGTGTGGAGAATATGGGCGGGACGCTGTGTGTGGAGAATATGGGCGGGAAGCTGTGTGTGGAGAATATGGGAGGAAAGCTGTGTGTGGAGAATATGGGCGGGAAGCTGTGTGTGGAGAATTTGGGCAGGAAGCTGTGTGTGGAGAATACGGGCGGGAAGCTGTGTGTGGACAACATGAGGGGCTATGTGTGGAGAATATGGGTGGGAAGCTGTGTGTGGACAACATGAGGGGCTATGTGTGGAGAATATGTGTGGGAAGCTGTGTGTGGAGAATATGGGCGGGAAGCTGTGTGTGGAGAATATGGGCGGGAAACTGTGTGTGGAGAATATGGGCGGGAAGCTGTGTGTAGAGAATATGGGCGGGAAGCTGTGTGTGGAGAATATGGGCGGGAAGCTGTGTGTGGAGAATATGGGAGGAAAGCTGTGTGTGGAGAATATGGGCGGGAAGCTGTGTGTGGAGAATTTGGGCAGGAAGCTGTGTGTGGAGAATACGGGCGGGAAGCTGTGTGTGGACAACATGAGGGGCTATGTGTGGAGAATATGGGTGGGAAGCTGTGTGTGGACAACATGAGGGGCTATGTGTGGAGAATATGTGTGGGAAGCTGTGTGTGGAGAATATGGGCGGGAAGCTGTGTGTGGAGAATATGGGCGGGAAACTGTGTGTGGAGAATATGGGCGGGAAGCTGTGTGTAAAGAATATGGGCGGGAAGCTGTGTGTGGAGAATATGGGCGGGAAGCTGTGTGTGGAGAATATGGGCGGGAAGCTGTGTGTGGAGAATATGGGCAGGAAGCTGTGTGTGGAGAATATGGGAGGAAAGCTGTGTGTGGAGAATATGGGCGGGAAGCTGTGTCTGGAGAATATGGGCAGGAAGCTATGTGTCGACAACATGGGGGGCTATGTGTGGAGAACATGGGGGGAGCTCGATATGGAGAACATGGGGGGAGCTCGATATGGAGAATGGAGAGGACAGTGTGGTGGTTTTCGTTTATACGGAGGTGCTGTGACTGTCATATTTCACTATGGTAGACAATGTGGTGGAAATATTTTATAGGGGAGAATAGTATGGAGACCGTGTACCATAAGTGAGACAGTGTGGGGTTATTTTTTTGTGCAGGGAATATAGTGAGGAGCAATTATTTATTCAGGGGCACAGCATAGGGCTTATTTAAAGCAAAGCATGGGTGGTTAGGCCACACTGTGGCTGAAGACTACAATATCATCCAGGTAAGCCACGGCGTAATTCGTATGGAGTGCGAGGATCCAGTCCATGGCCCTCTGGAAGGTGACCGGAGCTACCTGCAGTCCGAACGGCATCTGGACATATTGGAAGCAACCGTCAGGTGTAGAGAAAGCAGTCTTCTCCTTGGCTTCTTGTGACATGGTATTTGCCAATATCCCTTTGTTAGATCCAAGGCGGTTATGTACCTTGCTGGCCCAAGTCTCTTGATCAGCTCAGCGACACGCGGCATTGGATAGAAGTCAAACTTGGAGACTTTGTTCAGCTTCTGGTAATCATTACAGAATCTTCATTCTCCATCAGGTTTTGGATCAAGGACAATCGGGTTACACCACCTGCTCTTAGATTCCTTAATGACTCTGAGATTCAGCATACGCTTCCCTTCCTTGGAGATCAGTTCTCGGTGGGCCTCTAGAATTCAGTAGGGCTTCGAATTCATCCGCACATTGGGTTCCATCAGAACCTCATGTTCTATGACATCTGTACACCCTGGCAAATCTGAGAACAGATCCCGGATCTGCTGCAGCAATTCCCAACATTGCTGTTTTTGGGCCTTCGACAGCTTCTCGGCTATTGTGACATCTTCAATGTCCCCTTCTGGCTTAACCAGCAAATAGATTTTCAACAGGGTCCCTTTCTTGCCATGCCTTGATGGGTAGCAGCACAAGGGGATTACGGAAGTGAGAGATGGGAGCGGTTATCTGGCCGGTGTGACAGGACTTGCAATACCGTAGGATTTCCCAGTGACATTCAGGCCAATAGAACCTCCGTTTGACCCATTCTTGGGTTTTGTCGACACCCAGATGGCCACCCAAGACATGTGAATGGACCATGTCCAACACCCTCCATCTATAGGGTCATGGTACCAACAATTGTTCCACTATTTCCTCTCTGACCTTAGTAACCTGATACAATAAGCCCCCACTCATCATAAAATAAGGAAACCTGGTGATAGCCCCTGGCTCTTGCGCTATGCCATTTATAATAGTTACATTATTGAACGCTTCTTTTAGAGTTAGGTCCCTATGTTGGATGGACCCCAAATTTTCTCTGGTCGCCCCTATCTCAGGATGGTTTGCTTCCGGGAATACTACCTCCTCATCTCCCACTATTACATAGAAGGGAAAGCCGACAGGCTCTGAGATTGGTGAGACTTCTTTAGGGCCATCCTGTCTCTTACCCGAGCAAGCGACATCTCCCCCTCTCCCCCACAAGTCCCAAAACAAAAGAAATTCCCAGCCTATGATAATTGGGTTAAATGAATCCTCATGGGACTCAGTACCTCGGGCCATCTCAATGACCACTCTTGCCACCGGATAGTCTTTAGCATCCATGTGAATGCAGCGGATGCCCACCTTCTTCCCAGGGATTTATTGGAGAGGGAGTATGGCCCTCACGAGGTTCAACAAACTCCCTGAATCTAGTAGTCCAGTCATTTACAGACCATTCACTTTTACAGGACAAACTTGGGGCCCCTCGCCGGGTGGACAGTCTGCACTGCAAGCTGGATATGCGTAGAATGAACACCGGCATCCAATGCTACAGTTCATTTGCTCTGTGGTCCAGGAACAATGGGCAGCTATATGACCTGGGCGGTGACATCTCCAGCAAATTACATCTCCCGATGAGACCCTCGGCATGAGCTCCGCCACCACCTTGGACTTTGGATGCCCTACCCCTTTTTTAGCCTCCTTCCCCTGATGGGACCACCAGTATGGAGTGGGCTGCCTCCTCAAGGAACCTTCGATCCCCTGATACGTTTCGACCAGTCCGAACAAGTCATCGGCGTTCCAGGGATCTCCCTGGGCAATCCAAATCTGCATCGGGCTCGGAAAGGAGTGCACAAACCAGTCCATTACAACTTGCTCTACCATCTGCACTGGGGTAGAGGACTCCGGCTGCAACCACTTTTGGATGAGGTGCAGCAGATGAAACATTTGGGAGCGAGGGGGTTTGTCATGGTGATATGCCCAGAGGTGGATCCGTTGTGCCAAGACAGACATTGCCACCCCAAAGCGCGCCAAAATTTATGTTTTCAATTTCGCATATTCTTTGGTGTCCTGTAAGGCTAAATCATAGTAGGCCTTTTGTGGCTCCCCCATTAAGTATGACGCCAGGACTTCCGCCCACTGCTTTGACAAGAGTTTCTCCCTATTGGCGACCCTTTCAAAAACAGCTAAAAAGGTCTCTATAATGTCACCTGGGATCATTTTCTGCAAGGCTCTCCTTCCGGATAGAAAAATCATCAGCTGACCTTGGATTCGGAGCTGCCACCGTGCCACGAACCGCCTCTGTGCGTAATTCAATCTTCTGTTGTCGGTGCTATTGCTGGTGCTGCTGGAACTGTTGCTGCTGCTGGAGCTGTTGCATAAGCAGCTTACTTGTCTCCTGTTGTGGCAGCTGTTGCTGCTATAACTGTTGCTGGTTCTGCTGTAGCTGCTGCTGCTGCTGGGCTTTGACCAGGTGTTTAATCAGGTCCTCCATTCAGTCTGACGCTGCTTCCTGGCCTATAGCCGCCTTCACCCACGACATGCGGTAGCAGTCACGTATTCCCTGGGAACGCTGCCCGCACGTCTAACACCAAATGTAACAATACTACTCACTTGGGAGCGATCTGAGGTATCACAGGAGCTGTTTCTATTTAATGTCCGGCTGGTTTATTTCAGTCCTCATAAACCACATCACAGAAAAACTTAAATACAGCCTTTGTCTGGCACAAAGTAAACCATAAAGTAACAAGTCCATACAATAGTACTGGTTAGCCTGCCTGGCTCAGAGTCCAGCTTCTTAGTCCTTTATGTCACGGGTGAGTCAGAAGTGACAGACAGTTGCCCTACAGTTGGTTGCAGGAGATCTCTACATTTGGCATTACAGACACCTTCTTAGAGGCTGTCTCTCTAGGACCCAGCGGCTAACTGTCATGCCAGGTGTGAGTGCCACACAGAGATTCACGCCAGGTGTGAGTGCAACACAGAGTGGAAAGGGAAAGGGAGCCCAGACACTAGGGAAAGGGGGAAGAGGTGACCTCATAATCTGGACTAGCCTCACCCTGTCTCCCACTAATGTCCCTATACAGCCTCCGCAGCTGTCGCCGATCACGTGCCTCGCCCTACTATCCCTGGCGTAAGGCTATAGCATTCTAAAGACAAAAGGAGAAGACAACACAGGGGAACAACAATTCAGCTTTAGAAGAACTCCATCAGGGCACACAGCCTCAAGACTTCAGAGAGGACGTGATGCTGCTTCAGCCAAGTTCCAAGTAGAAATGAGTATAACCGACGACGCCCATCTAGACACACCAGGTATATATACACCCAGACTAAAGGAAGGTACTCGCTGGGTCCTAAACACCGCCTCCTATCTAGGCAGCTGTCTGCAAACCACTGCATGGCGACTGTCTGTCACCTCTGACACACCTGTGACACTACCTTCCTCTAGCTAATTAACACCCTGACTTGGGGGTATAAATGCCTGCCATCTGCTAGAGGGAGGTGCCGGTGATACTCACATTACCTCTTATGAAGACTCGGAGCAAGTGCATTACTTCTTCCTCTCTGGAGCTATGAGGATTGGTGTTCATCTCTCTGAAGTCAACTAAAGCTAAGCTATCTTCCCTTGTTTGTTCCCCCTAGTTGTCTTTAGTTGTCAGTGGGGATCGACTAGCACCCCCTACCTTCCCTAGCCAGGGCCTAACGCCAGGGAAAGACACGGTGAGATTCGCGTGCAGCTATTGGTGAAGAACCAATATAGGGACATTAGTCGAGACAGGGTGATATTAGATCAACCTAGGAGCTCTCCACTTTCCCCTTTCCCTAGTGTCTGGGCTCCCTTTCCCTTTTCCCTTTGTGTTGCACTAAGTCTTTCCCACACCTTGCGTGATACTTTAGCAAATGCACTCAATCCAGGAGATCTGCACACCTCCATACACACAGCATATGTGATACATACAGGTCTCATTTTTTCAAGTCAAGTGAACCACACCCAGGGGTGGAGATATGGTGAGCCGACGTTCAGCTGCTCATAATCAACCTGTCATGGCTGATTAACCCCCTTTAGTCCTATATGCGCTAAAGTATTACTCCAGGTTTATCTCCCATCCACTGTGTGTCTAACAGCCACCTTACACTATGTACAAAAACACACTATACCAAAACTACCACTGTAGAAGGCCCAAATAATGCCACTATATGATGACTACTACCATTATCTCTACAATATACAGTGAATATATACAGGTGCATCTCACTAAATTAGAATATCATCAAAAAGTTAATTTATGTCAGTTCTTCAATACAAAAACTGAAACTCATATATTATACAGAGTCATTACAAACAGAGTAATCTATTTCAAGTGTTTACTTCTGTTAATGTTGATGATTATGACTTACAGCCAATGAAAATACAGAAGTCATTATCTCAGTAAATTACAATAATTAACAAAAAAACACCTGCAAAGGCTTCCTAAGCATTTAAAAAGGTCCCTTAGTCTGTTTCAGTAGGCTCCACAATCATGGGGAAGATTGCTGACTTGACAGATGTCCAGAAGGCAGTCATTGACACACTCCACAAAATCCCAGAGTTCCAATTTTCATTTGGAAATCAAGGTCCCAGAGTCTAGAGGAAGAGTGGAGAGGCCACAATCCAAGCTGCTTGAGGTCTATTGTGAAGTTTCCACAATCAGTGATGGTTTGGGGAGCCCTGTCATCTGCTGGTGTAGGTCCACTGTGTTTTATCAAGACCAAAGTCAGCGCAGCCGTCTACCAGGAAATTTTAGAGCACTTCTTGCTTCCCTCTGCCGACAAGCTTTTTGGAGATGGAAATTTCATTCTCCAGCAGGACTTGGCACCTGTCCACACTGCCAAAAGTACCAATACCTGGTTTAAAAACAACAGTATCACTGTGCTTGATTGACCAGCAAACTCGCCTGACCTTAACCCCATAGAGAATCTATGGGGTATTGTCAAGAGGAAGATGAGAGACACCAGAGCCAACAATGCAGATGATCTGAAGGCTGCTATCAAAGGAGCCTGGGCTTCCATAACACCTCAGCAGTGCCACAGGCTGATCGCCTCCATGCCACGCCGCATTGAAGCAGTAATTGATGCAAAAGGAGCCCCGACCAAGTATTGAGTGCATTTACTGAACATACATTTCAGTAAGCCAACATTTCAGATTTTAAAAACATTTTTCAAGCTGTTGTTATAAAGTATTCTAATTTACTGAGATAATGACTTTTGTGTTTTCATTGGCTGTAAGCCATAATCATCAACATTAACAGAAATAAACACTTGAAATAGATAACTGTTTGTAATGACTCTATATAATATATGAGTTTCACTTTTTTGTATTGAAGAACTGAAATAAATTAACTTTTTGATGATATTCTAATTTAGTGAGATGCACCTGTATTACCATGACGCTACAGAACAACACAAACTGTAGAAAGACCGATGTACAAGGCCCAAACAATACTGCTATACAATGACCACTACCATTATCACTACATAGTGAATAATATTACTATAAATCTACTGAGCACTCACGGTACAAAGACCGATAATACTACTGTTCATCTACCATTAGACAATGACTGACCTGTACCAAATTGTCCCTAAATAAAAAAGAAAAAATATAACTTAACCCCCATATAGTGGTAGATTCCAGTCCTGCCAACCATATAAGATTTTACAGTACAGTTGTATATAGTGATTTACAGGTGATGTTTTGTCTGAATGGAGTCATTCATTTTTGTCGTCTTTTCCATCTGGCCCAGACCGACATGACGACTTCTGTCAGCTACGTCTCATGTGCAGAGATTACAACAAAGACACATTTGACTTCTCACATTTTCAGTACATCAACATTTATTCCCAATTTACACAAACTCTTCATCCTGACTTCACTTGCAGCAAGAAACAGTGACCCCAATACCTCAAAAATTATATTTTTATTATAATTACCCCTTCTCCAAAAAAAAAAATGCTACACAATGTGCCAAATAGAGTGCCTCCAAAAATAAGTGTCCCATAGAAACTAATAATGCCCCCTCTGCGCTACATAGAAAGTAATAATGCCCTGTATGCTCCTTAGAAAGTTATAAAGCTCCAAGTGTTCCTTTAAAGTAAGAATGCCCTTGAAAAAAGTAATGATGGCTGAAGTGTCCCTTTAAAATGTAAATGCCTCAAATGGCCCTTTAAAAACTAATAATGGCCCAACTTCCCCCATAAAAAGTAATAATGACCACATTTAAACAACATCAACACAGTATCATATCCCCCACAGCTCCCTATATACAGTATGATATCCCCATAGCTCCCTATATACAGTATGAAGGCCCCCACAGCTTCTTATATACATTACAATGGTCCCATATTTTCCTATATACGTATATAAAAGCCCCATAGCTCCCTACACAGTATGATGATCACCACAGCTTCTCTATATACATGCCTCTGTTTCTTGTATGTCTGCCATCTTAGACCTCAGTTCACATTGTCTGGTTTTTTGACTTGTTTGCATTCTGTGCAATTTAAGGGTGTGGCATGCCCTTTGTTGAGCTGATTGGTATATATGTAGCTTACCACGGGCCTAGGTGGTCTGGAGTTGGGACCCGGTCCTATTTGTCTACCCTTTTATATGCATTACTTCAACTTTGATATACAGTAAGGTTTTTAATATAGGCAGTATAGGTACCGTCCCAATTTAGGGTCACCTTGCCGCTGGTGGGACGGCTTGTATACTTTTTTTGATCAAAAATAGTTCACTAAGTACCCTATATTTATTATGCAACTTTGCTTTACATTTATATATAATTATGGTAGGGTATGAGATATATTTTTGTCTTGCTTCTTTTTTGCTAGTGTGAACATGCCTCTGTTTCTTGTATGTCTGCCATCTTAGACCTCAGTTCACATTGTCTGGTTTTTTGACTTGTTTGCATTCTGTGCAATTTAAGGGTGTGGCATGCCCTTTGTTGAGCTGATTGGTATATATGTAGCTTACCACGGGCCTAGGTGGTCTGGAGTTGGGACCCGGTCCTATTTGTCTACCCTTTTATATGCATTACTTCAACTTTGATATACAGTAAGGTTTTTAATATAGGCAGTATAGGTACCGTCCCAATTTAGGGTCACCTTGCCGCTGGTGGGACGGCTTGTATACTTTTTTTGATCAAAAATAGTTCACTAAGTACCCTATATTTATTATGCAACTTTGCTTTACATTTATATATAATTATGGTAGGGTATGAGATATATTTTTGTCTTGCTTCTTTTTTGCTAGTGTGAACATGCCTCTGTTTCTTGTATGTCTGCCATCTTAGACCTCAGTTCACATTGTCTGGTTTTTTGACTTGTTTGCATTCTGTGCAATATAAGGGTGTGGCATGCCCTTTGTTGAGCTGATTGGTATATATGTAGCTTACCACGGGCCTAGGTGGTCTGGAGTTGGGACCCGGTCCTATTTGTCTACCCTTTTATATGCATTACTTCAACTTTGATATACAGTAAGGTTTTTAATATAGGCAGTATAGGTACCGTCCCAATTTAGGGTCACCTTGCCGCTGGTGGGACGGCTTGTATACTTTTTTTGATCAAAAATAGTTCACTAAGTACCCTATATTTATTATGCAACTTTGCTTTACATTTATATATAATTATGGTAGGGTATGAGATATATTTTTGTCTTGCTTCTTTTTTGCTAGTGTGAACATGCCTCTGTTTCTTGTATGTCTGCCATCTTAGACCTCAGTTCACATTGTCTGGTTTTTTGACTTGTTTGCATTCTGTGCAATTTAAGGGTGTGGCATGCCCTTTGTTGAGCTGATTGGTATATATGTAGCTTACCACGGGCCTAGGTGGTCTGGAGTTGGGACCCGGTCCTATTTGTCTACCCTTTTATATGCATTACTTCTACTTTGATATACAGTAAGGTTTTTAATATAGGCAGTATAGGTACCGTCCCAATTTAGGGTCACCTTGCCGCTGGTGGGACGGCTTGTATACTTTTTTTGATCAAAAATAGTTCACTAAGTACCCTATATTTATTATGCAACTTTGCTTTACATTTATATATAATTATGGTAGGGTATGAGATATATTTTTGTCTTGCTTCTTTTTTGCTAGTGTGAACATGCCTCTGTTTCTTGTATGTCTGCCATCTTAGACCTCAGTTCACATTGTCTGGTTTTTTGACTTGTTTGCATTCTGTGCAATTTAAGGGTGTGGCATGCCCTTTTTTGAGCTGATTGGTATATATGTAGCTTACCACGGGCCTAGGTGGTCTGGAGTTGGGACCCGGTCCTATTTGTCTACCCTTTTATATGCATTACTTCAACTTTGATATACAGTAAGGTTTTTAATATAGGCAGTATAGGTACCGTCCCAATTTAGGGTCACCTTGCCGCTGGTGGGACGGCTTGTATACTTTTTTTGATCAAAAATAGTTCACTAAGTACCCTATATTTATTATGCAACTTTGCTTTACATTTATATATAATTATGGTAGGGTATGAGATATATTTTTGTCTTGCTTCTTTTTTGCTAGTGTGAACATGCCTCTGTTTCTTGTATGTCTGCCATCTTAGACCTCAGTTCACATTGTCTGGTTTTTTGACTTGTTTGCATTCTGTGCAATTTAAGGGTGTGGCATGCCCTTTGTTGAGCTGATTGGTATATATGTAGCTTACCACGGGCCTAGGTGGTCTGGAGTTGGGACCCGGTCCTATTTGTCTACCCTTTTATATGCATTACTTCAACTTTGATATACAGTAAGGTTTTTAATATAGGCAGTATAGGTACCGTCCCAATTTAGGGTCACCTTGCCGCTGGTGGGACGGCTTGTATACTTTTTTTGATCAAAAATAGTTCACTAAGTACCCTATATTTATTATGCAACTTTGCTTTACATTTATATATAATTATGGTAGGGTATGAGATATATTTTTGTCTTGCTTCTTTTTTGCTAGTGTGAACATGCCTCTGTTTCTTGTATGTCTGCCATCTTAGACCTCAGTTCACATTGTCTGGTTTTTTGACTTGTTTGCATTCTGTGCAATTTAAGGGTGTGGCATGCCCTTTGTTGAGCTGATTGGTATATATGTAGCTTACCACGGGCCTAGGTGGTCTGGAGTTGGGACCCGGTCCTATTTGTCTACCCTTTTATATGCATTACTTCAACTTTGATATACAGTAAGGTTTTTAATATAGGCAGTATAGGTACCGTCCCAATTTAGGGTCACCTTGCCGCTGGTGGGACGGCTTGTATACTTTTTTTGATCAAAAATAGTTCACTAAGTACCCTATATTTATTATGCAACTTTGCTTTACATTTATATATAATTATGGTAGGGTATGAGATATATTTTTGTCTTGCTTCTTTTTTGCTAGTGTGAACATGCCTCTGTTTCTTGTATGTCTGCCATCTTAGACCTCAGTTCACATTGTCTATATACAGTATGTATATACAGCATGGTGGGCCCACAGCTCCCTATATACAGTTTGATGGCCCCCCACTGTTCCCTTTATACAAAATTAGGCCCCATAGCTCCCTATATAAAGTATGATTGCCCCCACAGCTGTCTTATATATAGTATATCGATGACAGCCTCTTGCCTCCACAGTCGCCATAATGTAGAAAACAAATATTATACTTGATTTCCCACCACTGTAGTCTTGGTCTACTCTTGTGTGTATAAACAGCAGTGCCATTGTGCTACCCGAGCTGAGACATTGATGTGTCGTAAGCTGCAGGCATACAGCAGCCTGCGGACTATGAGATGGAGAGTGATGAAGCAAGGAGCCACAAGCTACCTGCCCTATCACAGGATTGAATTGTGTTGGCATCATGTTGATGCTGACACAGTTTAAAGAGTCGCTCGCCAGAGACACCAGCAAAGTTCAGAGCCATGGATCTTTGACACTAGCGATTCATTAAGAGGCGCAAGTTGGACTGGAGTAGATTTGTGATGTAAGGTATGCCACAGCTCATCATAACTTAGCCTTAGCCAACTCAATGTCTACACTTTTCACTCCAAATCCGTACATATTGGCAGAGCTACCATGAAAATGGCAAAAGTTGTGCAATCTCGCTTTGTGCAAAAATTCTACAATATGTTTATTGTCTAGTGTTTTATTCCAGATTTCTGATGTAAACATTTTGATGAATCTGGGCATTTTTCCTAGTTTTAGGGTATGTGCCCACGATTCAAATTTGAAGCAGAAATTTCCTGAGCATTTTTGCCTCTCCCTGGCACTAAAAAAAACCATGCGGATTTACATGCGTTTTTGATGCGTTTTTTAAAGCGTTTTTGAGCATCAATGAATGATTTTTGTAGCTAAATAAAGTTGTTGGGATGTTGCTTAAGCCCTTGGATTACCATAAAAGCTGGGGTGAGTATACTGGTTTATTTAAATGACTAAAGAATGGGTCTGTTGTATTTCCGATAAAGTGTTTACACTGTGTCTGTCTGTTTCTTTACTTTGTTTGGTCATGAAAAGGTCTGATTGACACCTTGACATCACCAAACAAAAGAGCTGGGTGTCAGCTAGTCCCATTCACCCAATCTTCATTAGCATTTCTATTCACGTAATTTATGTGACTGCTGTGAGATGTTTTTTTCTTAGACTGGGAAAGTGCCAATAGGCAAACATTTCCCTGGCACTAATTAACATTTCACAGCTGGTTTGTTAACCGCTACGCCCCCGCGATCAGCACTCAGCCGCGCTTTGGACACAATGTATTTATGTTGCATCCAAAACGCGGTGTTCTAATGCTGCACTTTTGTTGTCTTTACATGTGAATCCACTGCATATAATGACACTTCAGTCGGTCAAAATCTGCAGCGGAGGCTAGCGTGTCCGCTTCAGAAATTGATACGGGTGAGTTTGGGTACGTGGCCACGGTCAGGAGCTGCTGCAGGTTTGACGCTGCGTGTATATACATCGTCAAACCCGCAGCGTCCAGATGTTTCAGCATGGTGGATGGGATCTCTAGAAATCCCATGTCCGCTATGCGTGCATCAGAGGCTGCGAATCACCCGTGGACACTGACATGCGGCGCGTCTTTCAGGACCGCAGCATGTCAATTTCTCTTGTGGAGTCGCTAGTCTCCGCAACAGAAATTTGACCACTAGAAAGTATTGAATGCAGTAAATACACATGGTTCAGTGAACACATGTGGATTTACCTGCGTTCAATAGAATGCAATGTTTTGGACGCTGCAAAAATTTGCGTCCAAAGTTCTGCTACGTCTGAATTAAGGGCACAAAGCCTAAAATTAAAAAAAAAAAATGGCATGGGCTCCCGCGTCATTTTTATAACCAGCAGAGGGAAAGCCGACCGCTGGTGGCTGATATAAGCAGCTGCAGAAGGGACCATTAGCCAACAATGTTCCCTGGCTATTAATATCAGCCCACAGCTGTTTGTTTAGCCTTTACTGGCTAGATTACAGGGAGACCTCAGAAAAAAATAGACATGGGGTTCCTCTATAAAATCTAGCCAGCAAAGGCTAAACTAGACAGCTGCGGGCTGATATTAATAGCCATTGAAGGGGCCATGGATGCAAGCACCCTCCGCGGCTATTAATATCACCCCTCAGCAGTCCCAGAAATGGCGCATCCATAAGATGCGCCAAATCTGGTGATTAGCCTCGCATTTCCACACTGTCATGTAGCAGTGGCAGGGAGTAATGGGGTTGGGGTTCACGTCAGCCTTGTATTGACGGCTGACGTGAAGACCAGGTTAGTAAGAGAGAGCATCTATAAGACACCCCCATTACTAACCACGTAGTAAAATGATCAGCGCATTTTCAATAAAAGACACGGCCAGAATAAAGAATTTTAATGAAATAAAACAGACACGGTTCTACAATTTTTTTTATCACCCGCCTTCGCGAAGCCCTCGATGTCCTTAAAAAAAGTTAAAAAAAAAACAACAACAATATTCCTCACCTGTCCACCGTCAACGACGTAATCCACGTCACGCCAAGATCCCACGACGATCCGGATCATTTCTACAGCTGTGACATCAGCAATCACTGATGTCACAGCTGTAGAATACAGCACTGTATACTGACAGGAGTGTAAAATCACCCCTATCAGTATACAGTGCTGCAGGAGAGGTCACTGGGGTTCATCAGCTGACGATCAGCTGATGAGCCCCGGTGAGCTAGAGAGCGTGGGAAAATTCTTGTGGATCTTCCCAAGCTCAGCATTACCGGCTTTAGCAATCAGCTGATGGTCACGTGACCATCAGCTGATTGCTGTAGCACTGATCACCTGACCACTCTTTTTCCCTGATGAAGCCACAGTGGTAGTGGCGATACGCATGGGGTTGCGGTCTTCCTGGCCTCTACATTGGTACACTGTCACCTTTAGACTACAGGTCTTACCTAAGGATCTCATAATGCTGGTATAGGGATAATCTTCTCCCTCCCATCTCTCTTTGGTGAACTGTGCATTTCTCTATGAATAGTGCCTATAGCATCTTCTATCAAAGAAACATGTATATTTATTTTTGTGAGTATCGCTTGCACTAACTATTGGTGTTTTAGATGGGAGAGGGGTTTATATGGATTTATATGGATATATAAATGTGTTTATTGGTGACATTTTTTTGAGGTCTTGACCACTATTATACTCTGATGTGATTCATTGTTGTATTTAAGCGTTGTGCTTTTTAAATGTTTTTAACCTTGCATGTTTGTCCCGTCTTGATGAATAATAAAATCATGTTGATATATATTTAGTGCTCCCTGTCTTTCTATACATACCTTCTTTTGCTCGTGATGTGTCACTGATCACCTGATGGTCACTCGACCATCAGCTGATCGGTGACGTCACTGATCACCTCATGGTCGCGTGACCATCAGGTGATCAGTGACGTCACCGCAGGTCCTGGAAGTACACTGCGGGGAGCGAGCTCCATACAGAATACTGGCCCCCATAAAACGCTCGGTACAGGATACTGGCCCCCATATAATGCTCCGTACAGGATTCTGGTCCCATTATAATGCTCCATACAGGATACTGGCCCCCATATAATGCTCCATGCAGGCTGTTCCCCCCACATAATGCCCTATGCAGGCTGTCCCCCCTTATAATGCCCCATGCAGGATGTCACTCTCCCCATATAATGATTCATGCAGGATATCACTTCTCCCCCCCATATAATGCCCCATGCAGGATGTCACCCCTCATATAATGCCCCATGCAGGATGTCACTTCTCCCCCCTATATAATGCCCCATGCAGGATGTCCCTTTCCTTCCATATGATGCCCCATGCAGGATGTCCCTCCCCCCCCCATATAATGCCCCATGCAGGATGTCACCCCTCATATAATGCCCCATGCAGGATGTCACTCCCCCCCCCATATAATGCCCCATGCAGGATGTTCCTTCCCCCCCATATAATGCCCCATGCAGGATGTCCCTTTCCCCTCCCATATAATGCCCCATGCAGGATGTCCCTTCCCCCCCATATAATGCCCCATGCAGGATGTCCCTTTCCCCCCCCCCCATATAATGCCCCAAGAAGAATGTCACTTCCCCTCCCATATAATGCCCCATGCAGGATGTCCCTTCCCCTTCCATATAATTCCCCATGCAGAATGTCCCTTTCCCCCCCATATAATGCTTCATGCAGGATGTCCCTTTCCCCCCCATATAATGCCCCAAGAAGGATGTCCCTTCCCCCCATATAATGCCCCATGCAGGATGTTACCCCTCCTTTTTATAATGCCCCATGCAGGATGTCACCCCCCCATATAATGGCCCATGCAGGATGTCACCCCCCATATAATGGCCCATGCGGGATGTCATCCCTCATATAATGCCCCATGCAGGATGTCACTTCTCCTCCCCATATAATTCCCCATGCAGGATGTCCCTCCCCCCCCATAAAATGCCCCATGCAGGATGTCCCTTTCCCCCCATATAATGCCCCATGCAGGATGTCCCTTCCCCCCCATATAATGCCCCATGCAGGATATCACCCCGCTCTCTTTAAAATGCCCCATGCAGGATGTCACCCCTCCTCTTTATAATGCCCCATGCAGGATGTCACCCTCCCCCATATAATGCCCCATGCAGGATGTCACCCCCCCCATATAATGCCCCAAGAAGGATGTCCCTTCCCCCCATATAATGCCCCATGCAGGATGTTACCCCTCCTTTTTATAATGCCCCATGCAGGATGTCACCCCCCCATATAATGGCCCATGCAGGATGTCACCCCCCATATAATGGCCCATGCGGGATGTCATCCCTCATATAATGCCCCATGCAGGATGTCACTTCTCCTCCCCATATAATTCCCCATGCAGGATGTCCCCCCCCCCCCCATAAAATGCCCCATGCAGGATATCCCTTTCCCCCCATATAATGCCCCATGCAGGATGTCCCTTTCCCCCCATATAATGCCCCATGCAGGATGTCCCTTCCCCCCCATATAATGCCCCATGCAGGATATCACCCCGCTCTCTTTAAAATGCCCCATGCAGGATGTCACCCCTCCTCTTTATAATGCCCCATGCAGGATGTCACCCCCCCCATATAATGCCCCATGCAGGATGTCACCCCCCCATATAATGCCCCATGCAGGATGTCCCTTCTCCCCCCCATATAATGACCCATGCAGGATGTCCCCCCCCCCATATAATGCCCCATGCAGGATGTCACCCCCCCATATAATGCCCCATGCCTCCATACATTAAAAAAAAATTAAAATCAAATACTCACCTCACTCCTCCTCACCTGCTGCCGCTGTTAATGTCCGGACTCCAGCGTCGCCGGCGTCTTCCCGCTCTGCGCTGCCTGTGACAGCTCAGGGGAGGGTGCGGTGGAAAGACGTCACCGCGCCCTCTGACCTGAGACGTCACAGGGAGCGCACAGCAGAAAGACAACGGATCTGCGGAGGCACGGGGAGAGGTAAGTATCCAGCTGCCGGGGCCCTGAGCAAGCGGGGGAGAAGGGCGGGTGCTGGCACCGCTCTCCTCCGCCCATAGCCCGGCAGGGTGCCCGACCGCGAGTGGGCCCCCCGCCTGCTCAGGGCCCCGGTACTTGCCCGGGTGCGCCGGGTGTTGACGCCGGCCCTGAGCAGGAGACTGGTATGATTTTTCCTATACTCTTGTGTGAACCTAGCCTGAGTTTCATTCAGAAAACTTGGAACGATTTTCATCCATATTGTCATCAGTCTGCCATTTGTGTATCCGGTTTTTACGCTCCTGCGGCATGCATATTTATACATCAACATTTTAAAATGTACATGCTCAAATACAGTTTGCTAGGTTCATAATGACAATGCATCCATAAAAATTGGAAGCAATACAGGATTTTTTTCTGTGCATATAGGGCCCAATTCTATTCTGACATAAAAAGTTTTAAATGTTGCAAAATTTTGGCGCAACTCAAAGCTGTGCAAAAAATGTTATCGCCATTTTCACCCAGCTCCAACAAAGTGGACAGAGTTGGGGTGCAATGGGGGCTTGGCGACCTCCAGTCATCAAATTCATGATGAAGTGGCGGCGTTCGCTATGCCAAAAATCTTAGTCCTGTAGGGGCTGGAGTAAGATTCGTGGTAAGGCACAGGACACTCGTCGGGCGCTCCTGATTCACAGAGCACAAGCCTCTTAATGAATCAGGAGCTTCGCACTCCACCACACTCCCTCATCGAGACCGACGTGAAGATGGCCGATCTTCATGAATCGGGGCCATAGTATTTTAATAAGTGAGTCTATTTATTTCACACTCAGATTTGGTCCATAAAAAAAATGCTCATCTGAACAGCCCAATTGAATAACATTGGTCCTAGTATTATATCCTATCTATTATATTTCTAATGAGCCTGTACAAAGGTCATTGTGAAGGGAGAGGGAGCAGGATCGGGTGTTATATCACTATTAGTGAATCTTGTGTTATCAGCTGTATGTAGAGGCGTTACCTGTCATTGTAAGAGTACAGTCAGATGGTTGTATGAATCGGACAGAGATTGAACCGCAATGCATGGATTGAGCAACAGCTCTCCCGACCTGAGAATGACAGCTTCATATATTCCTATACAGATGTCACTCTTAAGCCGGGAATGCCCCCGGTAGTCTGAGCATTGCTGTCCGATCCCGGTCCGATTTATATGGCCGTCTGACTGCGCCCTTATCCTGTCTTTTATGAGGAAACTACTGTACACTCTTCCTGACAGGAGGACAGGAAGCATGAATCTAAAACAGCCCCATTGACCAGTTTGAAAATTTACTAATTGTTTTTATTTTTTTAAATAAAGATTGTGATATGAAAAAAAATTGCCAACATTTGTAAAAATATATGTAACAGAAAACCTAATTTTTACCCAATTACCCAAGTAGTTTTTTTTATTTTTTTAAAGCTTTATTTTTCCATTTTATACACAATAATAAAACCAATAATTGTTAAACAGATCACGGTGTTCGAGAAACATTTACAATCTTACAGTATAAGGCTATGTGCCCATGATGCAGAATTGAAGCAGAAAATTTCTGCAGCGTTTCTGCATGTTCTTGGCAGTAAAAACGCTTGCCGATTTTACAAGCGTTTTTGCAGCGTTTTTACATGCGGATTTGACTTGCGTTTTTCAAATGCATTGTGAACTCAAATCTGCATGCAGAAATGCACAAATAATGGACATGCTGCTGATTTTTCTGCAAGGAAAATCCGCAGCGGAAAATTCCACAGCATGGGCACAGAACATGCAGATTTTCATTGGGGATCATGGGGCACGTATTACCAAGTGTTTTGCAAGCGTTTACGCTGTGGAAATTCCGTATCAAAAACGCTTGAAAAATGCATAGTGGGCACGCAGCCTAACTAGTCGGAAACTATGTAAGTCATTTAAGAGAATAAAGAAAAGACAAACGCCACACCATAGTGTAGAGGTTTTGGGTAAATTAACTCGGTAAAGTAACTCAGAGTAAGCAGAATAGCCCACGTTAGCGAGATGTGCTTATAACAGGCACAACTCTTTCCGAAAACTTGTGAAGAGGAGACCAGCAGCTGCTACTTGTGCCGATTTATGCACGATGGCTACCGCAATAAGTGAACACACAACAATAAATCCAAACATTAAAACATTGCTTTTTTATTATTAGTAGTATTTATTTATATAGCGCCATTGATTCCATGGTGCTGTACATAAGAAGAATGTTTTGAATCCCATTCTCAAGAATGAGGATCAAATTAAGAGAATGTTCACAATGCATGTGTAGGTCCTATAGGTGGGATCTCACCCTATTCATGATCCCTGCCTGAGCCGTGGAGGTTGGCACCCTAGGGTCATGACATTTGTGCCCCCGCTCGACGTTTGCTTTCCCTAAAATTCCCTTACCTGTCTAATAACAGAAAAAACGAATTATATGGATGTGTGATTAAATTCAATATATCAATCAGAAAAAGTCGACAGGTAAGGGAGTTTTAGGGAAAGCCGACGACGAGCGGGGGCACCACAGTCGTGACCCTAGGGTGCTAATCTCCGCTTCTCTGGCAGGGATCATGAATAGGGAGAGTTCCCACCTATAGGACTTACACAGGTATTGTGACAATCCTCTCAATTTGATCCTCATTCTTGAGAATGGGATACAAAACAATGTTTTAACGTTTGGATTTATTGTTGTGTGTTCACGTAGGATATTTTTTAATATATATTTAATAAAGAAAATGTTTTAAGGGGAATTTATGCAAACTATTTTTGATGTCCTCTCTCTAGATCAATACTGTAAGAAAACTACCGCAATAAGTGAAGTGGAGTGTAGAAGAAAAACAAGGAACCACAGGGCTCATAAGTAGTGGTACGGTCACTTTATTGAGGGCATGATGAGGAGTGTATATACAATTCAGTACCTTGGTATACATATATTTATAGCTATCCAGTCAGACAGGGGTGGAATCTCTCTAGATTTTCATGCCATGACAGTTGTTAAATGCAATCAATTTACAAAAGTACTACCTGTTCCGGATATCCCCCTTAAAACCCACATATCCGAGGCTATTATTTACCTGATTGCTCATGCATAAGTCCTGTAGTTCTCTCACAAAAGGTTGAATATATGGGAAGGGTTAAGGATAGTTGGGAAAAGGTTTATTGATTTTATTGATTAATGTCATTAATTCTAAAATTATTGCGTTATTTTAAAAATTCTCTATTTCTGAGCAATAGTATTCCATATTTTGGAAAAAGCAAGAGAGACAATTATAACCTAGACTGGGGTCCAAACTTTATAATTATTGCATAGTTAAATAAGGGGGAAAATCCTAGATATGATTGTCCCAGATATAGTGGATTAATATTATTAATTGTAGCTTCCACCAATTGGCTTTATATTGACTATCTAATATATAGCCAAAGTGATTAATATTAATTGTTTTGATAATACATTAGCTACAGTGGCATGTAAAAGTTTGGGCACCTCTGATCAAAACTACTGTTATTGTGAACAGTTAAAGGAGTATTCCCATCTCCAAGATCCTATCCCAAAATGTAGTAGGCATAATAATAATAATTGTGGTGTCGGCGTCTCTGCCTCCTGTACGGCAGAGACGCCAATCCACTTATTGCCGCGACCCCGGTCCGGTGTCCTCTACCTCCCCGCCTGACTCTCTCGTTGTGGCTGCCTGGAGTGCGCGCGCCGCGCGCAGATCCCCGGGCACTGTACTTAGGGCGCACGCGCCCTGCCTTTTAAGGGGTCGCACGTGCCATCCTAAAAGGTCCCTGGCCAATGGCCGGAGGACTTCTGTTATTTATAGCACCTCCTCCAAAATGGAGGTGCCTGTGCAAAGTTGTTGTTAGTGGTCTTACACTCTGTGCAGCCCTCAGGTTCCAGTGTTGTCCGCCAGCCTGTCTATAAGATGTGCCCGCCAGCCTGTCTATTATCCGAGCCCGCCAGCCTGTCTATCAGCCATGTCCACCTGTCAGTCTGCCAGCCAAGCTTACCTATCTACCTGCGCTGCCTGCCTACCAGCCATGCTCATCTGCCGTGCCTGTCAGTCCTGTGGGAGTCGCCTGCTCTCATACGAGGTCGGTCCCAGAGTGGCACCTGGTCCATCTTCCCGGTCCCTCCTTGGTTCACGGAGTCGACTAAGACGCTGTGTAGCCAGGGTCGGTCCAGGTAGGCACTTAGTTACGCCCCACTGGTCCCTCCTTGTACCACGGCACAGTGGTTCCACCACTCGGACCCGTAGCAATAATATTAGCAAATACCTCCAATTAGAAATGTAGTATAATTTTTTTTTTATTCGCTATATCTCTTTCCTCATATGCAGGCATTGCAGGACCTTTGGTTTGCATGGTTCCGACCACTAACAACTAGTTAACTAACTGTTGCTATATCAGTGGTCGTAACCATGGATACCTAAGGTCCTGCAATGTCTACACATTATGCAAGCGACATAGCGAATCAAAAAAACTATACTACATTTCTAATTGGAGGTATTTGCTAATATTATTATTACTACACCTACTACATATTGGGTTAGGATCTTGGAGATGGGAATACCCCTTTAAGCAAGTTGAAGATGAAATGATCTCTAAAAGGGCTAAAGTTAAAGATGAAACATTTTCTTTGTAATTTAGGCAAAAAAAAAAAATATTGTAATTTTTTACATTTTAAAAATTACAAAAAGGAAAATGGGCTGATGCAAAAGTTTGGGCACCCTGCATGGTTAGTACCTATGTCACAACAACCTGAGCTTGAACAGAACGCTCAATAGACCAGAGTCTTAATATCCAAAATAGAAATACTTTATTGAACATATATGAAGATATTTAAAAATAGCACAGTGCTGCTAAGAAAGGACACAACAATTCTCAAGAGGATTTCTACCCCGCATTGCTACATTATTCTAAAAAAATGGATGATCTAATGGTGACGTTTGGATTTAATATCTCCACACTACTTTAAAGTGCTAAGTAGTGATGAGCGAGCATGTTCGCTACTCACTGCTCGACATGCTGGGAGCTCGCCGAGTATTTGCCGGGTTGCTCGGCGGGAGCTCGGGTCTCCTTCCTGCATGTTTGGCCAATGAACATGCAGGAACTGCCTGCCTCTCACTGTAATGCCGTAGCCATGTTGGTTGTGGCATTACAGTGATTGGCTGTCCACACAGCGTCATCAGGTCTATATCAGACCTGGCGCCGCCATGCTCATCACAGTCACTCTGGAATCAGACAGTGTAGGGAGAGCTGCTGCTGAGCTAGGGAGAGATTTGCTTGTTTCTAGTTAGTGTAGGTGTACCAAACTATATTAGAGACACATATCCATCTCAACAAACAGTCCTTCTGAGGACTAATCCATCTGCAGAGATATCAGGCAGGCAGTGTATATAGCAGACTGCAGTGCATATAGCACAAGAGGCTCCATTCCAGTTCTGTCTGCTGCTGATGTTATGTTTCTAGAAATAGGCCCAGGTCTCAGGGGCCAGGAATATTTTTTTTGGGATTTAATCCTCATTATTTGCTTAAAAAGCGATCCAGAGAATACAGTTTTTCTGCGCCATTTGCTTGTTGGCACTGCAGAATACAGCCAGGTCCTTTCCATATTACAGCGCTAAAAATCCAGCAATTTAAAACTGTGTTTTCTCCATGACACGGATCACATATATGTTTTCAGAAAATAATGCCATTTCTGGCCTCCATTAAAAATTAGTTTCAGTGTGTCAGTGAAGCAATTGACACTAGATTTCTGTTCAAAATAGTTACCTACAGGCCAGATATTTAAAATTGTGTTTTCTCCGTCACACGGATCACATATACGTTTTCAGAAAATACTGCCATTTCTGGCCTCCATTAAATTTTTTTTCCAGTGTGTGAGCAAAGTTTTTGACACCGGTTTGCTGTTCAAAATAGTTACCTACAGGCCAGGTATTTAAAACTGTGTTTTCTCCGTCACACGGATTACATATACGTTGTCAGAAAATACTGCCATTTCTGGCCTCCATTAAATTTTTTTTTCAGTGTGTCAGTGAAGCAATTGACACCAGATTGCTGTTCAAAATAGTTACCTACAGGCCAGATATTCAAAACCGTGTTTTCTCTGTCAAACGGATAACTTAGACGTTTTCAGAAAATACTGCTTTTTCTGACCTTCATTAAAAATTTGTTGCAGTGTGCCAGTGAAGCAATTGACACCAGATTGCTGTTCAAAATAGTTACCTACAGGCCAGGTATTTAAAACTGTGTTTTCTCCGTCACACGGATCACATATACGTTTTCAGAAAATACTGCCATTTCTGACCTCCATTTAATTTTTTTTTCAGTGTGTCAGCAAAGTTTTTGACACCAGATTGCTGCTCAAAATAGTTACGTACAGTCCAGGTATTTAAAACTGTGTTTTCTCCGTCACACGGATCACATATACATTTTCAGAAAATACTGCCATTTCTGGCCTCCATTAAATTTTTTTTTTCAGTGTGTCAGCATAGTTTTTGACACCGGTTTGCTGTACAAAATAGTTACCTACAGGCCAGGTATTTAAAACTGTGGTTTGTCCGTCACACGGATCACATATAAGTTCGCTACAAAGTCAGTCATTTGTTGTGAGCGTGGAAGATATTGTCCTCCATTTAAAGTGGACAAGGCACGTGGCAAGGGATGGGGAACTGGACGTGATGGTGATGATGGTGCATGCAGAGGCCGAGGCCGTGGGCAAGCTGAAATTGTGCCACAACAAACACCCACATCTTCTCGATCGACCTTCCTGTCCCAATTAATAGGGGACCGCAAAGCACCACTATTGAACACAGAGCAGTGTGAAAAGGTTATTGGTTGGATAGCAGATAATGCTTCCAGTCACTTAGCCACCACCACCACCACCTTGTCTTCCACACGATCAAGATTCGGTAGCTGTGAGTCTGAACCGCATATTCCTCACCCTGAACTGCCTTCCTTCCACCATGCCGAGTGCCCAGAGACAACTGATCCCACACTTGGACACTCCGAAGAACTATTCACTTTCCCATTTATAGATTCGGGCCTCTCGCCCGGTCCACTTGAAGCGGGGCAAGAGGAGATTGCATGTAGCGATGCCCAAATATTTGAGCAGCCACGGTCACACGAAGGCAACGTTGGGAAAGTGTCACAAGAGATGGACGATGATGAGAAACAATTGCCAGAAAGTCAGGAGGAGGACCAGAGTGCGGAAGTGGAAGACGAGGTGGTGGATGATATAGTAACTGACCCAACCTGGCAGGAGGACATGCAGAGTGAGGACAGCAGCACACAGGGGGAGGGAGGCAGAGCACCCCAACAGGCAGGAAGAAGCAGTGTGGTGGCCGCAGAAAGAAGGCAGGCCACCGTTCCCCATAACACCAACACGAAGGAAGTTGCCAGTACAACTGTTAGGTCTTCCCGAGTCTGGTTGTTTTCTAAAGACTCTGCTGATAACCCCAAAAAGGCCATTTGTACCACCTGCCAGGCCAGCATCAGCAGGGGTGGCAAAATGACCAGCCTGACCACCACCAGCATGATCAGGCACATGGCAGCAAAGCACCCAACTTTGTGGGTCGAACCCCAGGGTCCAGGAACAGTGTCTGCGGGTGGCACCATTGCTTCTTCCGCTGTTGTGCATGCAAGCCAATCCCCTGTCCATGGTGCATGCGAAGATGCCTCCTGCCCTGCACCTGTCTTTGCACACTCTCAAGTAGCAGCATCAGGAAGCACGTCCACGTCCTTGTCCCAGCGCAGCGTTCAGTTGTCCATACCCCAGTCCTTGGAACGCTATGCAAATACGCAGCCAACGCCCCACAGGCCGCACTACTAAATTCCCACAATTCACGACTGCTTGCGCTCAAAATGTTGCCTTTTAGGCTCGTTGAGACAGAAGCATTCCGCAACCTGATGGTGGCGGCCGTTCCTCCGTACTCGGTCCCCAGCCACCACTATTTCACCCTGTGTGCCGTCCCCGCATTACACAAGCACATGTCCCAAAACATTAGCCGTGCCCTCAACAACGCAGTTCCGGGAAAGTACACCTAACTACGGACACGTGGACAAGTGCTTGTGGGCAGGCACGGTACATCTCGCTGACGGCACACAGGGTTAATATAGTGGAAGCCGGGACCCAGTCGGACCTTGGGACGGAACACGTCCTCCCAACGCCTAGGATTGCGGGCCCTGGGTCAATCAGGGTTGCCCCCACAGTCTACAGCTCCTGCACCTCATCCTCCTCAGCCTCCTCCTCCTCCTCTTCAGCCTCCATCTCCGAAATGACCACATCAGTCACAAGCTCGAAGCACTGCAGCACTGCCTCGGCCAAGTGGCAACAGGCTGTGCTGAAGCTAATATGCTTAGGTGACAAACCGCACAATGCTGAAGAGTTGTGGACAGCTCTGAAAGAGCAGGCTGATCTGTGGCTCACACCGCTGAACCTACAGCCGGGCATGGTCATGTGTAACAATGGCCGGAACCTGGTGGTGGCTCTGAGGCGAGGCGAACTCACACGCGTACCATGCCTGGCCCATGTGCTTAACCTCGTGGTTCAGCGGTTTCTCAAATCCTACCCGGAGCTGCCAGATCTGCTTGTTAAAGTACGCCGCCTGTGTGCCCATTTTAGAAAGTCACCTACAGCTTCCGCCGCCCTTGCCGTGTTTCAGCAGCGTTTGCAGCTTCCGGCTCACAGACTGGTATGTGATGTCCCCACGCGTTGGAACTCTACACTGCAGATGTTGGGAAGGATTTGTGAGCAGAAGAGGGCAGTTGTTGAGTACCAGCATCAACAAGGCCATCGGTATTCAGTTCAGACTCCACACATAAGACCTCAGGAGTGGACATGGATGTCAGACATATGTACCATCCTCCAAAACTTTGAGGACTCCACCAAGATGGTGAGCGGCGATGACGCCATAATTAGCGTCACCATCCCGCTTCTCTGTCTTCTGAAACGCTCTCTGCTCACAATCAAAGAAGATGCATTGCAGGCGGAGCACGATGAGAGCCTCATCTCATCCCAACGTGGATTGGGTGACAATGAGGAAGAGGAGGAGGAAGAACAGGAGCTAGTTTCATGTGCTATAGACGGTACTACCTGCCCAACTGTCATATCGTCTGTTCAGCGTGGATGGCCAGAGGACAGAGAGGAGGAGGAGGAGGAGAGCATGGTCAGTCATCCTCTTGGTGGGGACACGGAAGTCTTGCCTGTTAGCAGTCTGGCACACATGGCTGAGTTTATGTTACGCTGCCTTTCCCATGACCCTGGCGTTCTCAAAATTTTGGGTGACAGTCATTACTGGTTGATGACACTTCTAGACCCACGCTACAAGGAGAACTTTATATCTCTAATTCCTGACGCGGACAGGTCTACAAAAATGGGGCAGTACCAGAAGGCCCTTGTTGCGGAACTATTAAAAAAAATCCCATCTGAAAACGCTGGCGGCAGAGGACACACTTCGTTGGACAACCAAGGAGTACATGTGAGAGAGACACAAATGCAATCCAGCAGATGCAGAGGAACACTGTCAAAGTTCTGGGACAGTTTTCTCAGACCCTCCCTTCACACAGGCCCTGAGGTGCGGGGTACTCTCACAAGGCGTGCAAAGTTTGGGAAGATGCTGAGAGAGTACCTTGCCGACCGTACCAACATCCTCCGTGATTCCTTTGTGCCTTTTAATTATTGGGTATCCAAGCTGGATACGTGGAATGAACTGTCTCTCTATGCCTTGGAGGTCCTGGGCTGCCCTGCCGTTAGCGTTTTATCAGAGTGTGTTTTTAGTGCCGCTGGTGGAATTATAACTGATAAGCGCATCCGCCTGTCAACTGAAAATGTGGATTGGGCCAGACTTCTCAACACCACTGAAAGATAGCAGCATAACATAAACTCAAATCCAGTGTCTTTTTTTTGGGAGGTGTATTCCCATGCACCTCTTCACACCCACACATGGGTATACGCTTCCTGATTTTGGCTATTTGCTCTTGTCCTCCTCCTTCTCCTCATCCTCCACCACCATATCACCAGGGTGACCGTGGTCCATGATGCAACACCCACATAATTTTTTTAAAAGGTGTTTATGATGCCTGTAAAAAAAAAATATATATACAGTATGTTCATGTATACCCCCCAGGGGTAAATATTTGTCAGCCCACACACTTAGTGCATGGGCATTACAAGTATAGGAGACCCGCTCCTTTCTAATGGGAACATTTTTTTATGAGGCCCTCTAAGTCTCTTCCAAGAGTGCCTCCCAATTTTTGGCAGCCCTTGCATTCACTGCATAGGCCAGCACTATGGGAGACCCTCTCCTTTCTAATGAGAATTTGTCATTACTGTGGCCCTGCTCTATGTGTCTTTAAATTCTTAGTGGGGTTTTTCTTAAATTTGGTCAGCCGTTGGACTCACTGCATACCCTATAACTGTATAGCAGACCCTCTCCTTTCTCATGAGAACATGTCGTACTTGTTACTGTGGCCCTGCTCTATGTATCTTTAAATTCTTAGTGGGGTTTTTCCTAAATTTGGTCAGCAGTTGAACACACTGCATACCCTATAACTGTATAGCAGACTCTCTCCTTTCTAATGGGAATTTGTCTTTACTGTGGCCCTGCTCTATGTGTCTTTAAATTCTTAGTGGGGTTTTTCCTAAAATTGGTCAGCCGTTGGACTCACTGCATACCCTATCACTGTATAGCAGACCTTCTCCTTTCTAATGGGAACATGTCATACTTTTTACTGTGGCCCTGCTCCGTGTGTCTTTAAATTCTTAGTGGGTTTTTTCCTAAATTTGGCCAGCCGTTGGACTCACTGCATACCCTATAACTGTATAGCAGACTCTCTCCTTTCTAATGGGAATTTGTCGTTACTGTGGCCCTGCTCTATGTGTCTTTATATTCTTAGTGGGGTTTTTCCTAAAATTGGTCAGCTGTTGGACTCACTGCATACCCTATAACAGTATAGCAGACTCTCTCCTTTCTAATGGGAATTTGTTGTTACTGTGGCCCTGCTCTATGTGTCTTTAAATTCTTAGTGGGGTTTTTCTTAAATTTGGTCAGCCGTTGGACTCACTGCATACCCTATCACTGTATAGCAGACCTTCTCCTATCTAATGGGAACATGTCATACTTTTTACTGTGGCCCTGCTCCGTGTGTCTTTAAATTCTTAGTGGGTTTTTTCCTAAATTTGGCCAGCCGTTGGACTCACTGCATACCCTATAACTGTATAGCAGACTCTCTCCTTTCTAATGGGAATTTGTCGTTACTGTGGCCCTGCTCTATGTGTCTTTATATTCTTAGTGGGGTTTTTCCTAAAATTGGTCAGCTGTTGGACTCACTGCATACCCTATAACAGTATAGCAGACTCTCTCCTTTCTAATGGGAATTTGTTGTTACTGTGGCCCTGCTCTATGTGTCTTTAAATTCTTAGTGGGGTTTTTCTTAAATTTGGTCAGCCGTTGGACTCACTGCATACCCTATAACTGTATAGCAGACTCTCTCCTTTCTAATGGGAATTTGTTGTTACTGTGGCCCTGCTCTATGTGTCTTTAAATTCTTATTGGGGTTTTTCCCAAATTTTGGCAGCCCTTGCAGTCACAGCATTGGCATTACCGCTATAGGAGACCCGCTCCTTTATAATGGGAACATTTTTTTACTGAGACCCTCCTCTATGTCTCTTCAAAGGAGTATTGGGTTGCGTCCAAATTTTTGGCAGCCCTTGCAGTCACTGCATACGCAATAACAAAATACGAGACCCACTTGTTAATAATGGGAACAACAAAGCATAGCCGGCTGATGGTTCTCTAACAATAGCGAGGGCCGACTGCTGGCCTTTTAAGAATAGTAAGGGCCGTCTGATGGCCCTATGAAAATAGGCTTTATGACTTTGAGTCCCTCCATCATAAATAAAACAGGATGTGTCTGATCATGTGTCACATACCACATTGCCAGTTAAGGTTGTAAAATGTTAAAATGGAATTTCCTGGTGAATCCATTTGTCTTAAAAAATAACGTAAAAAAACCCAAAACAATAGGATCTTTCTTTAGTATAAAAAACAGCGTCATCAATTTAACCTCAATGTAATCACATTGTTCAGAACCTGCACCTCCTCCTCCATCTCCGAAATGACCACATCAGTCACAAGCTGACAGCACTGCCTTGGCCAAGCACAGACTGTGCTGAAGATAACATGCTTAATGCTTAGGTGACAAACTGCCCAGCGCTGCAGAGTTGTTGAAAGCTGTAACATAGCAGCCTGATCTGTGGCTTTCACCGCTGAACATACAGCCAGGCATGGTCGTGTGTGACAAGGAGCGGAACATGGTGACGGAGAAATGACAGCCGGGGTAGATACGGTTTCCCTCTATGCCAGTCCTTTCACCGAGCTAAAGAATATGGCTGTGGTGAAATTCAACTCCCACTGAGAAGTTGTTTCAGATTGTAAAACATTGTGCCCACCAGAGGATTTGATTCTGAGGGCTCACCTTTCTCTCCCGCTCAAGAGCCCCATAGCAGCTGCAAAGTTAGCGCTATCATGAACTCTCCTGAGGTAGAAGCCAGGGCACATCAGAGGATTCTCTGGTGGGACCCTCCAACCCTGCCGAGAAGCAGTCCTGGCTAAGAAAAGTGTAGGGGAAGGTTCCCGAACACTCTAAGGCTGCTTTTTTAATGTGGATCGGACGTGCTTATTCATATTATTTCTCAAACCGCATTGCAGATCAGGCCATTGCCCAACTCTGTAGTCATGAAATTAAATGCGCAAAGAAAGATGTTTGTGTGTCAAAGCACCACTGACAAGTGCGAGTTGATGTTGGACGGGTTGCCATTGCTTCTGCAGCAAGCTGCATTAGAGGACTTCCTGGGAAAAATGACAGAGTAGATATGGTTTCCCTCTATGTCAGTCCTTTCACCGAGCTAAATACAACTCAGCAAAAAAAAGCTGTGGACTGGCTCTGTACCGTCCCTGGCCACATTCATCTGTCCACGTGTTTGTGGATAGGTGGTCCTTCCCAGTAAGTGCACTGGGGAGGGCACGGGTAATGTGGGACCCGTGCTTGTGAAAGGCGGAGACTATACCGGGAGAAATAGTGGTGGCTGGGGACCGAGTATGGACACCCGGCCGCCGCTGGCATGAAGTTATGAAAAGCTTCCGCCTCCACGAGCCTAAAAGGCCATATTTCAAGTGAAAGCAGCTTTAGAGGACTTCCTGGGAGAAATGACAGCTGGGTAGATATGGTTTCCCAAGTCCTTTCACCAAGCTAAAGAATGTGGCTGTGGTGAAATACAACTCAGCAAAAAAAGCTGTGGACTGGCACCGTCCCGTCCCTGGCCACATTCACCTGTCCACTTGTTTGTGGTTAGGCGGTCCTTCCCAGTAAGTGCACTGGGGAGGGCACGGGTAATGTTGTGGGATCCATGCTTGTGGAAGGCGAAGACGATACCGGGAAAAATAGTGGTGGCTGGGGACCGAGTATGGATACCCGGTCGCCGCCGCCATAAGATTGTGGACAGCTTCCGCCTCCACGAGCCTAAAAGGCCACATTTCAAGTGCAAGCAGCTGTCAAAAATTTGGCAGTATAGTATTGCAGCCTGTGGGAGGGTGGGTGGCTGGCTGCATACTTGCGCTTGCATTCCAAGGAATGGATTAGGGACAACTGAACGCTGCACTGGGACAAGGACGTGGACGGTGATTGTTGCAAGTCTGCAGCGACAGGTGCATGACGGGAGGCATCTTCGCATGCGCCAAGGATCACTTATCATGGGCACACTTTTAGGCAATGACCTGGGAGTCAGAAATGCTTCCAGAGGTCTTCCCTATGCTGTTCCCATATCTTTTCAGCACTGTATGTGTGACATCTCGCCCTCCCTGGGCTGCTGGGGTACTCGGAGCCGGGTCAGTGTAGGGGTCGCGGGGGATGCAGTCGTGGCCTCGACCCGTCCCGTGCCCAGGACTGTCACATAAAAAATAATGGGCCTTCAAGGATGAGTGGTATTTTTGACAACACCACCTGCGGGTCTTGGTGACGATGACCAGCGCTGCTACAGTCCACTGAGGCTGGTGTTAGGGGCAGCTAGGATGGGACGGCTCCCCGCAGGTGGAGCAGGCCTCAGGGCAGTGTGAGGAGGAATGGAAGGTGCAGTGCCACGCAGGAAATAACAGGCTGAGGCGGTGTATGAAGTCACCCGGATCTTTACTCTCTTTGGATGAACTTTCAGCCGCAAAGCTTCTGTCTGCTACACACGGCGTACTGTGGCCACCGGGAAGGGGGTCCAGCACTTCCCAGGTAGATCAGGAGCACCTGTTGAGACCCTTCTGGTGTGTGTTTCTCTCCTTGGTAAGTTCTCCCACAGAGTCTCCTCCTGACTGTGTGTGGTACGAACGTGGTGTAAGGCCGAGTCCCACTGGATAAACGTAGTTTAAGAGATACAGGTGGCGACTCCGCTCCGTCCGTATCCCCCTGGGATCCACTAAGCCTCTGGGCTTTTCTAACTGAGACGTGAAGTAACAAAGTTAGATATCGGGGGTCGGTTACCCCTCTTGCAGTAGGAATGCCTCTTACTAGGTCAGAATAAAGAATACAGGTGGCGACTCTGCTCCGTCCGTATCCCCCTGGGATCCTTTTGCCTGTGGAGCCTATCTCCTCCGCTCCCCTCCAGGCCTTCTTAGGTCAGGACCTTGACCGGGTAGAGACAGTGGTTAACTCTGACCCGCTCCTCGTCTCAAGGCCAGAGTACGAGGACCGCGAACCTTCCGCCAGCTACAGCCTCTTGCTGGACCCTGACAGAAGACCCTCAATCAAAGACCTTGAACCTAAGATGGCCGTAGATTAAATATGAATCAAAAAGTGTTTCTAAAAGTGTGTCCTCCACCCTCACCCACTACATGGTTCCCCCTATCTTTGGTTCCCCCCATCTCCTCTATCCCGGACCGGGGCAGCACCCTGGTGCATTTAGGCCCCCTACAGGACAGGAGTGGTGTAGTGTTGAGTGCTGAAGTGGGTTCCTGAGAGATGCTCCATCCTTACCTGGAAGAGGAGATACCACACCTCATGCTGAGGTGCAGTACCCCTGTGGCGACTGAATCCTCAGGGGCGCCACATTCCCCCCCGGTAAAACACAGCACGTCCGCGGGCTGCAATAGAGTAAAGAGTTGGTACAGACATTCAATTTTTAAAAGTTTTTGTAAACAGTGAAACAATCTTCCATTTATGGGAGGTTAGGACACTTTTAACGTTGCATGATATATATATATATATATATAGAATATAAATATAGAAAATCTTAAAGAGACATTATGCATGTACAGAAAACATTAAAGAGACATTATGCATGTAGACAGTACTGTAGAAAATACGGTAGAAAGTGTCAGTTCAGCAGCATGAGGGACCTGTCCCAAATCCTCAACTTAGGCCCTCGGGTGGCTGCAGGGCATGGAGATCCCGAGTTGGACCTCCAGGAGAGCCACACCAGACTGGTTTTGCTTCTGAGGTCTGAGGTAGAAACGGTTTTGCATAAAACCAATAGGGAGCACCTAATTAGGTGCAAAACTATATATACAAAGTCAGTCTGTCTACAGCTTAGCGTCCGCAGGTACAAATGTCTCTCTCAACTCAATCCGGGTGTAGAAGAAACATGAAAAATAAAATAAATAACAGTTCAAACAAAAGTTCACACAATGGGGAGACACATCTCCCAGGGCTGCTCAAAAGTGGTATCCCCATCGGGGAAATGGCTCATCTTTCCCGACGGAGCCTGACTGGTCCTCTGTAGGTAGGTGGGTGGGGGTATCCTCCTTAAATACCCTGTGGACATTCAGGGCATACCACCCACGCTCCCCATGGTGGTGGGTGTAGGACACCAAATCGCCCGGGTAGAGGTTCCAGCCAGGGTGGCCCTGATCCAGCCGCGGCTCGATGTCCCGCCGGTTCACGAACACGTCCCGGTCGAACTGTGGGCTGCGGATGAAGCCCCATCCTGCCACCTGGTGGAAGCGCACGATAACGCCTTCCTCTCGAGGGCTTGGAAGGGTGGCCTCCGCCTGACAGGCCTGCGTTTTGGCAGCCTTGGCACGCACCTCCAGACGCTCACAGCGGACCCTCCTGTCGCGTCGCTCCTTCTCGTACTGGAGGAGTTCTCTTCTGCAAGTGTCCTCCCGCCTACGCTCTTCGGCCTGGGTCTCCCGGGGGAAACCTATCAGATCGCCCCCCCCCGGTTGTCCCAGGCAAACTCTTTGGCCGCTTGACAGGTGACAGGAGGTGCGGGTAGCGGCTGCAACAGGGGCTGCTGCGGGCCCTCTGTCGCTGCGGACCAGTCCAGGTTTGGGCAGGTGTTCACCCAGGTAGGCGCAGGGTCCCCCGGATCGGAAGTCGGGAGGCATAGCAGGTCTCCGACTGCGGCGGTGGCTTGAGCCTCGGCCTCTGGAGCCAGGAGCTGCTCCCATTCGATGGCGCCCGGGGATAGGGGTGCCGGCAGGATACTTAGGAGGGCCTCGGTGCGTCCCGTGCCCGGGATAGGGGTTTTAGACTTACCTGCACTTGGGCTACACGGGGCCTCTAGGGCTTCCTCCGCCTGGGCTGGAGCCTCACTTGTCAGGTGCGTCGAGCTCTGGCGGTGGTCCTTGATCCTCCGCAACACTTCCTCTCTCCACTCTGTGGCGGCCAATCGCTGGGCCTCTGCAACCCTCCGGGTCGGGTCCTGCGTTTCACCACGGAGGAACTCGGCCTCCTCCGCAGTCAGGTGGATTCCCTCCATACCGAGGGAGGTAGCAGCATGTGGGCCAGCGACGGAGGACATCACCTTTGCTGCTTCCATCTTTGCTGCTGGGTGCGGTCTTATTCTCCTCCTTCTTTTGGGGCGGCTCCAGGGCGGCTGGCTGACGGGCACTCCTTGGGATGTCCCATCCGTCTTGACGGACACTACTATGTGGACTGTCTCTGCTGGAGGGGGCGGTCTGCACTTTTGGCGCCATTGGGGAGCCAGGCCCACGATGGGAGGACTTTGGTTGCTGTTGTTTCTGCACATAATGGCGTCCGTTCTTCTTGGGCGGCGCCACGTTAAGCGTGTAACAACAGTCTTTTGTGAAAAGGCGCACAGTACCTGTCGGCAATGGGGGGATTATCCTCTTCCGTTGCTGCAGGCACGCAATCCTGCCGACTACGCCAAGTTGTAACACCTCGCCCTCCCTGGGCTGCTGGGGTACTCGGAGCCGGGTCAGTGTAGGGGTCGCGGGGGATGCAGTCATGGCCTCGACCCGTCCCGTGCCCAGGGCTGTCATAAAAAATAATGGGCCTTCAAGGATGAGTGGTATTTTCGACTACGCCACCTGCGGTTCCTGGTGACGGCCACCAGCGCTGCTACAGTCCACTGAGGCTGGTGTTAGGGGCAGCTATGATGGGACGGCTCCCTGCAGGTGGAGCAGGCCTCAGGGCAGTGTGAGGAGGAATGGAGGGTGCAGTGCCACGCAGGAAATAACAGGCTGAGGCGGTGTATGAAGTCACCTGGGTCTTTACTCACTTTGGATGAACTTTCAGCCGCAAAGCTTCTGTCTGCTACACACGGCGTACTGCGGCCACCGGGAAGGGGGTCCAGCACTTCCCAGGTAGATCAGGAGCACCTGTAGAGACCCCTCTGGTGTGTGTTACTCTCCTTGGTAAGTTCTCCCACAGAGTAAGGCCGGGTCCCACTGGATAAATGCAGTTTAAGAGATACAGGTGGCGACTCCGCTCCGTCCGTATCCCCCTGAGATCCACTAAGCCTCCGGGCTTTTCTGACTGAGACGTGAAGTAACAAAGTCAGATATCGGGGGCCGGTTACCCCTCTTGCAGCAGGAATCCCTCTGACTAGGCCAGAATAAAGAATACAGGTGGCGACTCTGCTCCGTCCGTATCCCCCTGGGATCCTTTTGCCTGTGGAGCCTATCTCCTCCGCTCCCCTCCAGGCCTTCTTAGGTCAGGACCTTGACCGGGTAGAGACAGTGGTTAACTCTGACCCGCTCCGCGTCTCAAGGCCAGAGTACGAGGACCGCTAACCTTCCGCCAGCTACAGCCTCTTGCTGGACCCTGACAGAAGACCCTCAATCAAAGACCTTGAACCTAAGATGGCCGTAGATTAAATATTAATCAAAAAGTGTTTCTAAAAGTGTGTCCTCCACCCTCACCCACTACATGGTTCCCCCTATCTTTGGTTCCCCCCATCTCCTCTATCCCGGACCGGGGCAGCACCCTGGTGCATTTAGGCCCCCTACAGGACAGGAGTGGTGTAGTGTTGAGTGCTGAAGTGGGGTCCTGAGAGATGCTCCATCCTTACCTGGAAGAGGAGATACCACACCTCATGCTGAGGTGCAGTACCCCTGTGGCGACTGAACCCTCAGGGGCGCCACATATGCATGTGTCTGATGATGTGTCACACACCACATGGCCAGATATGGTTGTAAAATTTTAAAATTACATTTCCCAGTGAATGCATTTGTCTTGGTTGAAAGCAATGCAAAAGTGCAAAAACTCATCAAAAACGCTACATTTGAACATAGCCCAAGGTGTGGAGGAGTATTTTTGGTTTTGGTTATTTATTTTGCCTTATATACAAGTCAATACCCTGGAAAGGATGTTCCTTAACATATTTCCCAGGAAAATCCATTTTGGTTTCGTTTTTGTATGTTTTATTGTGAGTCTGTAAAAGTGATGTAATACTCTGACAACGTTGTTGACAGCAGTGACCTGGGAGTCAGAAATGCTTCCAGGGGTCTTCCCCATGCTGTTCCCATGTCATTTGAGCACTGTTCCAGTCGATTTGGGCAATTTTTAGGCCCTCTGCAGACCGCCGGGGGGAGCCGCCTGAAAAATGCTTGAGTTTCCCATAGACTTACATTGGGCTCATTGCTCTGGTCGAGCACTCGATTATTCCAATTTGCTCGACCCGAGCAACGAGTACCCGAGCATTTTAGTGCTCTCTCATCACTAGTGCCAAGTGCTTAGTGCAAAACGAAGGCAAAATGACATAAGTTTAATTGATCCCCATGATAACTATATGGAGACATAAAGAACAAGTGGGATCAAATACACACCAGTTGTGAATCATATGTACTTATTTCTATATAGCCACCAACCTGCACCTCATTGTATAGATGGTACAGGTCGGGGAAATCCACAAAAATAGGAGGTAGCAATACTTACAGTACAGGTCGGTAATAGAATATGTGGGACACACATTCTTTTTCCTTATTTCTCCATATAGTTATCATGGGGATCAATTAAACTTAAGTCATTTTGCCTTCGTTTTGCACTAAGCACTTAGCTCTTTAAAGTAGTGTGAAGATATTAAATCCAAACGTCACCATTAGATCATCCATTTTTTTAGAATAATGTAGCAATGCGGGGTAGAAATCCTCTTGAGAATTGTTGTGTCCTTTCTTAGCAGCACTGTGCTATTTTTAAATGTCTTCATATATGTTCAATAAAGTATTTCTATTTTGGATATTAAGACTCTGGTCTATTGAGCGTTCAGTTCAAGCTCAGGTTGTTGTGACATTGATATTTGTATGGAGTTGAGGTGCTATAATAATTACAGGATACTGTGTGAGTATAATGTTGTTCATGGTTAGTACCTAGTAGTACCCCCTTTTTGCAAGTATCACAGCTGTAAGATTTCTTTGTCATCATGCATGCACTGCTATTTTGAGGTCTAGCCACAGATTTTCAATGGTGTCCAGATCAGCGGACTGTGAGGGCTATTGTAAAACCTTCAGCTTGCGCCTTTTGAGGTAGTCTGTTTTGGATTTTGACGTGTGTTTAGGATCATTATCCATTTGTGGAAGCCATCCTCTTTTCAAATTCAGCTTTTTTACAGATGGTGTTATGTTTGCATCAAGAATTTGTTGAAATTTCATTGAATCCATTTTTTCCATGAAATGTTCTCTGTGTCATTGGCTGCAACACAACCCCAAAGCATGATTGATCCACCCCCATGCTTAAGGGTTGGCGACATGTTCTTTTCCTGAAATTCTGTGCCCTTTTTTTCTCCACATACAGTACAGACCAAAAGTTTGGACACACCTTCTCATTTAAAGATTTTTCATATTTCAGACTGAGGAAAGGGCAACTTGAAAATGCTTTGCTACCTTTTTATAGTGTTCTCCTGTTTTGTGGGCCTCCACCATTTTCATTTTCAGAGTGCTAGTCTGCTGCTTAGAAGAACCCATGGCTGCTGTGTTTTGGCACAAGGTTTTTAGGAAGCTGGGTTTTTATAAAGCTGGGACATTTGCATCACCTGGCCTTTCCTAATGATGATAGTGAACAAACCATACCCCTAACAGGCTAATTAAGGTCTGACACCTTGTTCAAAGTTATCTGAGCACACAAATCTCCAAGGCTGCCCAAACTTTTACATTGGCCCATTTTATTTTTTGTAAATTTTAAAATGTAAAAAATGACTATATATACAGTTGAAACCAGAAGTTTACATACACTATATAAAAAGACACATATGCATGTTTTTCTCAATATCTGACATGAAATCAGAATAAACATTTCGCATTTTAGGTCAATTAGGATTACCATAATTTTTTATATTTGCCAAATGCCAGAATGAGAGCGAGAGAGAATGTTTTAAGGCATTTTTATTACTTACTGCAAAGTGAAAAGTTTACATACACTAAGATTACTATGCCTTTAAACAATTCTGGACTGCCCATATGATTATGTCATGTGTTTGGAAGCTACTGATTCTGGTTTTTGGCAACATCTGAGTTAATTATTGACACAACTGTGGATGTATTTTAATGCACACCTGAAACACACTGCTTCTTTGTGTAGCATCATGGGAAACTATAAAGAAATCAGCCAAGATATCAGTAAGAGAATTGTGGACTGGCACAAGTCTGGCTCATCCTTGGGTACAATTTCAAGATACCTGAAGGTGCCTCGTTCATTTCTACAAACAATTATATGCAAGTACAAACAAGATGGAAATGTCCAGCCATCAAACCGCTCAGGAAGGAGACGGGTTCTGTGTCCCTGAGATGAACGTGCTTTGGTCCGACACGTGCATATCAACCCAAGGACAAAAGCAAAAGACCTTGTGAAGGTGATGGCGGAAGCTGGTAAGATTGTGTCATTATCTATAGTGAAACGAGTACTGTATCAACATGGGCTGAAAGGCCACTCTGCCAGGAAGAAGCCATTACTCCAAAAGAAACATAAAAAAGCCAGATTAATGTTTGCAAATGCACACAGGAACAAAGACCTTAATTTTTGGAGACATGTCCTGTTGTCTGATGAAACTAAAATTGAACGTTTTAAGCATAATGACAATCGTTACATTTGGAGGAAAAAGGGAAAAGCTTGGAAGCCTAAGAACACCATCCCAACTGTGAAACACGGGGGTAGAAGCATCATGTTGTGGGGATGTTTTGCTGCAGGGGGGACAGGTGCACTTCACAAAATAGATGGCATGATGAGAAAAGAAGATTATGAGGCAATACTGAAGCAACATCTCAAGACATCAGCCAGGATGTTAAAGCTTGGGCAGAAATGGATCTTCTAAATAGACACTGACCCGAAGCATACTGCCAAAATGGTAACAAGGGGCTTAAGGATACCAATGTCAATGTTTTGAAATGGCCATTACAAAGCCCTGATCTTAATCCTATTGAAAATTTATGGGCAAAGCTGAAAAGGCAGGTGCGAGCAAGGGGTCTTAAAAACCTGGATCAATTACACCAGCTTTGTCAGGAGGAATAGGCCCTAATTCCAACCAACTATTGTGAGAATAGAATAGAATTCTCTCTCATTATTCTTGCATTTGGCAGATATTAAAAATGATGGTAATCCTAATCGACCTATAACGGGAAAGGTTTATTCTGATTTCATGTCAGATATTGAGAAAAACATGCATATGTGTCTCTTTATATAGTGTATGTAAACTTCTGGTTTCAACTATACACATATATATATAATATACAGTTGTGCAATTTACATACCCCGGCAGAATTTTTCCTTTATTAGTCTTGTTTCAGAGAATATGAGTGATAACAGAAAAACTTTTTCTCCACTCAACGCTATTGGTTGGGTGAAGGCATTTATTGTCAAACTACTGTGCTTTCTCTTTTTAAATCTCAATGACAACCAAAAACATCCAAATGACCCTGATCAAAAGTTCACATACCCTGGTGATTTTGGCTTGATAACATGCACAGAATTTGACACAAATGGGTTTGAATGGCTACTAAAGGTAACATCCTCGCCTGTGACCCGTTTGCTTGTAATCAGTGTGTGTGCATAAAAGCTGAGTGAGTTTCTGGGATCCAGACAAACTCTTGCATCTTTCATCCAGCCACTGACGTTTCTGGATTGTGAGTCATTGTGAAAGCAAAAGAATTGTCAACGGATCTACGGGAAAGGTAGTTGAACTGTATAACACAGGAAAGGGATACAAAAAAATATCCAAGGAATTGATAATGCCAGTCAGCAGCATTCAAACTGTGATTAACAAATGGAAAATTAGGGGCTCTGCAAAAACCAAACCACGGTCAGGTAGACCAACAAAAATTTCGGCCACAACTGCCAGGAAAATTGTTCGGGATGCAAAGAAAAACCCACAAGTAACATTAGCTGAAATTCAGGACTCTCTGAAAACTAGCGGTGTGGCTGTTTCAAGATGCACAATAAGGAGGCACTTGAAGAAAAATGGGCTGCATGGTCGAGTCGCCAGAAGAAAGCCATTACTGCGCAAATGCCACAAAGTATCTCGCCTACAATACGCCAAACAGCAGAGACAAGCATCAAAACTTCTGGAACAAGGTAATTTGGAGTGATGAGACCAAAATTGCCATTTTTAGCCACAATCATAAACATTACACTTGGAGAGAGGTCAACAAGGCCTATGATGAAAGGAACACCATTCCTACAGTAAAGCACGGAGGTGGATCGCTGATGTTTTGGGGATGTGTGAGCTACAAAGGCACAGGAAACTTGGTAAAAGTTGAAGGAAAGATGAAGGCAGCACGTTATCAGCAAATACTGGAGGCAAATTTGCATTCATCAGCCCGGAAGCTGCGCATGGGACGTACTTGGACGTTCCAACATGACAGCGATCCAAAATACAAGGCCAAGTCGACCTGTCATTGGCTACAGCAGAACAAAGTGAAGGTTCTAGAGTGGCCATCTCATTCTCCTGACCTCAATATCATTGAGCCACTCTGGGGAGATCTCAAGTGTGCAGTTCATGCTAGATAGCCCAGGAATTTACAGGAACTGGAGGTTTTTTGCTAAGAAGAATGGGCAGCTTTACCATCTGAGAATTTAAAGAACCTCATCCACAACTGCCACAAAAGACTCCAAGCTGTCATTGATGTTAAAGGGGGCAATACACGGTATCAAGAACTGGGGTATGTGAACTTTAGATCAGGGTCATTTGGATGTTTTTGGTTGTCATTAAGATTTAAAAAGAGAAAACACAGTAAATGGCTTCACGCAACCTATAACCATGAGTGAAGAAAAAGTTTTTTTATTATCATTCATATTCTCTGAAACAAGGCCAAGAAAGGAAAAATTATTTAATTATTTTATTTTGCCTAAAATACAAAGGAAATGTGTCATCTTTAACTTTAGGTCTTTTAGAGATCATTTCATCTTCAACTTGCTTAACTGTTTACAATAACAGTAATTTTGACCAGGGGTGTCCAAACTTTTACATGCCACTGTATATATCAGCTGATAATGAAGGCCAGAAGATATTAACTATAACAGTGCTATAAATGTATGCTCCTATATTAGGACCTTGTAGCTATGCTCTATATCAGGGGTCTCAAACTTGTGGAACCTTGAGGCTATCATCTGTCGCCCACACCAGCGTCACTTATTTACATCATGCCAACCACAGTGTGTCGGAGCAGAGGCATCTCTTTCCCACTCTGCTGGATCACTGTTGGTAGGTGAAAAAGGAGAGGATGATTTTTTTAATCCTTTCCCAACATCTGCCATACATGTACGGTGCAGCAGGAGGTGACTTCCCGCAAACCGCCATACATGTACGGTGCTATGATGGTGTTGGCTCATATGTAGTGTTGACACCATCATCAGCTGGTCTCCGCTGTTTGTCATAGCTGACACACTGCTGCAACAGCCACAATTGGTAGTAGTGATCATGGTGGCAGTTTAACGCTTCCGATACCGCTGTCTGTAGTGACAGCAGTATTTAGAGGGTTATTTAAGGGAACGGGTTCCCACTTTAAGCCTATTGACACCCCACAATCAGTGGAGTGCCTGTAGTTGCCATGGTAACTGAAGGCTAACTAATAGCCTTCGTGTTAGCCATGTATGGCGGCCTGTAGGCCACTGCAATAGGCAGGGTCAAACAGGCAAAGATCTAATATCCTGCAGTACATAAGTATTGAACCATATTACATGAGTGATCAGGCAAGTAAAATATAAGGACTAAGTTAATGAAAAAAAGTAAAAAGGTAAAAATAAATTCTAAATAAAGTATGAAAAAAGTAATGGAAAAAAATATTTTGCCACTAAGAATCAAAGAAAAGGAAAAAAATGTACACGATTGGTATTGTCGACCCAAGCTATAAAACTATATCATAACCCATACAACGAACACCATAAAAATAAACACGTTAAAAACAATGGTATCACTGAAAACATCATCTCAGCCCGCAAGGAATGCAGAATGTCAACTTCAAATTTTTTCTATGTGTGGTCCATTTACCTGACCAAGTTTGAGACTTACGTTCTAGATTATATGCTAAATAGTAGCTTTTTAGCCACAGACATGTAATAGTTTAGGCACAATATGTCAGTAAATAGCTACAATACAGCTAGCTACAGTATATACTGTATTGTGCACCTTAACCCCTTCACGACATCCGCTGTATATGTACAGCACCGCAGGATTTGCGTTCCCGCAAGCCACCTTACATGTACGGTGAGACGATCGCGTCGGCTCACTCGTAGAGCCGGAGTGATCATCAGCGGGTGTCAGCTATATATTATAGCTGACATACAGCCGATAGAGAGCTAAGAAGGAGTATACGACCCATGAATTCTATAAACATATAAATCTTTATTAAACATATTAGATAAAATATACAAATATACAGGTGCATCTCACTAAATTAGAATATCATAAAAAAGTTATTTTATTTCAGTTCTTCAATACAAAAAGTGAAACTCATATTATATAGAGTCATTACAAACAGAGTGATCTATTTCAAGCGTTTATTTCTGTTAATGTTGATGATTATGGCTTACAACCAATGAAAACACAAAAGTCATTATCTCAGTAAATTAGAATACTTTATAACAACAGCTTGAAAAATGATTTTAAAATCTGAAATGTTGGCTTACTGTAATGTATGTTCAGTAAATGCACTCAATACTTGGTCGCGGCTCCTTATACATTAATTACTGCATCAATGCGGCGTGGCATGGAGGCGATCAGCCTGTGGCACTGCTGAGGTGTTATGGAAGCCCAGGTTGCTTTGATAGCAGCCTTCTGCTCGTCTGCATTGTTGGGTCTGGTGTCTCTCATCTTCCTCTTGACAATAGCCCATAGATTCTCTGTGGGGTTAAGGTCAGGCGAGTTTGCTGGCCAATCAAGCACAGTGATACTGTTGTTTTTAAACCAGGTATTGGTACTTTTGGCAGTGTGGACAGGTGCCAAGTCCTGCTGGAGAATGAAATTTCCATCTCCAAAAAGCTTGTCAGCAGAGGGAAGCATGAACTGCTCTAAAATTTCCTGTTAGACAGCTGCGCTGACTTTGGTCTTGATAAAACACAGTGGACCTACACCAGCAGATGACATGGCTCCCCAAATCATCATTGATTGTGGAAACTTCACACTAGACCTCAAGCAGCTTGGAATGTGTGCCTCTCCACTCTTACTCGAGACTCTGGGATCTTGATTTCCAAATGAAAATTGGAACTCTGTGACCTTGTGGAATGTATCAATGTCTGCCTTCTGGACATCTGTCAAGTCAGCAGTCTTCCCCATGATTGTAGAGCCTACTGAAACAGACTAAGGGACCTTTTTAAACGCTTAGGAAGCCTTTGCAGGAGTTTTTTGTTAATTTTAATTTACTGAGATAATGACTTTTGAGTTTTCATTGGCTGTAATCCATAATCATCAGCATTAACAGAAATAAACACTTGAAATAGATCACTCTGTTTGTAATGATACTATATAATATATGAGTTTCACTTTTTGGATTGAAGAGCTGAAATAAATTAACTTTTTGATCATATTCTAATTTAGTGAGATGCACCTGTATATATATAAATAGATCCCTGGACAGAATACAGACAAAAGAGACCAAATATAGGAATTCAGTGCGGTACCCACCACATCTGTAGTAAACAGTAATGTCACCACAGAAAATACAACCCCAATAAATAGCTGGATGGCACCCTAACAAACATCCCTGAAGGGCTCACACCTGTCTATACAAACAAACGATTCCAACTCACAGCCCAAACTTGGGTAATAACCTCAAAGTTTAAGTGGAACCCCACCAGTATTTAGATAATGTTCTACCAGTATCTGTGGCACATAAGCTAGCGCCACACACTGAAGGTGCACACAAATGTATACACCCTGACTTATATCAATAATTATAAATCTATATCCCAGATGTATGATACAAGCAGATACATTAGAGTTAGGTAGACTATAATAATATAACCTAATGCATGGACATGTGTCCACTAAATAGAACTAATCAACAGATACCCATCCTAAGCAGAGATAGTATAGTAAATAATAATTACTCCACCTGAAGCCAAGGTGACAGACTGTGGCAGCCAACAGTTGAGTCCCTCTACACCCAAACAGCGACCTGCGGTTTCATCAGGAGGTAAGTATCAGAAACACTGGTGCCGTTTATATATGCCCCCAGCACCTATCAACTGTGTGCCTGCTGTTGAACCCGCCCAACTCCCATGTTGCATGTGCTCCCATTTTGCGGCACCCGCCCGCCATATTGCAGGGGCCGGCGCTCCGTGTCCACATCATTGGGTCACGTGCACGGGTCACGTGCACCATAAGCACGGCGACGCCGGCAACAGAGGAGCATGGCCAAAATGCCCATGATTGGTGCTAGTGCCAATCGCAGGCATCTAACCCCTCTGATGCCACTGTCAATAGTGACAGCGACATCGATTGTCATAGCAGAGGGAGGGAGCTTCCTCTCTGCTCTGATTGGCATAACGATTGTGATCGCGATGTGCTGATGGTCTCCATAGTGACTCCGGGCTGAGAGATGGCCGGGGCGGTCACCCCGGTGCGGTGGCCTGTAAGCTCCTGCTCAGAGCAGGAGCTGGCATGCCTCCTCCCTTTCTGCGATGAACTGATCTAATGCCCTGCAATGCAAAAGCATTGAATGAGTATTAAATCAGCGATCAGGGCAGGGAAAGTTGATGTCCCATACTGGGACAAGGTAAAAAAGTAAAAATAAAGTTTTAAAAAATATATATAAAAAAAAAATAAATCTATATAAATAAAAATGTAAATGTTCGCTTGTTCAAAATCTTAAATCTCCAAAAGTTCTTTACCGATTCCTTTGAAATTTTGACACAACGTTGCATTTGAATACACGCATGTTTTTATATACCTACTATGTTTTTATATACCAGCTGCCGGACATAAAAGCAACAGCGAGAGGGGGCTGTTACAAGCTCAGTCCCAGGCTGACTCTTCCCGGCTGCCCGGCATTCTCCCCTCCTTAGTGACATCTCATTCATAAACCCTTCTCCCTCTCCTTCATTCGCCCCAGCCGCTGCCTGTGCTCTGCTTCTTTCGTGTCCCCTGTGGGGGTTGGGGGGAAGGGGAATGATGAGACCATCTGTTCGAGGCCGAAAGACGCTGCTGCTCATCACCACCACCGCCTGAGAGGTGGCCGCCTCTGCCCTCCGGCACCGCTGCTGCGGCTTCTTCTTCTCCGGCAGCTGAGTCTTATTTCCCACTGCTCAACAACAAGCAGGGGAGGGAAGGAAGGAGAGAGGGAGGCTGCACGCATTTGCGCAGGCCATGGCCTCCGCTCTGGCTGTGAGCTGGGCCCGAGCCTCGCAGCAGTGGGCTGATAGCGAACGAGTGCAAATCCCACTGCGCCACCGGCAGGAGCAGCGCTGTGGTCTGGCTGGTACCGACCCGGGACATATCAAGCGGATCACCACCTCCTCCTCTGCCGCCGCCTGCCTTCACCTCTGCGCCCCCTCCTGTCACATTCACTGTGTACTAGGGAATTGCATAACTAGCAATCCCTGACATGACCGGCTCCATTGTGACACCTGACAGCAAGCACCGACCTCTTTAGTGACCTGTGCGTACAGGCCTGCAGGGGTCACAGGGTACAGGTTGCCACCATGCCTGCCTGATGGACACAACTATCAACAGTGCCAGCATTGCCCCATCTGATATATACATATCTATATAAATAAAAATGTGTTTATATCTTTAGAATTGTGCTTCTCACATGGACAATTAAATGTTGCATGTTCTAGAGTCATCAAACCAGACAATCTCTATATCTATACAGACAATGGAACAACAAAAAATATTGTATACCCGCAAGCATTGTGAAATTAAATATTTTAGAAAAATGCGCTTTCTCTTTTCTTTCTTTTCCATTTAACCAGACTGAGCCACAGCAACGCGTGGCCGGGTACAGCTAGTAAATAAATAAATCCCAACATAAAAAAATGAAAAAAATATTATACCAATAAATACATATTTAATGTAAAAACAAAAATAAACAAAGTACACAAATGTTGGTATTGCTACATCTGGAATGACCCAATCAATAAATCTGTCCCATTAACTCCTTCAGTAAACACCGTAAAATATAAATAAAAAAAGTGTGAAAAACAATGCTTTTTCATCATACCCCCGAACAAAAAGTGGAATACTATGCAAAAAGTCTAATTGAAATAAAAATGGTATAGCTGAAAACGTAATCTTGTCCTGCAAAAAAACAAGCCGCCATACAGCAACATCATCAGAGAAATAAAAAAGCTACAGCTCTTGAACTATAGCAATGCAAAAAAAAAAAATTTTTGTGCAAAATAATTTTTATTGTGAAAAAACAGCAAAACATAAAAACAATTATATAAATGTGGTATCACTTTAATCACACCGACCTGAAGAATAAAGGCATCAAATCACTTATACCGGACGAGAAACTGCGTAAAAAAATAAATAAAACCAATTCTTGACCTAGCGTTGATTTGTTTATTCTGCCTCCCAAAGATGGCAGTAAGGCTCGGCGCACACTTATCCTGCGCTATACGCTGAGAGCTTATATTGGGGTTTCCATGTAAATCTCTCAAATACATGATTCAGACGAAACCCCCAGCGTAAGATTTCCTATAATAAGGTAGATGGAGGCACTGTGGATACTGTCTGGCCTGTGATCCAGTGGTGTCTTTTTAAACGTACATAAAAGCGCGGTCCGCCATTTTGTGCTCCTCTCAAAAGAAGGACACAGCTGAAAAGAGGCCAGATGGATTCCAGAGTAACTCTGCTGCCTCATAGCGATTGGATCCATTGAGGGTGTCATCTGAATCACACCAATCGGAGATTTAGATTGAAACCCAGATGCAAGTGATCAGTGTAGAGCGCAGGATAAATTTGATCCAAAATGTTATGGAAAATGTTCTCAGTAAAAGCTTCAAATCAATCCACAAAAAAAGCAAGTCCCCACTTAGGTCCGTCATTTGTTAATGGAAATATAGGGAGCTTCCTTAATACAAAGGCTCTGGAAAAGCGAAATGGCTCCCCCCAAAAGAAATCCGGCCAATTCTGCGCTCGCAAATCCAAATGGCCCCCTCCCTTCTGAGCCCCACAGTGTGCCTAAACCACATTTAGCATCCGCAGTACTGTAGTGATTAGAGCCCGCTTAATTTACAGGGTGCAAGTCTCCTGAAGTACCAACTGGGCACAATGTACGGGTACTACAATGCACTACAACAGCAGATTTGCAATTTTCACTCACCAACAGCCACTGCTGCTTGTTTCTGGAAAACACCCACAGAGACAAAATTGTCACTACACCTTTAGATAAATTCCCAGAGGGGTATAATTTCAAAAATGGGCTCTCTGGAGGGGAGATTCTGCTCTTTTGGCACTTAGGGTATGTACCCACGATCTCTGCTAGTGTCCGCAACAGAAATTTCCACAATAGAATTTATAGGGTGAACACAATGAACACATGCGGATTTAACTGCGGGATCGGACGCAGCGCTTTGGACGCAGCAAAAATATGCTGCGTCCAAAGCGCTGCTATAGCCTGATCGTGGGCACATACCTTTAGGGGCCCTGTAAATCCATAAACTATTCTAGTTAAATCTATGCTCCAATAGTCAAATAGCGCTCCTTCCCTCCCGAGTCTTGCTGTGTGGTAAGCAGTACGCCACACATGGGGTATTACCACGTTCAGCAGAAATTGTGAAAACAAATATTGGTGCCATTTTTATTGATTTTCTAGTGTGAAACTGTAAAATCCGGTGCTAAAACAAAATTTTTGTCGTAATGTAATTATTCTTTCTTCACCGCCCAATTGTATTTAGTTCTGTGACACACCTTTGTTGTCAATATGACCACTGCACCCTTAGATGAATTCATTGAGGAGTGTAGTTTGCAAAATTTTGTCACTTTTGGGATGTTTCAGCTGTTCTGGCACATCAGGGGCTCTGAAAATGTGACATGGCACTCGAAAACCATAACAGCAAAATCTTCAATATAATATGGCGCTCCTTCCCTTCTGAGCTTTGTACTGTGCCTCAAAAGTATTTTTGACCACATAGAGTACAGACCAAAAGTTTGGATACACCTTCTCATTTAAAGATTTTTCAGTATTTTTATGACTATGAAAATTGTACATTCACACTGAAGGCATCAAAACTATGAATTAACACATGTGGAATTATATACTTAACAAAAAAGTGTGAAACAACTGAAAATATGTCATATTCTAGGTTCTTCAAAGTAGCCACCTTTTGCTTTGATGACTGCTTTGCACACTCTTGGCATTCTCTTGATGAGCTTCAAGAGGTAGTCACCAGAAATGGTTTTCACTTCACAGGTGTGCCCTGTCAGGTTTAATAAGTGGGATTTCTTGCCTTATAAATGGGGTTGGGACCATCAGTTGTGTTGTGCAGAAGTCAGGTGGATACACAGCTGATAGTCCTACTGAATAGACTGTTAGAATTTGTATTATGGCAAAAAAAAAGCAGCTAAGTAAAGAAAAACGAGTGGCCATCATTACTTTAAGAAATTAAAGTCAGTCAGTGCGAAAAATTGGGCAAACTTTGAATGTGTCCCCAAGTGCAGTTGCAAAAACCATCAAGCGCTACAAAGAAACTGGCTCACATGATGACCGCCCCAGGAAAGGAAGACTAAGACTCACCTCTGCTTCTGAGGATAAGTTTATCCGAGTCACCAGCCTCAGAAATCGCAGGTTAACAGCAGCTTAGATTAGAGACCAGGTCAATGCCACACAGAGTTCTAGCAGCAGGAGCAGAGCCGTGCGCCAACCACCGCCACAGCGACAATGCACCAGCAGGGCGGGCAGCCTGGTGCCTCACAGCACCCATGCTGCAAGACCGAGTCCCCATGACTCCAGGCCACGCCGCCCCACAAGCACAAAACCACAGCAACAATGGCCGACACACTGCACCAACACCACATGAAAGGAGCATTGTAGCTCACCTTCTTCAAGCTCTCAAGTGAGAGCAAAAACAGGCTAGACCCTCTTTAAAGTCTCCTGCTAATTAAAATTGCCTGTGCCAAATGGGAGGAGTGCTGGTCCAAGAAAGGGGAAAGAATATGCAATGCAAAAAAGAGGTGCAGTCCATGCTTCTTTTTTTTTGCATTGCATATTCTTTCCCCTTTCTTGGACCAGCACTCCTCCCATTTGGCCCAGGCGATTTTAATTAGCAGGAGACTGCAAAGAGGGTCTAGCCTGTTTTTGCTCTCACTTGAGAGCTTGAGGAAGGTGAGCTACAATGCTCCTTTCATGTGGTGTAGATGCAGTGTCGGGCATTGTTGCTGTGGTTTTGTGCTTGTGGGGCGGCGCGACCTGGAGTCATGGGGACTCGGTCTTGCAGCATGGGTGCTGTGAGGTACCAGGCCACCCGCCCTGCTGGTGCATTGTCGCTGTGGCGGTGGTTGGCGCACGGCTCCGCTCCCGTTCAGGTAGGAAATGTTAGGACCCACTACGAGGTTTGCCGTGACGTGGCAGTGGGCTTCATACAGTCTGATCAGAATGTTAAACTAAGAACCTCATGTTCAGTTATATATATTTTTGCCGAGAGGCATTAGATCAAATGTATGATTTTTGGAGGTGCGGTCCATGCTTCTTCTTTTTTTTGGAAGACACATTTCTACAACTGTTAAGAGGAGACTTTGTGCAACAGGCCTTCATGGTAAAATAGCTGCTAGGAATACACTTCTAAGGACAGGCAACAAGCAGAAGAGACTTGTTTGGGCTAAAGATCACAAGGAATGGACATTAGACCAGTGGATATCTGTGCTTTGGTCTGATAAGTCCAAATTTGAGATCTTTGGTTCCAACCACCATGTCTTTGTGCGACACAGAAAAGGTGAACGGATGGACTCTACATGCCTGGTTCCCACCGTGAAGCATGGAGAAGAATCAGTGACAAAGTTGAAGTTACGCAGGGGATGGATCTTTCAGCAAGACAATGATCCAAAACACCGCTCCAAATCTACTCAGGCATTCATGCAGAGGAACAATTACAATGTTCTGGAATGGCCATCCCAGTCCCCAGACCTGAACATCATTGAACATCTGTGGGATCATTTGAAGAGGGCTGTCCATGCTCGGCGACCATCAAACTTAACTGAACTGGAATTGTTTTGTAAAGAGGAATGGTCAAAAATACCTTCATCCAGGATCCAGGAAATCATTAAAAGCTACAGGAAGCGACTAGAGGCTGCTATTTATGCAAAAGGAGGATCTACTAAATATTAATGTCACTTTTCTGGTGAGGTGCCCATACTTATGCATCTGTCAAATTTTGTTTGAATGCAGATTGCACATTTTCTGTTAGTACAATAAACCTCATTTCAAGGCAGAGACATCACTGTGTCCAACAGTTATTACATATATCAAACTAAAATAGCTGTTGCAAAAACACCAATTTTTATAAAACATTAAGCTTAAGATTAATAGGGGTGCCCAAACTTTTTCATATAACTGTATATACACATATATATATACACACATATATATATATATATATACACACATATATATATATACACACACATATATATATATACACATATATATATATACACACACATATATATATATACACATATATATATACATAAACATATATATATATATACACACATATATATACACACATATATATATATATATACACATATATATATATATACACATATATATATACACATATATATATATATATATATATACACATATATATATATATATATATACACACAAATAACAAATACATATATACACAGTCATGGCTGAAAGTGTTGGCACCTTGAAATTGTTCCAGAAAATGAAGTATTTCTCCCAGAAAATTATTACAATTACACATTTTGTTCTACACATGCTTATTTCCTTTGTGTGTATTGCAGCAACACAAAAAAACAGAGAAAAAACAGCAAATTGGACACCGTTTCACACGAAACCCCAAAAATGGTCCAGAAAAAATTGTTGACACCCCCAACTTAATATTTGGTTGCGCACCCTTTGGAATAAATAATTGCAATCAATTCCTTCCTATAACCATCAACAAGATTCTTACACCTCTCAACTGGAATTTTGGACCACTCTCTTCTTTTGCAAACTGCTCCAGGTCTCTCATATTTGAAGGGTGCCTTCTCCCAACAGCAATTTTAAGATCTCTCCACAGGTGTTCAATGGGATTTAAATCCAGACTCATTGCTGGCCACTTCAGAACTCTCCAGGCCTTTGTTTACATCCATTTCTGGGTGCTTCTTGAAGTATGTTTGGGGTCATTGTCCTGCTGGAAGACCCATGACCTAGGAAGCAAACCCAGCTGCTTTATGGCACTTAGCACTACATTGCAACTCAAAATCCTTTGGTAACCTTCAGATTTCAAGATGCCTTGCACACAGTCAAAGCACCCAGTGCCAAGAGGCAGCAAAACAAACACCAAAACATCTTTGAACCTCTACCATATTTGACTATAGGTACTGTGTTCTTTGTAGGCCTTATTCAGTTTTTGCTAAACAGTAGAATGATGTGCTTTACCAAAAAGCTCTATCTTGGTCTCATCTGTCCACAAGATGCTTTCCTAGAAGGATTTTGGATTTCACGCATACATTTTGGCAAACTGCAGTTTGGCTTTTATATGTCTCCGTGTCAGTAGTGGGGTCCTCCTGGGTATTGTGCTACAGTGTTTCATTTTCCTCAAATGTCGACGGATAGTTTACATTTACACTGATGAACCCTGAGCCTGCAGGACAGCTTGAATTTCTTAGAACTTGATTGGGGCTGCTTATCCACAATCCGGACTATCCCGCCTTGCAACCTTTCATCAGATTTTCTCTGCCGTCCACGTCGAAGTAGAGTAGCTAAAGTGCCATGGGTTGTAAACGTCTTGATAATGTTGCACACCATAGATAAAGGAACATAAAGATCTCTGGAGATGGATTTGTAACCTTGAGATTGTTGATACTTTCCAACAATTTTGGTTCTTAATCATTCCCAGTGTCAGTAACCACATGACGCTACATACCCGCCCCTTCCGGCCCACAGTCCACAAAACTTCTGGTTTCAGTTTGATAGTTGAGTGGTGTCATATCTCTATATTCATTTGATTGGCCACACCACCCTTTTTAAACCCCCTGGTTCTAATGGACACTACCCCCTGACAAAGGACTGATTCTCAGGACCACTCTGTTCAGGTATTTTACCGCATTTGGCTGCCCCCCTATTATTCTTGGCCCTCCCTTAATTTATTATATGATCACTTGGATCTTATATGGTTTACACTGTTTCCTCTTACCTCCCTCCACTCCCCTTCCTGTCCCTGTGAGGGCATCATACATATGTATATATTTATTTATTGTCATGCGTATATAATGGGGGTGGCATTTATACACCATTACTGTTTATATACATCTGCACATGGGGCCTGGTGATATATTGTTTGCACATGGCAGTTTACTATTTACCACATGATTAAATACGGCATATGATATATTCTAGGTAAAGTCCACGTGCATACCACACAGGCACCGTGTACTATTTTCGTTCATGTATTATTCTTTTTGGTACATGGCGATTTACAATTCATTGTACACTGCTCAAAAAAATAAAGGGAACACTTAAACAACACAATGTAGCTCCAAGTCAATAACACTTCTGTGAAATCTACCTGTCCAGTCATGAAGCAACACTGATTGTGAATCAATTTCTCCTGCTGTTGTGCAAATGGAACAGACAACTGGTAGAAATGATAGGCAATTAGCAAGATACTGTCACGGGTGTGTCGCCACGAAGATCGTCGCGACTACACAGCCTGACTTTTCGCAGCTGAGTTTTTGGTGCTTTGTGTTTTTTGGTAGTGAGGGAGTTAATTCTCTCTCTCTGTGCTTGACGAGGCCCAGCTGCAGTTAATGCTGCAGTATTGGGATTCCTTCAAATACCTGCTGGTCTGATAGGGAAGTTGTCGGTGAAAGCATTTCTTGTAGACCTTCAGAGCGGATCGTTGTTTGGTGGAGTTCGGAGCGAAGTGTATTCGGTGTGGTTTCTTCCCTTCCTCCCTTTATCATTTATCTCCTAATCTGTTGTTGTTCCCTCTGTAGTTGTGGTGTGAGTTTTTGTATGCAAGGTGGTTTTTGGTTTTCCCCTTGTACTGTCTCGTTTGTCTAGTACTGTGTTTTGGGCATTTTCTATCCTGTCCCCCATTGTTGTGATCGGGGTCCTTCTCAGGACTAGATTACTGAGGTTCAGGGATATTCAGGAGTTTAGGGTTACGCTGGCGGCCTGGACCTCTGTACCATTAACAGTACCTCCAGGTAGAGGGATTAGTCAGGGCCCCCGTTTAGGGTCAGCTCAGGCCCCTGACCTCCTGTACGCTGAGACAGCGTGACATTTTCACCGAACGACAAAAAATTCTCTCCAGTAAAGAGTCGTCGGAAAACTGTTGATCCCAGGTTGTGTGGTGGACGGCAATCTGGGAGTAGGTATTTCGTCCCTAGGTTCGTCTCAGTTTCTCGTGCCGGCGGAGGTGGTGGTGGGTACGAGAACTGAGAGGATATCTGTTCTTCTTGATAGTGGGGCCGGGGCTAATCTGGTGGACGCTCGGTTTCTCGGGTTCAAGGTATGCTATTGAATATGTTGGCTAAACCCATCCCCATATTTTCGATCGACGCCAGGCCTCTCGGTCAGGGAAGTTTTTTGCAAATGGTGCATAACGTAAATCTTCAAGTGGGGGCGATACATAAAGAACTGTTGTCTTGTTACGTGTTGGAGGGTCTTCCCACTCCTATTGTGTTGGGCCTTCCTTGGTTAACTAAGCATAATCCGGTTATTAATTGGCAATCCAGGGAGATAAGCCAATGGAGTGAATTCTGTAATAAAAACTGCATGAATACGGTTATCGGTGCTGTCACTCCTAGGGTCTTACCTCCATTTCTGGCGGACTTTGAGGATGTATTCTCGGAGAAAGGGTGTCAGGAACTACCTCCTCATCGCGTGTATGGCTGTTCTGTAAAATTGCTCCCTGGGGCCAAGTTACCTAAATCTAGGTTGTATAACCTATCTGGTCCGGAGAGGCAGGCCATGAAGGATTATATTTCAGAGAGTCTGGCTAAGGGGCATATTAGACCTTCATCTTCCCCGGTGGCCGCGGGGTTCTTCTTTGTGAAGAAGAAAGATGGAGGCCTACGCCCTTGCCTGGATTTCCGTGAACTTAATCGGATTACGGTCCGAGATCAGCATCCACTCCCACTTATCCCCGATCTCTTCAATCAGATCGTGGGCGCCAAATGGTTCTCTAAGTTGGATCTCAGGGGGGTGTACAATCTGATTAGGATGAAGGAGGGGGATGAGTGGAAGACTGCGTTAAACACTCCGGAGGGGCATTATGAGAACCTTGTCATGCCATTCGGGCTGACTAATGCCCCGGCGGTGTTCCAACACTTTGTTAATGACATTTTTCGCCGCCTGGTGGGTCAGTTTGTGGTCATATATCTGGATGACATCTTAATTTACTCGCCTGATCTTGTGTCTCATCAGGAGCATGTTAGGCAGGTGTTACCGATCTTGCGGGATAATAAACTGTACGCCAAATGGGAGAAGTGTGTGTTCGCCGTACAGGAACTCCAGTTTTTAGGTTTCCTGGTGTCAGCGTCCGGTTTTCGTATGGACCCAGGGAAAGTGCGGGCAGTTCTTGAGTGGGATCTGCCAGAGAATCTTAAGGCACTACAACGTTTCCTGGGGTTTGCTAATTATTACCGGAAATTCATTCGTAATTTCTCATCCATGGTTAAACCTCTCACAGACATGACAAAAAAGGGGATGGATTTTTCTAGGTGGTCTGACAAGGCTTGTCAAGCATTCTCCTCCTTGAAAAAAGGTTTTGCCTCGGCACCCATACTCATTCAACCTGATGCGTCACAGCCGTTCATTGTAGAGGTAGATGCTTCTGAGGAAGGGGTGGGAGCAGTTTTATCACAAGGTTCGTCCCCTGGTAAGTGGCGTCCGTGCGCTTTTTTCTCCAAAAAATTGTCGTCCGCTGAGAGGAATTACGATGTCGGCAATAGGGAACTCTTGGCCATTAAGTTAGCTTTTGAGGAGTGGCGCCATTTTTTGGAGGGGGCAGTCCATCCGGTCACCGTCATCACCGATCACAAGAACCTGCTATATCTGGAGTCCGCAAAACGTCTGAATCCCAGACAAGCCAGGTGGTCGTTGTTTTTTACCAGGTTTAATTTTGTCGTTACATATCGTCCTGGGTCAAAAAATGTGAAGGCGGATGCCTTATCTCGTAGTTTCCCTGGGGCCGGGAATACGGATGATCCGGTTCCTATCCTTCAAGAGGGGGTGGTGTCGGCAGTATGCTCTGAGCTTGAGGAGGAAGTATTGGAGGCTCAGGGGGACGCCCCTGTTGGACCTCCAGGGAGACTGTTTGTTCCAGATTAGCTACGACAAAAGGTGATCGAGGCACACTATAACTCAGCTTTGGCAGGACACCCAGGGAGTAAAGCAACTGTGGATCTCCTCTCGCGTCGGTTTTGGTGGCCTAACTTACATAAGGAGGTGGTAACTTTTGTTGCGTCTTGTGGGGTTTGTGCGCGCTCTAAGACCCCACATACCCGTCCGTCTGGGGCCCTCTTACCTTTGAAGATCCCGGAGCGTCCTTGGACTCATCTGTCTATGGACTTTATTACGGACCTCCCGCCGTCTTCGGGTAAAACGGTCATACTCGTTGTAGTAGACAGGTTCAGCAAGATGGCACATTTTATCGCTCTTCCTGCTCTTCCTAATGCTAAAACTCTTGCGCAGGTGCTCATTGGGGAGATTGTGAGGCTTCACGGGGTACCCTCCGATGTGGTGTCGGATCGGGGGTCTCAGTTTGTGTCCAAATTCTGGAAGGCTTTTTGTACTCGGCGGAGGATGCATTTATCGTTCTCATCAGCTTTTCATCCTCAGACCAATGGTCAGACGGAACGTCAGAACCAGAGTTTGGAGACATATCTCCGGTGTTTTGTGTCAGAGAACCAGGAGGACTGGGCTTCTTTCTTACCTCTGGCGGAGTTTGCTCTTAATAATAGGCGGAGCGAATCCACTGGTAAGTCCCCGTTTTTTGGGGCATATGGTTTTCACCCCCAGTTTTGTACTTTCAGTAGAGGGGGCTCTTCGGGGGTTCCTGAGGAGGAACGATTTTCGTCATCACTCGCTTCAGTGTGGAGAGGGGTACTGAATAATCTGAGTACTATGGGGAACCGTTACAAACGTATGGCTGATAGGAGGAGAGTGTCTGGTCCGGACCTAAGTGTGAACGATCGGGTATGGTTGTCTACCAAGAAACTGGTTTTTGTACAAACTGCCTATGATAACAGTATATTTTTAAAAAAAATTAAAAACTCAAACTGCACTCAAAATGCATGTTCCAAATTATTATGCACAGCAGAGTTTTCAACCTTTTCATTTTAATAAAGAACAAAAAAATGGTTATTTTTGAAATTATAAGCATTGACAGGTTATTACAAACTGAAATCAAACAGTTTTCAACTCAAAACTTTATTCTAGGTGATGTTACATTTGCACATAGGACCCCTTGTTCGAAAAGAGCTTCTGAACGCTCTCGTCCATTGAATTTGTCAGGTTTTGGATGGTTTCTGCTTTAATTGTTTTGTATGAGGACAGAATACCCTCCCAGAGCTGTTGCTTAGATGTGAACTGCCTCCCGCCATCATAGACACTCCTTTTGATGATGCTCCAGAGGTTCTCAATGGGGTTGAGGTCAGGGGAGCATGGGTGCCACACCATAAGTTTGTCCCCTTTTATGCCCATAGCAGCCAGAGATGCAGATGTGTTATGTGCAGCATGAGATGGGGCATTATCATGCATGAAAATGATCTTGCTGCGGAATGCACGGTTCTTCTTCTGGAACCATGGAAGGAAGTGCTGTTTGAGAAACTCAACATACATTATGGAGTTCATCTTTACCCCTTCAGGGATCCTAAAAGGGCCAACAATCTCTCTCCCCATGATTCCAGCCCAAAACATTACTCCACCTCCTCCTTGTTAGCGCCGTAGCCGTGTTTGCATGGGGTGTCCATCAACCAGCCATCCTCCACTCCATCCATCTGGACCATCGAGATCATTTCATGCATGATAATGCCCCGTCTCATGCTGCACATAACACATCTGCATCTCTGGCTGCTATGGGCATAAAAGGGGACAAACTTATGGTGTGGCACCCATGCTCCCCTGACCTCAACCCCATTGAGAACCTCTGGAGCATCATCAAAAGGAGTGTCTATGATGGCAGGAGTCAGTTCACATCTAAGCAACAGCTCTGGGAGGGTATTCTGTCCTCATAAAAAACAATTAAAGCAGAAACCATCCAAAACCTGACAAATTCAATGGACGAGAGAGTTCAGAAGCTCCTTTCGAACAAGGGGTCCTATGTGCAAATGTAACATCACCTAGAATAAAGTTTTGAGTTGAAAACTGTTTGATTTCAGTTTGTAATAACCTGCTAATGCTTGACCATTTTTTTGTTCTTTATTAAAATGAAAAGGTTGAAAACTCTGCTGTGCATAATAATTTGGAACATGCATTTTGAGTGCATTTTGAGTTTTTTATTTTTTTAAAAAATATACTGTTATCATAGGCAGTTTGTACAAAAACCTTTCAATTGTACTCTAATAGTTATTTGACTGGAAAATTACAATGACTGAAATTCATATAGGTAATTTGGGAAAATATGAGAAAATATTATTTGCATAATAATTTGGAACACAGTATATATTGATACCATATGTCATACCCAAAGTACCGTCTATGAATATAATCCTTTTTTTGGTCCTTTACTTGTTGTTGCTATTAGCCTATTTATTGATTTATACGTTTTTGAGTACGGGCATTCTTGTGCATGTAGTGGCACTCTAACCATTTCCTCAATAAAGGTTTTTTTTCCCTCTGATTACTGTCTTGTTGATATTGGGACCTAACATTCGGTGGTTCTCTTGGTCAGTTGTACCATCAATGATATGTAACTCTCCGACACCAGCAGCACACATGCAGCCTCCCATAAGGACACTGCCACCACGTTTCACTGTAGGCACCATGCATTTTTCTGACAAGTAAAGCTTTGCTGATCTTCTTGTAGTTTCACCTTTCTTGTGTAAAGAAATTATTTTCTCAAAGTCCTTGTGATATTTCTCTTCCATGTAGCGCCATTGCTGACAGGATGAAATGGGAAGGGGTTTTCTTTGTTAAGTAACGCCATTTTACAGTCAGTCACCTGCATCATGAATAATTACTAGACTTAACCGTGGTTGAATTCTTGTTAAGTAAAATTTTGCAATCTATGCTGAGTTCTGCACACACACATATATGTAAAGCAGCACCAGTCCTTCAGATTGTGCATGCAGTCCTACAAAGCCACTGGCTCATGGATAATAATATATAGGCGAAAAAAATAGCAAAAAACATAAGTGAAAAAAGTTTATTCTATGAATAGATAGATAAAAATTAATTAACCCCTTTACTCCCTCAAGCCTGTTTTCACCTTCATGACCAGGCCAAATTTTACAGTTCTGACCAGTGTCACTTTATGAGGTAATAACTCTGGAACGCTTCAATGGATCCCACTGATTCTGAGACTGTTTTTTCGTGAAATATTGTATCTCATGATAGTAGTAAAATGTGTTCGATATGACTATGACTTGCATTTATTTGTGAGAAAAAATTGAAATTTGGCGATAAGTTTGAAAATTTAGCAATTTTAAAAATTTAAATTTTTATGCCCTTAAACTGGAGAGTTAGGTCTCACAAAATAGTTAATAAATAACATTTCCCACATGTCTACTTTACATCAGGACAACTTTTCAAAATATAAAGGAAGTTATAAGGGTTAAAATTTGACCACCAATTTTTCATTTTTCCAACAAAATTTACAAAACAATTTTTTTAGGGACCACATCACATTAGAAGTGATTTTGAGGGGTGTATATGACAGAAAATACCCAAAAGTGACAACATTCTAAAAACTGCACCCCTCAAGGTGCTCAAAGCCACATTCAAGAAGTTTATTAACCCTTCAGGTGCTTCTTATGAATTAATGGAATGTGGAAGGAAAAAATGAAAATGTAACCTTGTTTCTCAAAAAATTTAATTTAGACCCCATTTTTTATTTTCACAAGGGTATCAGGAAAAAATGGACCACAAAATTTGTTGTGCAATTTCTTCTGAGCATGAAGACAGCCCATATGTGGGGGAAAACCACTGTTTAGGTGCACGGCAGGGCTCGAAAGGAAAGGAGCGCCGTTTGACTTTTTGAATGTAAAGTTTGCTGGAATACTTAGCATATGCCATGTCGCGTTTGGAGAGCCCCTGATGTGTCTAAACAGTGGAAAAACCCCACAAGTGACCCCATTTTGGAAACTAGACCCTTCAGTGAATTTATCTAGATGTGTGGTGAGCACCTTGAACTCAAAGCAAAACCACAATAAGAATTAAAATTCCCCCAAGATTCAAGGAAAAAAAAAACAGCAAAAAGGGCAGCAGTGTTTACCTGTCCAGATCTTCAGAACTAATGCACTACCAGGATGTAGCAAACCCATATAATAAAGATGGCGGCAAAACAGGTGCAAAATACTGATGAGACAATCACTCACAACCTACCATTGAACTCACAGGTGATTAACAGAATTTTACAACGTTGATCTGTGAAAATGAAAGAAGATATATTTTTCCCACAAAAATTATGTTTTAGCCCCAATTTTTTCATTTTCAAAATGATAGCAGGAGAAAATGGACCACAAAATTTGTTGTGCAATTTCTCCTGAGTAAGACGATACCCCATATGTGGTCGAAAACTACTTTTGAGGTACAGTACAAAGCTTAGAAGAGAAGAAGCGTCATATTAGAGTTCAGATTTTGCTGGACTGGTTTGAGGGTGCTATGTCACATTGGCAGAACACCTGAGATGCCAGAACAGCAGAACCCCCAATAAGAGACCCCATTTTACAAACTACGCCTCTTAATGAATTCATCTATGGGATGTAGTGATCATATTGACACCACAGGTGGGTCACAGAATTTTATACCATTGGGCAGTGAAGAAAAAAAAACAGGGAAATGGGTAAAAAAGGCACCAAAATTTGTCCCACAATTTCTGCTGAATGTAGAAATACGTGTGGCTGTACAGTACTGCTTAGCCACATGGCGAGACTCAGGAGGGACGGAGTGCCATTTGCCTTCCGGAGCGCAGATTTTCCTAGAATAGTTTGCGGGCTCCATATACAGAGCCCCTAAGTGGTAAAAGGACAGAATCCCCCCTCAAGTGACCCCATTTTGGATATTATACCCCTTTGGGAATTTATCTACAAGTCTAGTGACGATTTTACCTCCATGGGTGCTTTCCAGAAACAAGCAGCAGTGGATGTTGTGGAGTGAAAATTGCAAACTGCCGTTGGAGTGGCCAGTACGTTGTAGTGTCCATACATTGTGCCCAGTTCATGCTCCTGGAGACAAGCACCCGTAAATTAAGCGAGCTCTCGCTACAAAAATGCCAAACGTGTGGACGCTAAATGTGGATTAGGCACACTCGGGCTCAGAAAGGAGGGAGGCATTTGGATTTGGGAATGCAGAATTTGCTGAATTTATTTTGGGGGGGTGGCAAGGGCCATTTCACTTTTACAGAGTCTTTGTATTACCAGTAAAGTGGAAGCAGCCCCTATATTTCCATTGACAGATGACAGACCTGAGTGGGGATTTGTTTTTTTTTTGTGGATTGATTTGAAGCTTTTGTTAGGAACATTTTACATCAAATTTGAGATCACATCCGGCACTCTACGCTGATCACTTATAACGGGGTTTCCATCTAAATCAATGAGGGACGTGATTCAGATGAAACCCCAGAGGGATTCATTAACTATAATGAGGCAGCAGAGTTACTCTGGACTTCGTCTGGCCTCTGTTCAGCATTGTCTTTCTTTTCAGAAGTGTACAAAACTGTGGTTGATCGCGCTTTTATGCACACCTAAAAAGATGGACACCGGCAGATGATAGGCCAGACTGTGTCCACAGTGCCTCCATCTGCCTCATTATAGGGAATCTTCCACTGTGGGTTCTGTCTCAATCACGTATTACAGAGATTTACACGGAAACCCTGGTGTAAGCGCTCAGCGCAGGATAACTGTGAGCCGAGCCATAATGTGATAGGCAGAATGAACAAATAAAGAACAGGTGAAGAATTGGTTTTGTTTATTTTTTACGCAGTTCCTCATGCGGTATAAGTGATTAGACGACTTTATTCTTTGGGTCGGTGCGATTACAGCAATACCAGATTTAGATCGCGTTTTTATGTTTGGCTACTGTCACACACTAAAACGTTTTTTATTGCAAAAACTGCATCGCCATATTTTGAGAGCTACAATTTTTCCATATTTCTGCTGAGCGAGTCATGCGAGGGCTTGTTTTTTGCAGGACGAGTTGATGTTTTTATTGTTACCATTTTCCAGGACACAGCGATGTGAAATGTGTACTTTTTTGTTTTTTCCATAAAAATATTTATTTATGAGTACAATATATATAATTTTAAAAACAAAATATTTTTGATTTTTTTTTTTTTTAACTTAGTCCCTCTATGGGACTTTCACTTTCAGCAGTCTGATCACAGTATAAATGCATTGAAATGCATCATGACGACAAAGTCACCGTGGCAATGATCCAGCCCCCGCAATGCCGTCACGGGGGCGGCAATCGTAGGGCAGAGGGGACTCCCTTCCTCTGCCTTCTAAATGCTGCAATCGTTACCGATCACAGCATTTAGGGGGTTAGAGTGCCGAGAGCAGTGCAGGCACAGCTCCTGGCACTGAGTGCAGAGTGTCAGCTGTCAGAATCGCTGCGTACCTCTGTTCATGCAAAATCACCTAGACATATCCATACATCCAAGTTCGGCAACTGCCTACTGACCTGGACGTAAGGATATGTCCAAGGTTGTGAAGGGGTTAAAATAGATTTACACTCTGGGTACACTGAGACCTCATGGAATCAATTTTGATTTTTAACATAAATAACATTTTGTGATGTGTGGACTAGTCAACTCCTTAGTGATGTAGGTGGTTTTACTCTTCTCTACACTACCCATAATATATTAGGCCCACATATATATTTACAATTGTGGACTAATGGATTCTTTCATATTTATATACTTACATATTTTTTTCTTGTTCTAGAGAAGAGTGAAAAGTGTGGAACTACTCCTGGAGAATCCATTATAACCTCCTTTCACCTGTTTTTTTCCCCTCTTCGATTCACTGTGACCAATCTGGCTTGCCTTCCCCCGACAAATACGGCCCATTCTGAATATTACATTTTTTAATAAATATTTTATGCTCCCATTGTGCTTATTGATCTATGTGATATCAGGTGCTGTTTAGTACAGTCACTTTAACCAGCACACCATCAGTTCTGAATGTTTATTGGGGTGAGAAGCTGGCCATGGACTTTCTCCAGCACGGAGCATCGGTACATCGATCTTATTGTGTTTAGTAGAGATTTGCTTGTCAGTTTAAGTGCACTAAGTGTTCAGCTTCAGGAATCAATGTTTCCATTCAGTGACTGTAAGCAGAGGAAGACATGTCGGCTGGATCTCATGTATACATAAGGCCTACATTAGCATTTCTGTCCTGCATCTGGTGGGGGCATGTGTGTCTTTGTTTCTCTCTAATACACAGCCCTGCAGACAGGCTGGAGCCTCAGTTTCTGGAACATTCTTCATTCTTTGAGCTAAAAGCAAATGTTTAAGAGAGAGGGTGTGAACACTTCTGCCCATCCATGGGACTGATCCCAGGAAGGGAGAAAAATAAGCCACGTGTTTAGTGAGGCAGTTGGTGCAGTGGCGCCGAGGATCTGCTGGTAAGGTCCTGGTGCCACTATATGGACGGCCTATGGAGAGAGAAGATGGGTTGCAGGATGGAGCTTCATACCCCTGCTACAGTTGTGATATCTATCGTCTGGATGTGAGGAACTATCTTAAGGATTGTTGTTGCCAGCTGAAGTGGGATACATGTGCTACGGACATGGAATGGAGCATGGACTGTGACTTCTGACTATACTGGTGGGAAATACAAAAGCTGTGGGCCAACAAAAAGTTGGGAGACAGTGAGTATCACCTGGAATGGGGGCAGTGAACTAATGGCCACAGGATGGGATCTTGTGGACTGGGAACATTGCATTGTGACCATCTACCTGCAATTACTGTAAGACCATGGGTGTAAGGAATAAAAAAAACTGTTGCATTGTTAACCTGCCTAGATGATAATTACAACTCACAACCTCAGCTTTTCACAATAGGCTATAAAATGTGCTGTTCCAATGGATAGGCAACTGTATGGTGAATATACAGGGAGAAATTGCCCCAGTTTGGGGTGATATTCACTTTAGTAGTACACCTCTAACTCCATGTAGGCGTGCACATGATGGTTATACACCACCTCCATAATAGATCTAGTGCTGGGACGGAGATGCGCTCCATGATAATCGCTTACCAGTATACTGTATGTACAATGTTTGGACTATACCCAGGCTATGAGTTCACTTACCTGTTTTCTTGCAATATTTCCTTTATTTTTATGGAATGGTGATATGACCTCTAAGGTTGAAGAATTATACAGTGACTATTTTTCTATATAATTATATAGTCATTTTTGCCAATCCCTATCCCATGTTAAAGATGGCGCCACTTATTTGTTACGAACAAGGAGCATACACAGAGATCTTATGCTAATCATAGCGTTCTGCCCTTAAATAGCATTGTGCTAGAGAATCATTGGCATACATAGTGCAGATGATGTATTTGACTTCCAGGGAAGCCATTAGCTGATAGGGCAAAGTACCAATCATGTGATATTTATGCGCATTCGTTTCTTGAGGACATCAGGCGCGGTGTGTATGGGTGGTGGACGATGAGGTATCATTCCTACACCTGAAGACACCAATCACGTCATGTGTATTATGTCATGCATTTTTATAGATCGTGTCATGTGAATTGTATTGCATTGTGGTGGTTGCCAGTGTAATGTATAGAGTGTGATAACATTGTTAGTATAATATGCACGGTGTGTAGTAGTGTTATAAGGAATGAGTAGCGTAAGATAAGTACTGTAGTGCATAATGTTTTGTAAGGTTAAGTCTGCCCAGCAACAGACTACAGGGACAGATATAGTTAAGGGTTGGGACAGACTGTACATCCTGGGAAGAGTTAGCGTTTAGAGAATAACAAGTGTGCAGTGCTGCCAAGGGGTGATCTACAGCTAGAAGAGACTGGAGTCAGAAATAGCAAGATCCTAAAGAGTTGCTGACAAGACAGACCTTCCAGAAGATTTTATCAAACAAGATGCCAAGTCACAAGAAACGCAAGAGCTTGCTAGTGCCGAAGGTAATGGACTTAAAGAGGACTGGGAGTGTGGGACTAGAGGGGGTCCCGAGCGGTAGATCCAGGGCGTTCATAGTAATAGGATACGAATCCGCTGAGCGGGTAGAGAGAAACTCACTGATCAGGGCTGTGGTTTAGAAGCTGGGTTGTAGAGACGAAACAGAAGCTGCAGAACCTTGGAGTAGCCTACAGAGAAAGGTTATAGTGGGAATGAAAAGGCTTCTTACTGTGAAGGAAACTTGCTTAAGGCTGTGTCCCCAAGATGCGTTTTTTAAGCGTTTCTGCAGGGGCAAAAACGCTGAAGAAACGCTTAAAAAACGCATGGTAGAAGGCCTGCCATGTTCCCCAATGATAATCCGCATGTGCTGTGCACATGCTGCGGAAATTTCCGCTGCGGATTATCATTGCGTAAAAAAACGCATCACTATCAATTATTTTGCGGAAGTGCTGCATTTTCGCCGCCACTGACTTGCGGAATTGCAAGAGTGCATCTGTACTTGCGTAATTGGCACGTTCTAATGTGCGGATGGTACCCGGGTGTGGAGGACAGGAGCCTTTCCTCCACACCCAAGTACCATTAAAAGCTGTAAAAAAAAAAGACTAAAATAAAAAATAAAAATTATATTCACCTTCCGACAGCCCCCGGACTCCTTCCCTGTGCTTGCCGACAGATCGCGCAGGACTGAAGGACCTGCGGTGACGTCACAGTCATGTGACGGCAGGTCCTTCAGTACAGCGTACCGCGATCTGCCGGCAGCCAGCATAGGAGTGCAGCAAGACTGCAGGGGCCATCGGAAGGTTAGTAAAAGGTTTATTTTTCTTTTTTTTTTACATTCTCTCGGGTCACACTATATAAATCCATGCCGTTTGCATGGATTTATATAGTGTGACCGAGTTGTCAAGCACTTTCCAAGTGATGCTAAAATCGCTTGACAACCCGCATGCGGAAATGCATGTGAAGAACGCTTCATTTCCGCAAGTCCCTGGCAGGAAAAACGCATGTACGATCCGCATGTACAATCCGCATGCGTTTTTTTCTGCCAGGGAGATGCAGAAACGCTCAGGAAAAAATCCTGGAGCATTTCTGCATCGTGGGCACATAGCCTAAGACTGTACCTGCTATCCCTTGTACATAACCCTTATCAAGTTCAGTAAAGTATGCATGATTGAATGAAAGTCTCCTTTATTAATCTGGGGAATTCGTGGTCCTGGCCAGCCAACACAATCGCCTAATGGCGGCAAGGCCCTCACAACACAAACACACAGCCAGGACCCATCTTTTCTTGTAAAGTGCCAGGGTGCCATGGAGCAGCAGCTCGTCCACAGCTACCGCCCTCCAGCACCTTACATATCTACACACTTGATATTTTTTTATCCAACCTACACTATTATGTACTTTTATATATGATGTATTATCATTTTACTATTTAACTTTTGGAATGTTCAGTCTACTCTATTTTGATATGATTAATCACTAAATTATGAAGTAATGTCTGCACTATTTAAAGTTACCCATTTGCACCTTATGACAGTTTGCAAATGTTTTTATTGGCTACACAATAATAAAGACATTAATGTTTGTTTCAACTATTGGAGGAGTGCTGCCATTTTTTGTTAAATATATTTAAAATGTTATTTTATTGATAGCTAAAATTTTAGTTTTGCTTTTCACTACCGAAAATTACATAAGAGTTTGGTAGGGTAGCCATGAAGCTAGCCTGAAGAATCATGTTGCCATACGTTTTTAAACACAATAAATGCTGTTAGAAACAAAGAAACGGCAGAATTGTTTTTGTTTTAAGATTTCACAGCAATTGGATATTTTTTCTGGTTTCTCAGTACATTTTACCATACAATGTATGGTTTCATTTAGAACTACAACTCTCCAGGCAAATTAAAATAAATAAACAGTTATGGCTCTTGGAAGAAGAGGAGGAAAAAACAAGTGCAAAAAATAAGGTTGGACTTGGCTGGAAGGGGTTAATATGTGCTATGTTCTCATTGATTCAGCTCTTTGATCGGGCACATCATTGCCTACACTAATTTGTATTTGGCATAAATGGTTTTATTCGCCTTTTCAGGATCTTGCCTCAGAGCAAGAAATGTTAAGTCTCCCTCCCCTCCCCCCAACAAAGTAATAGTAACTCAATGCCCAAAACAGACAGTCTAGAGATTTAATTAGAAAAATAAAAACACACTTGGTCCTTGACCTGGTGATGCTGAGCCATTAAAGGGGCTGTCCATTACTAGAATAGCCCCTACTTGAAGTAAATGTTTGCCCCCGGTAAAATAGCTTTAATTTAATTTCCTGTCTGATGTCTTGAGACGTTGCTTCAGTTTTGCCACGTAATCTTCTTTTTTCATGATGCCATCTATTTTGTGAAGTGCCACCAGTCCCTCCTGGATCAAAACAACCCCATAACATGATGCTGCCACCCCCGTGTTTCACAATTGGGATGGTGTTTTTAGGTTTCCAAGCTTCTCCCTTTTTCCTCCAAACGTAACAATGGTCCTTATGCCCAAAAAGTTCAATTTTAGTTTCATCAGACCACAGGACATGTCTCCAAAAATTAAGGTCTGTGTTTCTGTGTGCATTTGCAAACATTAATCTGGCTTTTTTATGTTTCTTTTGGAGTAATGGCTTCTTCCTGGCAGAGTGGTCTTTCAGCCCATATTGATGAGTACTCATTTCACTGTGGTTATTGACACATTCTTACCAGCTTACGCCATCATCTTCACAAGGTCTTTTGCTTTTGTCCTTGGGTTGATATGCACATGTCCGTCCAAAGCACGTTCATCTCTGTGACACAGAACCCGTCTCCTTCCTGAGCGGTATGATGGCTGGACATTCCCATCTTGTTTATACTTGCGTATAATTGTTTGTACAGATGAACAAGGCACCTTCGGGTATCTTGAAATTAGACCCAAGGATGAGCCAGACTTGTGCAAGACCACAATTCTCTTCATGATATCTAGGCTGATTTCTTTAGACTTTCACATGATGCTACACAAAGCAGTGTGTTTCAGGTGTGCATTAAAATACATCCACAGGTGTGTTTCTAATTAACTCAGATGTTGCCAAAAAACCCTTACATTTGACCCAAGTAATTCAGTTTAAGGCCAATGGTACCAAATACTAATGAAATGTATGTAAACTTTTGACTTTGCAGTAAGTAATAAAAATGCCTTAAAACATTCCCTATTATTTTGGCATTTGGCAAATATTAAAAATTATGGTAATCCTGACTAAAACGGGAAAGGTTTATTCTGATTTCATGTCAGATATTGAGAAAAACATGACATGTGTATTTTTATATAGTGTATGTAAACTTCTGGTTTCAACTGTATGCAGGAACATGGTCAGTGATACCAAAGGGAGTGAGGGAAAAAAAAAAGGGAATGGGATAGTGGGGAGGGAGAACATCATTTGTAAGTAACTGCTAAGGGGTGAGGGTTGTGGAAAAGGAAAGGATAAGGCTGTTATGTAGCCAGAGTTATTAACTCCTGTTCAAATGACTGATGTAAGGGTCAAGAGGTTGGAGTGGTGGGGCTAGAGACCTAGAAATGAGGATCAGATAGAAGTCAGAAAAGCGTAGTAAAAATATGTAAAAAAAATTGTAAGATTAGTGGGTACCTGTGCAGTGCATAGATAAAGATATGGGGTGTGTTAGAGGGCGAGGTGATCTGTATGGGTAATGAGACCAGTAATGAAGAATACTGATATGTAGGTATGAGTGAAAGGATAGATAGAAAGTAGTGTAGGCAGAATGGTGAAAATGGTATGTAGTAAGGGAGCAGGCTTATCTAATAGGGAAAGTCCGCAGTGCTCGTGGTGCTGCATCATCAAGGGAGTGATATGAAGTGTTAAGAGTGTACAGGTGAGGGGGCGGTTGCGCTGCGTCATTGTTGTGGGCGTGGTGGAGGCTACAATAATAGGGTCAATGATAGAGTAGGGGGACGTGGGGTTTGGATTTGTAGTATTAGCATGTGCAGTGTACCCGCAGGCCAGTTCTAGTAGACATTGACAAAATATAATTATACTGTGGGCCAGGTTTGGCATGAATGCATGCATTATTGTGCAACTCTGTTAACTACTCACCTTTTATTTGAATTATCCTGTCATTCATCAATTAAATAATTTGAAAACTTACATGGGACATACAAAACTTCATTTGTTCATATATTGCTCCATGGTATCAAATCAAATAATTTTTGGCAATAACTGGCCTATGTCAAACTGTCAGGCTGCGTGCCCACGTTGCGTATTACAAGCGTATATGCTGTGGCATTTCCGCAGCGTAGACGCTTGTAAAACGCATGTATATCCGCACCCCATGGTCCCCAATGGCATTCCGCAATGTCAATGCCCATGCTGCGGATTTTTCCGCAGCGTATATGCTGCGGTCAAAAATCCGCAGCATGTTCATTAATTTTGCGTTTCCGCATGCGGAATCAATGTGCGGATGGTACCCAAGTCTGGAGGAGAGGAGACTCTCATCCAGACCTGGGTACCAAAGAACCTGTAAAAAAAAAGAAAAAATAAAGTTTATACTTATCTTCTGATGTTTTCCCTCCGTCGCGCTGTTGTGTGAAGGACCTGCCACGTCATTGAGTCATGTGACCCATCACATGACTCAATGACGTCACCGAAGGTCCTGCACACAACAGCGTGAGCCACTCAAGACTCCGGACGGGGCAGAGAATGCATCGGAAAGTGAGTATAAACTTTATTTTTTTATTTTTTACCATTCTGATTCTTTTTTTTTTAACTATTACTTGGTCACACTATATAAATCCATGCCGGTTGCATGGATTTATATAGTGTGAACAAGTTGTCAAGCACTTTTCCAAGTGATGCTTAAATCACTTGGAGAAGTGCTTGATAACCCGCATGCGGAAATGCATGCAAAGACGCTGCAAAAGACGCCTCACAAACGCTTCCACCTGGCGGGAAAACCGCATGTAAAATCCGCATGCGATTTTCCCGCCAGGAAGAAGCGTAAAAAATATGCTTCATTTCCGCAACGTGGGCACATAGACTAATTCGTATTATAAAAATGATTAGCTGTTGAGTTGTAGGAAACAACTAAATTGAAATGTATAAATTAAAACAATTTATAAAATATATATTTTACTAGTACACTGCTTTACCTCCTCTCACATTTAACTGAATTACCGAAACACAGCAGACAAGAAACATCTTTTCTAATGGGACTGGATGCCAGCTGGCCGCCGCTCAGAGTCCTGCCCAGCTGGAAGCCAAGCAGCACGTATCATTCTTAGTGTAGGCAAGTCTATTGTGTCTGGCTACTAACCAACTGTCAAGCAACACACATTGTCTGCTTACCAGAAAACACCATTCAGAAACTGGTAATTTGAAGGGTGTTGTACGTGATGAAAATGGGGAAAGGAGGCAGACTCAAATATGACCTAACAAAGCAAAGAATCATTATTATTACCAATTAGGATGTGAACAAAAACCTAATTACCATGTGGGGGGAGGTGCGCTGAAAAGCTTTACAGAAAGCAGAATTTATCACTTTTTTTGCGATTCTGGGACATCTGCTCTGAAAGATGGTACATCAACCTTCGCCAGCAGAAATACATATCATTTGTATGAATTCTATTATTGATCAAAAGGACAAAAAAAAAAAGTTATGGAGGTGAAAAACATTCAATCTTCAAGTTATTAACAGCAATTAAACATGACAATGTATTTTAATCGGCCAAATGTTAAGTGTGTAGATAAAATTTATACTTCCTATACAATGTATTGTAAACATGTATGCATGTCTCAATGTACACCTGATTTTTTTCCAATTAAAATACACTGTAAGCAGTTAATTGATGTGGTTTGGGTTAATCATTTAGGGACTGGAAACTGTCATCTTGAAAAATACATACTTTACCTTTATGATCCACAAATTCTTTGCGGAATGGAATTTACTAATAAGCTGTAGGCTACATTTATGAAAACTACCTAAAATAAAACAAAACCCCAAAATACTTGTGCAATTTTTAGATTGTAAGTGTGCCGATTTGTCTCCCCCCCACACTTCAAAAGATCATATCTTAAATCTCCTCTACCTTAAGTGGATTTAACTTTCATGGAAAGCAGTAGACGGCTCAGCATCACCAGATGTCATGTCATAAACCAAGGTTTTTTTTACTAATAAATCCCTAGGCTGTTAGCCTGCCCTTTAATATTAATTTCCGAAATAAAAAGAGAGGAAAGGGGACACAAACAAAACAAACACTACAGAACAAAAAAAAATCTACAAGCTTAAAAAAAAAATAAAAAAAAATATATTTATTATATATATATACACACACACACACACACACACACACACACACACACACACACACACACACACACACACACACACACACACACATATATACATACACAGTACAGACCAAAAGTTTGGACACACCTTCTCATTTACATTTTTTTCTGTATTTTCATGACTATGAAAATTGTACATTCACACTGAAGGCATCAAAACTATGAATTAACACATGTGGAATTATATACTTAACAAAAAAGTGTGAAACAGCTGAAAATATGTCTTATATTCTAGGTTCTTCAAAGTAGCCACCTTTTGCTTTGATGACTGCTTTGCACACTCTTGGCATTCTCTTGATGAGCTTCAAGAGGTAGTCACCGGAAATGGTCTTCCAACAATCTTGAAGGAGTCCCCACAGATGCTTAGCACTTGTTGACCCTTTTGCCTTCACTCTGCGGTCCAGCTCACCCCAAACCATCTCGATTGGGTTCAGGTCTGGTGACTGGGGAGGCCAGGTCATCTGGCGTAGCACCCCATCACTCTCCGTCTTGGTTAAATAGCCCTTACACAGCCTGGAGGTGTGTTTGTGGTCCTTGTCCTGTTGAAAAATAAATGATGGTCCAACTAAATGCAAACGGGATGGAATAGCATGCCGCTGCAAGATGCTGTGGTAGCCATGCTGGTTCAGTATGCCTTCAATTTTGAATAAATCCCCAACAGTGTCACCAGCAAAGCACCCCCACACCATCACACCTCCTCCTCCATGCTTCACTGTGGGAACCAGGCATGTAGAGTCCATCCGTTCACCTTTTCTGCATCGCACAGACACGGTGGTTGGAACCAAAGATCTCAAATTTGGACTCATCAGACCAAAGCACAGATTTCCACTGGTCTAATGTCCATTCCTTGTGTTCTTTAGCCCAAACCAGTCCCTTCTGCTTGTTGCCTATCCTTAGCAATGGTTTCCTAGCAGCTATTTTACCATGAAGGCCTGCTGCACAAAGTCTCCTCTTAACAGTTGTTGTAGAGATGTGTCTGCTGCTAGAACTCTGTGTGGCATTGACCTGGTGTCTAATCTGAGCTGCTGTTAACCTGTGATTTCTGAGGCTGGTGACTTAGATAAACTTATCCTCAGAAGCAGAGGTGACTCTTGGTCTTCCTTTCCTGGGGCGGTCCTCATGTGAGCCAGTTTCTTTGTAGCGCTTGATAGTTTTTGCAACTGCACTTGGGGATACTTTCAAAGTTTGCCCAATTTTTCGGACTGACTGACCTTTATTTCTTAAAGTAATGATGGCCACTCGTTTTTCTTTACTTAGAATTTGTATTATGGCAAGAAAAAAGCAGCTAACAGTCTATTCAGTAGGACTATCAGCTGTGTATCCACCTGACTTCTGCACAACACAACTGATGGTCCCCAACCCCATTTATAGGGCAAGAAATCCCACTTATTAAACCTGACAGGGCATACCTGTGAAGTGAAAACCATTTCCAGTGACTACCTCTTGAAACTCATCAAGAGAATGCCAAGAGTGTGCAAAGCAGCCAAAGGAAAAGGTGGTTACTTTGAAGAACCTAGAATATAAGACATATTTTCAGTTGTTTCACACTTTTTTGTTAAGTATATAATTCCACATTCAGTGTGAATGTACAATTTTCAAAGTCATGAAAATACAGAAAAATCTTTAAATGAGAAGGTGTGTCCAAACTTTTGGTCTGTACTGTACTAATATATATATATATATATATATATATATATATATATATATATATATATATATATATATATATATATATATATATATATATATATATCTCTATCTCACGCAATAATTATATACATACACACACTGGGGAATATGGTGAAGGCACGGGAGCCCCCATCCAAAACGCCACTTAAGCAACAATATAAATAAGACCCTGTCGAGGTCGAAACGGTAAATTTTCTCATGTCACTGCACCTTTTCCATGTCAATGCCTATGTCTTAAATCACTACTTGTGAAATAAACGGTTTGCATATCGTAAGTAGTGTGTGGTGAATAGTTTTCTACAGTTGAAATCCCTCTCCTTCTCCCTGCGTTAGGCTGGCCACAATAAAAGGCCACTCTAAAATGTGCTGTTTTATCACAGAGCAATGCCACAGATGTCGCAAGTTTTGAGGGCGCATGTAATTACAATTCTCACTTGAGGAATGTCCACCAGAACTATTGCCCGTGAATTGAATGTTCATTTCTATACCAAAGGCGTTTCAGAGAATTTGGCAGTACATCCAACAGGCCTCACAACCGCAGACGTGTAACACCAGCGCAGGACCTCAACATCCAGAATCTTCATCTCCAAGATCGTCTGAGAGCAGCCACCCGGACAGGTGCTGCAACAATCTGTTTGGTTATGCAAAGAATTTCTGTACAAACTGTCATCTGCATGCTCATCGTTCGTCCTCACCTGAGTCTCCACCTGACTGCAGTTCGTCATCGTAATCGGCAAATGCTCACATTAGATGGCGTCTGGCACGTTGTAGAGGTGTTCTCTTCACGGATGAATCCTGTTTTTCACTGTACAGGGCAAATGACAGACTGTGTGTATGGCATCGTGTGGGTGAGCAGTTTGCTGATATCAACGTTGTGAATCGACTTGCCCATGGTGGCGGTGGGGTTATGGTATGGGCAGGCAAATGTTATGGACAATGAACACAGGTACATTTTACTGATGCCATTTTGAATGCAGAGAGATACTGTGACGGGATCCTGAGGCCCATTGTTGTGCCATTCATCCACGACCATCACCTAATGTTAAGAGCATGATAATGCAAGGCCCCATGTTGCAAGGATCTGTACACAATTCCTGGAAGCTGAAAACATACCAGTTCTTGCATGGCCAGCCTACTCACCGCACATGTCACCCATTGAGCATGTTTGGGATGCTCTAGCTTGGCATATACGACAGCTTGTTCAAATTCGAACTAAGATACAGCAACTTCACATAGCCATTGAAGAGGAGCGGACCAACATTCCACTGGTGACAATCAACAACCTGATCAATTCTATGCCTAGGAGATGTGTTGCACTACGCAAGACAAATTATGGTCACAACAGATACGGACTGGTTTTCTGACACCCCCCCCCGCCCCCCAATATTGTGAAACTGCACACTTTAGAGTGGCCTTTTATTGCAGACAGCCTAAGGCACACCTATGCAATAATCATGCTGTCTAATCAGCATCTTGATAATTCAGCCACCTCACAGGTGTCGCGTATCTCAGCAAAGGAGAAGTGCTCACTAACACAGATTTAGACTAAATTTGTGAACAATATTTGAGAGAAAAACCCCTGTTGTGTACATAGAAAAAGTCTTATTTTTTGCTCATTTTTCATGAGCTAGGTAGTGATCAAGGCCCCAATATTTGGAAGTCAGGAAGGGCCCAGTACTTCTGGAACTGAAGGTGCCCATAATGTACAAGATCAACAATTCCTTGGTGAAGTCCCTCAAACCATGAGACGAAGGTCGCAAATAAGGTGCAAAGTGTGTTACAGAAAGGGGATACGAAAGGACACCAACTTATCAATGTGACACCTGCTCCGACAAACCTGGTCTGTGTATGAGAGACTGTTTCAGAGTCTACCACTAATCCATGGACTACTAAATTTATTTCTATACTACTTGATGTACTCTACACAACTTACTTATACCATACAGATACACTCCACACAATTCACATATGCCAACATATGAAATTCACACACCAGGAAAACCGTATATCGATTTCAATATAGGATCACTTGTGGGGGGGTTTCTACTATTTTGGCACTTCAAGAGCTCTGCAAGTAAGTCATGGCGCCCGAAAAACAATTCCATCAAAGTCTTTTCAAAAATGCCACTCCTTACTTGTGGAGCTTGTTAGTGTGTCTAAACAGTAGTTTGCTACCACATCCTGGGTATCAGTGTACTCAGGAGAAATTGCACAACACATTATGGGGTCCATTTTCTCTTGCTACCCTTGTGAATATGAAAAATTTGGGGCTAAAGCAACATTTTTGTGGGAAAAAAAAAATCTAATTTTTTCTTTATTGTTCAATGTTAAATTCTGTGAAGCACCTGTGGGTTCAAGATGCTCCCCACACATCTAGATAAATTCCTTGGAGGGTCTAGTTTCCAAAATGGGGTCACTTATGGAAGGGTTTCCATCGTTTAGACACATCAGGGGCTCTCCAAACACGACATGGCATAAGCTCTTGATTCCAGCCATTTTTGCATTCAAAGTCAAACGGTGCTCCTTCCCTTCCAAGCGCCCAAGCAGTAGTTTTCCCCCACATATGGGGTATCCGCATACTCAGAAATTGCACAACAAATTTTGGGGTCCATTTTCTCCCATTACCCTTGTGAAAATAAAAAATTGGGGCTAAAGTAATACTTGTGAAAAAAAGGAAAAGGTTAATTTTTTGCTTTAATACTGTTTTAATTCCTGTGATGCACCTAAAAGGTTAATAAACTTCTTGAATGTGGTTTTGAGCACTTTGAGGAGGGCAGTTTTTAGAATGGTGTCACTTTTGAGTATTTTCTGTCACATAGGCTCCTCAAAGTAACTTCAAATGTGAGGTACCCCCAAAAAATGGTTTTGTAAATATGAGAAATCGCTGATCAACTTTTAACCCTTCTAACTTCCTAACAAAAAAAAAATGTTTCAAAAATTATGCAGAGGTAAAGTAGATATGTGGGAAATGTTATGTATTAACTATTTTGTGTGACATGACTCTCTGGTTTAAGGGCACAAAAATTAAAAGTTTGAAAATTGTGATATTTTCAAATTTTTTGTCAAATGTCTGATATTTTCACAAATAAAGTCATATCGAACAAGTTTTACCACTATCATGAAGTATAATATGTCAAGAAAAAACAAATCTCAAAATCAGTTGGATACGTTGAAGCATTTCCAGAGTTATTGCCTCAGACACTGGTCAGAATTGAAAAAAATTGGCCTGGTCATAAAGGTGAAAATAGGCTCGGGGGTGAAGGGTTTAATGGTGCATTATTTTAGTTTTTTTTCCACCTAAAAATATATATATTTTTTCACTTGAATAGAACAGATAATAGGTGACATTAAAGTTGGCAAAGTTCTGAAATTATTCTTCGTAAGATTTTTTACATGATAAAAAAAATCAGGCATTTTAACAGGTGTGAAGACTTATGTCCATTGTACATATATTCCATATACACAGACGTACGATATATGTCAGTACGTACACCTAATTTTTTGCCAATTAAAAGAAACACTGCAAGCAGTTAATTAAAGCAATTCAACTAAGGACTGGAATAGATCATTTTGTAAGGAGGGCTCATTCAGATGTTTGTGCAAATCGGTCCGATCTCTGACTGCAATGCACAGACTGGCCACGGCTATCCTAACCAAAGCTTCTCAGCATTACAGAAATACATGAAGCCATCATGCTCCAGTTGGGAGACTCCCTGTTCTTCCGTGTATTGCGGTCCAAGTTCAGACCAATGGGCACAGATGTGTGCATGAGCCCTAATAGTAAGCAATGGGCATTTTCCACCATCAGCAAATAATTTGTAGATACTTTCCCTTACCCTATACCCCCCTATCCTAAACAGAAATGTCAGAAACCCTTTAAGAATACCACCTTTACATAAATGTTGGGGGACAATTGTTTAACTTTTCTATTGGCCTCTATTAGACTGTTGGGAAAACCCATTGAAAACAGTGGGCCCGGCAGACATCAAGTCTTAAGCCTTTTTAAGGGAGCTGTATCCCTTCCAAGACATAGAACATACTTTCTAAAATACCTGCTTGGAGCATTTTGTTACATTTGAACAATGTGAGATCTTTCTAATCCATTCAGGTATAGCTTTTCTCTACCTTCACACCTTGTGTAGCGTTTTACTAGAGGTTAGTACCGTCCCGATTTGGGTACACCTTGTCGCCGGTGGGATAGCCTTTATGCTTTTTTTGATAAAAAAAGGTGTTTACCAAGTACCCGATGTGATTCATATGCACTGTTGCCTTTACTTCTAGCAGGGTATATATTCATTTTGTTTCCGGGTTATGTTTGGTCTGCACACCTTCCAGTCTGGAAGATGTGGACAGCACTTCAAGATCATCAGTTCACAATATAGTACATCTAATGGCACAAATCACTGTTATCAAGAAATCAGGCAGTTTTTTCCATTTTGACATAGAGGATATTAATCTAATCTTTATATTTAGTGTCTGAATTCTCTGAAGATATTACACCTTTTATAACCATTAATGACTAAAAACTGCACTATTCTGACAAGATTCATTTAGATTGGAAACTTTCTCACCAATCTTGATGAGGGGGTGTGTAGGAGACACACCAGAAATTTTACTGGAGTAAGATTTCTGGTGCAAGTAATGCCACAGCCGGTCATGAATTATATAAGCTGTGGAGTCACGTTCCCAACTTGCATGAAAACATCAAAAGTAGCAAAATGTTTGCGCAAACTGCAAGGTGCACAAAAAGTTAAGAGGCTTTTTAAAGCAATTTACTTCAGAATTCTGGCGAAATTGCTTTGATGAATAAGTGCCCGTGTCTTAATGAGATGGGAGTATTGCTTTCAAGCAATCTGCAGAAATCTCCAGTGTAAGAATAATACATCCACACAGACAATAAAGACTTATTGGAAAAAAAATTATATTTTGGAAGAATGCACTACAGTAGGTGACAGAATTCCAAAATCAAATTACATGAAAATATACATCGCAATTTTCTTTGTACAATGGGTGAGGAAAAACAGCTGAAAAGGAGAAAGGATGATAGGAGAGCTGAGGAGGAAAGACACATTGAGGGAATAAAGTAAAAGAAAAAGAGAAAATGCAACATTATGTCAAACCCTGAAAATTATTTAATAAACTGACACGTATGCATGCTTTCCTTCTTTCAAGTTCAAGACCAGGCAATTAAGGAAAAGTATTGTACAGGATATGGAAATTACTAATTCACTGGTTGCTTCATTAAAAGCAGCAGAGCTTTAGGAGCTAAGTTTTAGTATAGCCAGGATGAGCAGCATGTGTTTACATCAACTCAGTAGAACCAGAGGGGTACATAACATTTGCTGGACATAAGGCACTTCAGAAGTCTAATTACCATACTCCCTTAGGGGTTAAATATGGATGATCACAAAAAGGTAACCAAACTCCTGCAGTGACCAAATATTCTGAAAAAAAAAAAAGGAACACGTTATAAGCAGGTGAAGCCAGAAGACTATAGGGTGGGAATATTTGGAGGAGGGGGCATTATAAAATCCTGCTGCATGGAAAGTTAAAATCACTTACAGTTTTACCCACAATACCACTAAAGTACTTTTCTGCATAGAAAGGACTGGTTCAGTTTTGAGAGCAGAAGATACATTTGTAGGACTTCATTAGCACTTGCCAGGAGAGAAGAACCACCCTGCACTGCTTGAAAACTGTCCGACTCCCTATTACAAGCTAGGAGGTGAAGAGAAAAAAGAAAATGAAAAAAATCTGGGGAACGGGCTGAACAGATGACTGGCAAACCCCAAGTACAAACACTCTTCCTTCATTTCTTGCTCGGTTTGCATTCTCAGACTTTACATAATTGTTTTCCTAAAAAGAAAGCATTATTTGGTACAATGTGTATTTATGGATGTACATGAACATTATATATATTATCCGGATCATGTTGTGCTATGTACAGGTCTGTACAATTCTTCCTGAAGTTTAAAGCAGTTCTTTAGATTTTTGAAATGCGAAAATCACCTTCAAGTTGGCACTTTAAGGCTCTTGTCAGCATTGATAACTGGCATGTTTTATTGCAACCCCGGTGCCAGCCAGTGTTTGCCAACTAATTACAACAAAAAGTCCAGCAAAAGGTGGGTAGAGTGCAGGAAATACAGTGCCTTGTTTCTCAAATGGAGACCTGTGTGGGAAGAGACATTAGAATTAAATATACACTATATATTATTTTTAACCACACTAAAGTATAATGCAGTAAAATATATTGCATTTTACTTTCTTTGTCCAGTCATATAGAATGCATTAAAAAGATAGTAAATATAACGTCAACAGATATCTATATATAAATCAATCATCAATGTTTCTGGAGGTTCTTGAAACTGGAGATATGAAAGACTAAAGTAGTGATCGTGCAGGCAGACATTTGTCATGACTTCCTATCACTACTCAAAGAAATACTAGATTAATCCTCTACCCAAACACCAAAATATTACATTATAAATGTATTTGGAAGGAAAAAATGTAAAAGGGAAAGTTTACCCTGAAATTGTGAAGCTACTAGCTGCTGCATAAAGGTCACTCAAAAGCAGTCTCTTGGCTTTTTCTTACACAGCGGGCAACTTTCCTCTTAAATTCACCATTACGATCCTCCCTCCACTCTTTCTATGGAGAGGTGAAAAAATAAAAAAGACAGCAAATTATTAGATAAACAAATTGTATAATGTGGCTAGAAATACCCTTGTTGATGCATTGGGGCCACTGCTGGAAATGAGGTAATCTCTGTGGAGACCAGGATATAGGTACAACATTTCATTTGGTGGATTCATCTATGCTGGATCGGCCTCAAATTAATTCACATAGCCAAGATTGCTAAAGATTAAGGCCTCATTCAGACATCCGTTTTTCACGGACTGAACACATACCCCCATCATAACCTTTGGAGTGGTTTACATGAATTGCCTTATGGCATCAACCACGATTCATTGCAAATCTTTGCCTCCCTGGCACTACGCAGTGAAGCCTGGTGTACACTACCAAGCTTCAGTGGCACACTGCGCATGCCCATTGAGGCAGCAGTGTCGAAGACACAACAAGCCGCAAGGTTTCCAGAACCGGTGGTAGCACCTCCCTGGACATGTGCTGATGAAGCTGAGGCGCGTACAACCGGCTTTACTGCGCATTGCCAGGGAGGTAGAAATTTGCAAAGAGAAGTCGGTGCTAGTCTTGCAAATCAGGACACTCAAGCCCATGGGATGGGGATGATAATAACATGATTAGCAGGACGATTAGTCCGGGGAAAACAACGCCACCACAAATATTCACCCACTAATTAGCATATCGCCACCACCTTTATAAAATTGATTTTAGCCATATGCAAGAATCAATGAGCCACTGAAAGGCGCTTGTTAGGAACAGTATAAAGGGATCAGTAAATACAGTCATGGCTGAAAGTGTTGGCACCCTTCAAATTGTTCCAGAAAATAAAGTATTTCTCCCAGAAAAGAGTTGCAACTACATATGTTATACAAGTTTATTTCCTTTGTGTGTATTGGAGTAACACAAAACAGAAAAAAAGGCAAATTGAACATGTCACACCAAACCCCAAGAATGGGCCTAACAAAATTGGTGGCAACTTTCCGAAATTGTAAGTAAACAACTTTGTTTCAAGCATCTGATGCTCGATCAAGATCATGTGACAAGCAACAGGTGTTGGCAATATGAAAATCACACATGAAACCAGATAAAAAGGGGAGAAATTGACTCAATCTTTGCATTATGTGTCTGTATGTGCCATAAGAAGAATGGAGAAGATAACTGTCTGAGGACTTGAGAACCAAAATTGCTGAATATCAACAGTCTCAAGGTTACAAGTCCATCTCCAGAAATCTTGATGTTCCTTTGTCTGTCCATGGTGTGCAACATAAATCAAGAAGTTTACAACCCATGGGACTGTAGCTAATCTCCCTGGATGGCAGAGAAAAATTGAAGAAAGGTTGCAACGCAGGATAGTCGGGATTGTGGATAAGCAGCCCCAATCAAGTTCCAAACAAATTCAAGCTGTCCTGCAAACTCAGGGTGCATCAGTGTCAGCCCAAACTATCAGTCAACATTTGAATGAAATGAAACGCTATAGCAGGAGACAAAGGAGGACCCCACTGCAGACAGACACGAAAAAGCTAGACTGCAGTTTGCCAAAATGTACATGAGTAAGCCAAAATCCTTTAGGGAAAGTGTCCTGTGGACAGATGAAACCAAGATAGAGCTTTTTGGTAAAGCACATTATTCTACCGATTACTGAAAATGGAATGAGGCCTACAAAGAAAAGAACACATTACCTACAGTCAAATATGGTGGAGATTCAAAGATGTTCTGGGGTTGTTTTGCTGCCTCTGGCACTAGGTGCCTTGACTGTGTGCAAGGCATCATGAAATCTGAAGATTACCAAAGGATTTTGGGTCGTAATATAGTGCCCAGTGTCAGAAAGCTAGGTTTACGTCCTACGTCATTGGTCTTCCAGCAGGATAATGACCCCAAACATACTTCAAGAAGCACCCAAAAATGGATGGAAACAAATGGCTGGTGAGTTCTGAAGTAGCCAGCAATGAGTCCAGATCTAAATCCCATTGAACACCTGTGGAGAGATCTTAAAATTGTTGTTTGGAGAAGGCACCCTTCAAATATGAGAGACCTGGAGCAGTTTGCAAAAGAGTGGTCCAAAATTTCAGTTGAGAGGGGTAATAAGCTTGTTGCTTGCTAGAGGAAGTGATTGATTGCAGTTATTTATTCCAAAGGGTGTGCAACCAAATTATTAAGTTGAGGGTGCCAACAATTTTGTTCGGCCCATTTGTGGGGTTTTGTGTAAAATTATGTTCAACTTGCCTTTTTTTCCCCTCAGCATTTTTGTGTCGTTCTGATACACACAAAATAAAAATGTGTATAACAATAGTGGATCAAACCTAGATGCTGAGCATGCCGCAAATAGTCGGCGAGCACGCTCTCTCAACACTAGTGCCAACACCTTTGTCCATAACTGTACATGGTGGAGGTTTGGGAGGCCTGGAGAAGCTGACAGGATCTATTTAAACCAATAAGCAGAACTTTGTTGTGTTCATCACACAAGCGGACTGGAAAAACAGAATTTGATTTCCAAAGTACAAAATATTGAACTGTAGCTTTGTATATATCTAAAAACTCAGCTTTAGGTCGGTTTCACACATCAGAGACACACAGACCATGCTTGGATTAGAAAACACAGCTTTATATAAGCATATATAAAGCAGCAGTTAGCTAAAATCAGGAGCAAAATCGGGGTTCTTCCATCCCGGCATGGTCCATGTTTCCTAGAACTGTGAAAAAGGCCCTATTGGGATTCTAAACCATTTGCAATGCTCAGATGTGAACACAGCCAAAAATGGAACACTAGAAAAGTAATGGAATTACTGATATACTTATACTTTTGCATTTATAAGAAAATTTTGATAGCTTGATAATTTTTTATGTCATCACAAATCATTACATGTGAACTTACTGCTGCATCTACATTGGCCGGGGAGTCTCCATTAGGGTCTGCTAGCATAGAAATGACACTGATCATTATAGTCTCCACCGTATGGATAGGAAGCCAGCGCTCTTCTGGTTTTTCATAACCATATTTATCCTCCCCAGGTTCGTGAAGAATAGAAATGCATACATCACCATTCTTATCAACTGCAAAAATAAAAATTAAACTTTATGGTAACATCCACCACAGTAAAAAGACATACGTTCGTTACCCTAAGGGTGCTTTCACACTACGTTCTAGCACCAGTTCGTTGGGGCTTACGTCCAAACCCCCTGCAAAACAGGATTCGGGTGTATGCGCTGATGGGGCCATAGCTTAGCTCTATCGTGCATCATTTTTGGGCGTATACGCCTACTGGAGTTGAACACTCAGATGTAACAGACTGCACCTTGTTGTCCGTCTCCAGTAGGTGTACGCGCCCAAAAATGATGCACTACCGAGCACACATTCACTCTGTCAGCACTATTATAGTCTATGGCCCCGTTGGCACATACGTCGGAGCCCCGTCTTGTGGGTGGGAGTTTCTCGACATAAGCCCTGACTGGACCAACAAATGGGTGCCAAAACATCCTTCGCTTTATAATATGCTATAGAAGACAGTCATGGCCACTTCTGTACACTCTACACAAAGTATGTGAACTGATTCAGGTCCATTATCAATATAGACATAAACAGAACTTTCTATGCAGTCTACACAGTAAAACAGAGTTGTACGATCCAGTTTTCCAGTGTGTTTTTCATCTAGCTTTGCCAGGTAGCGCCAAGATGCCAGATGCTTTATGGTTGAACAGTTGTTCAAATAAAAAAAGTTTTTGCACTGTAGCATTAAAGAGGGCTTGCCCTTGTTTGCTACACCAAGTTGACTATGCCTTGTATAAGGTGATATTTCGTGGCTCTATTGAGGAAAAGTTGGGTTGAAGTAAAGCACACTGCCACATGACTACAGCGATTAGTTCTGTGCCACCATAATGTTTGTAGCAGAAAACATGCAAATTTGGACAGTTTCAAGAACTTTTCCAGAAAATGAATGGCTGCCATAGCAGTAAGGTGGTACAACGGCACATATTTATAATTGTTAGCACAGAAAAGTCATAAGCACTAATTTAGGGTGGCCATTTTTTATTTAGTTTCACGTAACAGGCATTTTATATTAAAAGGACTACTCACCATTCGGGTGCCAGATTTCCGTTATGAATTTCATTTTAGGCGGCCTTAGGGGATAATCCCTTGGAAACGTAAGATGCGCTTTGAATACACCACCCTCACTATGGAGAAAACAAAATGTACATATTACGGGTAGCACATCAGGACACAAAAGCCGTGATGTAACCTGCATTCATTTAATCTCTAACAAAATTCTAATGGTAACTGTTGCCCTATGGAAGTCGGAAGGACCAGTGAGCCGTAACAAAAGCCCAAGGCTGCCATTAGGAATAAAGTTAATTTCCTTCCGGCAGCTGGGCTTTCAGCGCAGTGACCAGGCAGCTTTGGAACGCTATTAACCTGCAAATTAACCCCATATCTGTAGGTTAATAGCGTTTTTGGGACATAACAGGTCCCCTTTAAAATGATTTAGCATTTAATCTTATTGTGGAAGCACATGAAAAACTTGCATTAATCAAAAGTTTATTAGTTACTTATGTTTAGTGTACATCAACCAACTGCATATCTACGGTAAGTAACAATACTTACTATAATGTGTCTGGAGGACCTATAATAAGAACTTCCCATCGGTATAGGTCATTGTCATCTATTAAGCCTGCCGAGAAGCCTTCTACTGGGTTTTTATTTAGTTCTGAAATTGGGGTGGGGGGGGGGGGGGGGGGGGGGACGACAAAGAAAAAAGTTTAAAATTACACAATAAATATAGTTGGCTAAAATATAAGAGGTCCTACATGGTACAATTGTTCCTCAATCGTGAATGCTCAGTTTATACCCCAATTGAGTAATAGTTGATGAATTTATGATTTGGGTCACATTAAAGTTTTTTTTTTTTCTTAGACAGAAAGTGAAGAAAAATAAGCATCTTTCAGTCCTTTTAATAAACCCACAAACTTTCTTGGCACTGTCACTTTTTAATTTTGAGGGCTCCTTCTGCCTCTAGACTACAAGTCCCAAGAGGCATTGTATTCTGGCTTTTCTACCAGCCACCACTTGGTCAGTCCTCAACTCACTTCCCACCCTGTGGACGTCAACATTCAATGTGTCAATCAAATCCAGCCAGAGTACTTAGGACATGCCCCCATCATGATATCCATATTCAGAGTGGAGCGCTCAGAAAGCTGCTGGGTTAGGCCTGCCTCATATACATGATTAACAGGTAATGTGCCATACAAAGCACAGACAGCAAATAGCTGTAGTCTGTGCTTGAATGTGACATAACAGCGCGTGGTATACTAGAGATATACAGCACTAGATGGGGTCCCCACATTGGGTTCCAACCCATAGTCACAGTAAATTAGGAACTTTGCACTCAAATAATTGGAGAATGAAATAAGTTTTATTGGCAATCCTTATAGTTGTTAACGTTTCGGTGCCGAATATGGACCATCATCAGAGCGCCAATCCATAATAACGCAATATACAAGCATACAGTATAAAGTCAATCAGTTCTGAAGGTGGTCCATATTCAGGATTGAAACGTTAACTATAAGGATTGCCAATAAAACTTGTTTCATTCACTGCAACTTTTTGAGTGTCAAGTTCCTTATTTACTATAACAGGATGTGGGGAGTTTGAGGTCACATGACTGCATGTAAATAAAATTGGGATTAGACATTTTTAATATCCATTTTAGTCATATAAACCTGGGCGCCCAGAAAACCTCCATGAAATATCTGAGTAGGTGGTGTGAGTGATTCTTGCTATTGTGCAGGCCAGACAATCACCACCAGCAGGTGACACATTAGGCAGACATTTGGAGAAATAAAAGAAAAATCTTGGCGTCCCATAACCATTTAAAGAAAACCATGTCTGAACACAAACATTTTTATGATTATAGGATATAGAAAATATATAAAATCATGATTTAACAGTACTTTGTCTCAATTATCCAAACACAAGCATTAATTCCAATAATGGAGGGGATGCTGTCTTAGAAATTCAATACTATTTTGCATAATCTCTTAAAAAGTTTTAGTAGATAGCAACAACATGGAGGTGGGGGAGGGGCGTAACCTTCCATGAAATTATCTTCTTAGCAAACAATGATATTTATGTCTGGTTACTTTCTATGGAAATAAAAAAACAACAGTGATTTGTCGTAAATGTATTAAAACAATGCATTTAAGACATTTGAAAACAAAAAAGTAAGAAAGAAAGCAGAAAACCCATCTGGAATCTAGATTAACACTTGCTGCCATTTCTGTTTTGAAGCTTGAGAGGTCACAGTAACCAGATACGTTATGCAATTATATACATTCCGCATAGAAGGTGACAGGTGCATTAAATGCCATATGTCAAGTCTTGTTTGAAATTAGATCAACTTCAATTTATATTCATCACTCAATAACCATCTGAAGTATTGGATGGCATCACATGCAAACGCACAAGTAAAAAATGTGGCAGCAACGTACAACAGTATCAGAACTAGAGGGCAAATAACCTAATCATACATAAAATACAGAAGTAGACACTCCATCATCCCCAAGTTGAACGTTTGGGAAAATATCATCTGAAATACGTAGAAAAACCAGGGTTGTGGAGTCGGAGCCCATTATGGTGGAGTCGGAATTGGAGTCGGTATAAAATGACTCCAACTGCTAAAATATATAATAAATTGGGTACAGTAGCTCAATGCAGTTTGTGGGGAATATTTTTTCATAAGAATTTGGGAAAGTTATGAAGTGTCCTATAAATGTCTGTCCTATTCCTGATCTGAGGGTCTAGACTTTTAGATGAGATGAATCTGTGCTACAGTAAATTTATCACTTAAACATGAGCCATGTATGAGGGAGTCGGAGTCGTGGAAATTGAGGAGTCGGAGGTTTGGCTTACCGACTCCACAGCCCTGAGAAAAACGGCAATTTATCCTGGTTTTCAACCCCATTGAAAAAGGGTGTCAGTGCTACAATCTTCCATAGTCATAGCGACTGTAGAACAAGCCTAAAAAAAAGTTACCCATAAGATGTTAGTGGCGGGCCAAACACTCATTTTGACATGTGTTGTCCTATCTAGCCATCTCTGCCTCCATGCAGGTTTGGGCTTTCATAAAACAGGACTTTTAGCCACTTGGAGCTTACAGAGGACTTAACAGTTTATTCTTCCACACCAACATTCAACACATTTAACATTAGGCATGCATTTGGCTTATATTTTTTTCAGCATCATGCCAATACTTAAAGAGTAGTTCTCTTGTCATCTTACAAATAACCATGTCCGAAGGAAACCATATTGTAACGCTTTCCTTATATCTTTCTTATCAAATACTTTAGAAACTAACTTATTTGTGAAGTGGCCATTTCAGAGCTGCTGGAACAATTAAACAGTTGCAAGGATGGATATTCTTCTAAAATAGCAATTTTGGTCACAGCACGATTAATAAAAAAGGCTTTTTAGGTAACAAGCATAAACTTTTTAAGACTGATGGCAAAGCAGTTCCAGTTCTGCATTATAAAGAGGACTCCCTGCCTGCAGTTGACAAGTACTCCCATTGTGAGCCACCGAAAACTACACTCACCCCAGCACATAATAGCTGTCTGAATGAGCTGGAGAGATCAGCACAAGCGCTGCAGCCTACGTCTTTGTGGAATGATTGGGGCACAAGCTGTATCGTAAGGCTGGAGTTTCTGGATCTTCAGATTTCTGCAGCCGCTCTGCTTGTCTCTACAGGCATTTAACTAAACAAAACAGCTCTGCTATTAAATCATGACTAAGCAGAAAAAGCCCTCTAGCTAAATACAGGAGCTATGAGCGGTGTCCAAACTTTCCAAGTTTGTGCTAATAGTCACCAGCCAACCATTTGATCTAATGGAAACAACACTCAACTCATGCAAGCCTGAAAATCAGGAAAGGGCTGTGGCTGAATGTCTCTGCAAAACACTAACGCCAGCTGTGCAAAATAGGATCATAGGTGAGTTGGTGTTCGAAAAAATTATATAGATATAATAAAAAAAAAAAATAAAAAAAAAAAAGATACCTCCTTGTATAAATTAAAAAAGAAAAAACACTGAAACAAAAAACCATGTTTCATAATTGATACAGAGCCAAGCAGTTACAAAGTTCATCAGTGCACAAATCGAACTGCATAATTTCACAGAAACAAAGTAATGTACCCTCCCAGAGCACCAGTGTAACCAATACCCTGAGCCAGCAAGGATCAGCTCCGTTTGCATCCGATGCTTGATCAGCAGTGGCAGGCAAACCCACAGAGAGGCCGGTTCTGAAGCCGCCATCATTGCTGAGGCAGGTGTGCCCGACATGTTCAGCTGACAGCATCAAACTGGGGTTCACTTCATGCACCCCAAGTACTCAGATACCATGTCCGCATTTATCAGTGCATATAAATCCCCCTCAATCCAATGGTAACCAGGTTAGCACAAACATATTAAGATTGTCAACTGTCAGAAACAAGGAAAAAATATTTACCACAATGTTTTTTAAAGTTATCATCCAAACACCATGCAAAGTCATACTGTAGCAAATCACAAACTATAAAGTTATTACACCAGTCCTTCCAAAGCTCGGGATACAAAAGCAGACACCCACACTACATCAGGTGACAGTCACAGACTATTTAAAATGTGTAAAGCCATAAACACACAACTAATCAATGAAGGAGAAAAAATAAGTCAATTGTGACTGTTGCAATGACAAATGTTTATTACCACTAAAAGCACATGTAGGAAAAAAAATTCTGCCAGAGACCTGGTAACATCTAATATACATAATCGTCTTATCCCGTCTGTCTGTCCTTCTGTCCAGTAAATCCCGCATCGCTGATTGGTCCGGCCCGGCTGCTCGCAGCACAAGTACCCCGACCGGCGGCGCCACTGACCTCCATGCGGCTACCATCGGGAGATCAGCGGCTAGGGCCGCTGATCTCCCGACGGCAAGTGTGAAGGGAGGACCGGGGAGCGGCGCCGCCTGTCGGGATACTTCTGCTGCGAGCAACCGGTCATCTCCTGGCTGCTCGCAGCGGAAGTACAAGCTCAGGCAGAGCGCTCCCTGGTCCTCACTAATACGGTTTGCTGATTGGTCACGGCCACCGACCGTGACCAATCAGCGATTCTGGTGCCAAATTTAAACACCGCTCTGCTGATTGCGCCCGGTCGGCCGCATACATATTCTAGAATACCCGATGCGTTAGAATCGGGCCACCATCTAGTATACCCTATATTCAACCTGACAAACTCCCTTTAAACCAGAAGACTGCTGCTTGTTGGTTCAGAAATTTTTGCATTTTTTAAGCGTTTCCGCAGCGTAATTTGCACCACAGAAACGCTTAAAAAACGCTTGCTAATAGGTCTGCAATGGTCCTCAATGATAATCCGCATGTGCTGTGCACATGCTGCGTAAATTTCCGCTGCGGAAAAATCTGCAGCATGTCCATTAATTTTGCGGAATCGCAGCGTTTTAGCCGCCATTGACTTGCATTGGACCGCACTACACATACACATGCGGATATTATGCGGTTCAATGCACGGATGGTACCCGGGTCTGGAGAAGAGGAGACTCTCCTCCAGACCCGGGTACCATAGTACCTGTAGTTAAAGAATTAAAATAAAAAATAAACATATACTCCCCTTCTGATGGCCCCCGTTCTGCTCCCGGCGTCGCTGCTGGCTCTTCGGCTGCTCATGGTGGTAAAAGGACCTTCCATGACGTCATTTAGTCATGTGGCAGGTCACGCGACCGCTGACGTCGGCGGTCGTGTGACCTGCCACATGACTAAATGACGTCATGGAAGGTCCTTTTACACCACCGCGAGCCGCCGAAGACACCGGACGCAACAAAGGAGACCGGGGGCCATCGGAAGGCGAGTATAATCATTTTTATTTTTTTACTATTGTTGCTGCATTTCCAGCATCATAACTTGGTCACACAACATAAATCCATGCCGGTTGCATGGATTTATATAGTGTGGCCAACTTGTCAAGCACTTCTACTAGTGATGCTAAAATGGCTTGGAAAAGCGCTTGACAACCCGCATGCGAAATCGCATGTTCAAAACGCTTGACAAACGCTTCTACCTGGCAGAAACGCTCAGGAAAAATCCGCAGCATTTCTGCTTCGTGGGCACATAGAAGTCATTTTAAACTAGTACACACCTCTATATCCAGTGATAAACATTAGTAATACGGGTCATTTACACTATAAGATAATTGTGAACAAACGCTGTTAAAACAAAAAGTGTAAACAGGTTGCCGATCACCTGAAATGATCTTTGCACAGCATATAAGAATCATTTTCGGCAGTGACTCGTCTTGAGCAGTTCACCTCATCATTGTTCTCACTTTCCCGAGCTTGCTCAAATGCCTATTCTATATGTAAAGTATACAATCAAAATAATAAAAAATGTATAGAAACTGACTATATGGAATTTTAACTGCATTACTGCTCTATAGAATATACTTTTAAATTGTAGATACTGAATGCATAAAATTGACCAATTAATGTGTGCCCACCAGCCACAGCAAGGTGTACCTTTCTGTAAAATCAATCCAGAGTCCCAGCATCTACAGTTTCCTGGTGTTAGGGATATTAGAACACCTGTTCGTTACACATATAAACTTAAGAGGGCTTGCCAAGGAAATCTACTGAACTCGGGACTGGTGAGGGTCCGACACCTAGCCCACCCACTGATCAACTGTTTGTAGCTCCTGCCGGATGTACTCAGTGAAGGAAGCTTTGTTGTTCTGGCTCTGAACACAACTTACATCAGTCAGCAGGGGGAGCTGTAAACAAGTGATCAGTGGTTGGTGGAGATGTTGGCAGTCAGAGCCTTACCAATCTATATTGATGAGTCACCCTTAAGATACGGCATCAAAGTTACAACTCCTGGACAAACTCTTTAATATGCAAAAAAAAGTTCAACAACATGTATATACTTTGTTAATCAGACATAAAAACATTACAGCTGCAGTTGTCAAATCTAAAATCTTTCAAAATTCTTAGTTGGCTCAGAGCCTACTTGGGTGACTGGCAAGTGGAGTTTTCGACACTGGCCACTGGAGCAGTCGCAATAAGTAGATATTGCCATACTCTGTAGTGCACTTATCAGCTTTGGTGTACACAGTCACAGATTGAGGAGTTAACGGCTATGTACACAGTCATCAAAAATTTCACTCTCAATGTAATGAAAATTACAGCATATTAGTAATTACATCAGTTAATATTCATTGGAGCTGTAAATGGTGTTAAATGGTCTCCATATTAACAAAACTGTGCCATGATGCCAGAATCTCATTCAATTTCTCCTACTCTTATCTAATGGTGGCCAGCGATGGGGCGCACACGGCACAGTCTCAGTGCGGCCAGCGATGGGGCGCACACGGCACAGTCTCAGTGCGGCCAGCGATGGGGCGCACACGGCACAGTCTCAGTGCGGCCAGCGATGGGGCGCACACGGCACAGTCTCAGTGCGGCCAGCGATGGGGCGCACACGGCACAGTCTCAGTGCGGCCAGCGATGGGGCGCACACGGCACAGTCTCAGTGCGGCCAGCGATGGGGCGCACACGGCACAGTCTCAGTGCGGCCAGCGATGGGGCGCACACGGCACAGTCTCAGTGCGGCCAGCGATGGGGCGCACACGGCACAGTCTCAGTGCGGCCAGCGATGGGGCGCACACGGCACAGTCTCAGTGCGGCCAGCGATGGGGCGCACACGGCACAGTCTCAGTGCGGCCAGCGATGGGGCGCACACGGCACAGTCTCAGTGCGGCCAGCGATGGGGCGCACACGGCACAGTCTCAGTGCGGCCAGCGATGGGGCGCACACGGCACAGTCTCAGTGCGGCCAGCGATGGGGCGCACACGGCACAGTCTCAGTGCGGCCAGCGATGGGGCGCACACGGCACAGTCTCAGTGCGGCCAGCGATGGGGCGCACACGGCACAGTCTCAGTGCGGCCAGCGATGGGGCGCACACGGCACAGTCTCAGTGCGGCCAGCGATGGGGCGCACACGGCACAGTCTCAGTGCGGCCAGCGATGGGGCGCACACGGCACAGTCTCAGTGCGGCCAGCGATGGGGCGCACACGGCACAGTCTCAGTGCGGCCAGCGATGGGGCGCACACGGCACAGTCTCAGTGCGGCCAGCGATGGGGCGCACACGGCACAGTCTCAGTGCGGCCAGCGATGGGGCGCACACGGCACAGTCTCAGTGCGGCCAGCGATGGGGCGCACACGGCACAGTCTCAGTGCGGCCAGCGATGGGGCGCACACGGCACAGTCTCAGTGCGGCCAGCGATGGGGCGCACACGGCACAGTCTCAGTGCGGCCAGCGATGGGGCGCACACGGCACAGTCTCAGTGCGGCCAGCGATGGGGCGCACACGGCACAGTCTCAGTGCGGCCAGCGATGGGGCGCACACGGCACAGTCTCAGTGCGGCCAGCGATGGGGCGCACACGGCACAGTCTCAGTGCGGCCAGCGATGGGGCGCACACGGCACAGTCTCAGTGCGGCCAGCGATGGGGCGCACACGGCACAGTCTCAGTGCGGCCAGCGATGGGGCGCACACGGCACAGTCTCAGTGCGGCCAGCGATGGGGCGCACACGGCACAGTCTCAGTGCGGCCAGCGATGGGGCGCACACGGCACAGTCTCAGTGCGGCCAGCGATGGGGCGCACACGGCACAGTCTCAGTGCGGCCAGCGATGGGGCGCACACGGCACAGTCTCAGTGCGGCCAGCGATGGGGCGCACACGGCACAGTCTCAGTGCGGCCAGCGATGGGGCGCACACGGCACAGTCTCAGTGCGGCCAGCGATGGGGCGCACACGGCACAGTCTCAGTGCGGCCAGCGATGGGGCGCACACGGCACAGTCTCAGTGCGGCCAGCGATGGGGCGCACACGGCACAGTCTCAGTGCGGCCAGCGATGGGGCGCACACGGCACAGTCTCAGTGCGGCCAGCGATGGGGCGCACACGGCACAGTCTCAGTGCGGCCAGCGATGGGGCGCACACGGCACAGTCTCAGTGCGGCCAGCGATGGGGCGCACACGGCACAGTCTCAGTGCGGCCAGCGATGGGGCGCACACGGCACAGTCTCAGTGCGGCCAGCGATGGGGCGCACACGGCACAGTCTCAGTGCGGCCAGCGATGGGGCGCACACGGCACAGTCTCAGTGCGGCCAGCGATGGGGCGCACACGGCACAGTCTCAGTGCGGCCAGCGATGGGGCGCACACGGCACAGTCTCAGTGCGGCCAGCGATGGGGCGCACACGGCACAGTCTCAGTGCGGCCAGCGATGGGGCGCACACGGCACAGTCTCAGTGCGGCCAGCGATGGGGCGCACACGGCACAGTCTCAGTGCGGCCAGCGATGGGGCGCACACGGCACAGTCTCAGTGCGGCCAGCGATGGGGCGCACACGGCACAGTCTCAGTGCGGCCAGCGATGGGGCGCACACGGCACAGTCTCAGTGCGGCCAGCGATGGGGCGCACACGGCACAGTCTCAGTGCGGCCAGCGATGGGGCGCACACGGCACAGTCTCAGTGCGGCCAGCGATGGGGCGCACACGGCACAGTCTCAGTGCGGCCAGCGATGGGGCGCACACGGCACAGTCTCAGTGCGGCCAGCGATGGGGCGCACACGGCACAGTCTCAGTGCGGCCAGCGATGGGGCGCACACGGCACAGTCTCAGTGCGGCCAGCGATGGGGCGCACACGGCACAGTCTCAGTGCGGCCAGCGATGGGGCGCACACGGCACAGTCTCAGTGCGGCCAGCGATGGGGCGCACACGGCACAGTCTCAGTGCGGCCAGCGATGGGGCGCACACGGCACAGTCTCAGTGCGGCCAGCGATGGGGCGCACACGGCACAGTCTCAGTGCGGCCAGCGATGGGGCGCACACGGCACAGTCTCAGTGCTGCCAGCGATGGGGCGCACACGGCACAGTCTCAGTGCGACCAGCGATGGGGCGCACACGGCACAGTCTCAGTGCGGCCAGCGATGGGGAGTACACACGGCACAGTCTCAGTGCGGCCAGCGATGGGGAGTACACACGGCAGAGCCTCAGTGCGGCCAGCGATGGGGAGTACACACACGGCAGAGCCTCAGTGTGGCCAATATTATGGAGACTTTAGCCTGTTTCACCTATTAGATCACTGCTCTATTATATAATGCATACATAAGTCACATTTATGAAATCATTCAAAAGAAAAACTGATAGCCCATAGTAACCAATTACAGCACAGATTTAAATTTTCAAGAGAAAAATACAAAATTCAAGCAGCTCTATGGTTGGTTATATGGACAGGAAAGACCAGTTTTATAAGTCTACAACATCATTAGATGCATGCGAAGACCTACAGAAGGCAGAGGGTGAAGCCTTGAGGGGAAGGGAGGAGTCCGCTTTCAGGAGGGATTTAATAGGAGATGGTCATCATTTAAGACACAAGACGTCAGAGGCTGACGTGATAAATGTGTGTGGACAGGATATATACTGGGCTTAATGTCAGACGGGAGAGATCACCCAATTTCTTATGCTAAAGAGAGGATATGTATAGATGTGACTGAGGCAGAATGAAATAAACACTGATGAGTAAGCATTATACACTCATGTCGGATGGAAGTGTATTCAGCGCCTCCTTTATACACGGCAAGTGCAGCGACCAGAGCTTGCTTGCTGATTTTTAACCCCTTAAATATTGCATGGCAAGCACACAAAGTGGCATTTACCGTAAATTGCACAATCCCGATTGTTCACCAATTTAAATACCAATCACAATCTCTTCACGGTAGATTCACTTTATATTGAAATACTGAAATATTACAGTATATAGCGCAATAAGAAATTACTTAAAGGTTCAAATCCGCTGTGGGGACTAAAAGTGAAAGGTAAAAAAATATTGAATCACCCCCTACCCCTCTCACTACTGAAAAAAAATAGAAAAATAAAACACTTGGTTTCAAGATATCACTGCATCCAAATGTATCTATGTTATGACTCTTGGAAAAAAAGAGAAACAAAAACATTAAAACTTGACCTTGCAAGAAGAAGTTAAATATCGAGATAATTTAAAACCCCAAAAAATGGTTCTAACAGTTGACACAGCCTTTAATGACATCTCTATTGTACTTCTGGCTACTGTATAGGAGCATAGCATCAGATGAGGCTCTATATCCTCTATCACCCCCTTTTGTTGGCAGGGGACTGTATTCCTGGAGAGTAATAATATTACCATTTTATGTCAACATTAGTTGCAGCTGCCGTAAAGCACCCACATCCTTCATCACTGTCTATACAGGAAACACAGGAAGGAAATGTGTACCAATATGGCAGTTCCTGAGACTGTTTTATAAATAGAAAAATTACATTTTTAAAAAAGGACACATTGATCATCTACACATGCAAGTCTAATTAAGGATTCTAAATTAACTACATGACAAATTCCCTTTAAACCTGGCGCAGCACAGTAATCTGATGTAGGGAACACCATGTCCATTGCATAACAGGGGTCCAGCTAGTCTGCTTTATGTTACTGGAAACTCATCTAAGCAGAACTGTGAATACAGCTCTTTACTACCGTACAGGCTGTAACTGAAAAGACATGACAGAGCGAGGGTTCATGCAAACATCCGTGGATCTCGGTCCCATCAAGGACCGCAATGCACAGACTGGCCACTGGTCTCCTGACCGGAGCATGACGGCTTCATATATTTCTATGAGGCTGTCATGTTCAGCTCAGAGGAGCCGCAGCCAGTCCATGCATTGCAGTCCTTGATGGGACCGAGATCCACAGATAGCTTTTCATAGAATCTCTATCTAATAAGCTGCATTAATGCAGCTTACAGGGAACGTCAAGGAATAACCTTCTAAAAAGAAAAATCCAAACATGTCCGCTTGGCTGTGATTTTTCCTCGCTGCTTGAAACATTCATCTTATTTCAAATTTACTTACCATTTCAATAATACTTGTAATATTTCTTTATATATTTTAAAAAATATCCATATTTTTAAAAGTAGCAGTCTCCTCTGAATGTTGTTTTTAGACACAGACACAGGTGCTAAGCTGACCTCTTCACTGCCATCATATGTACTCCAAAATAAGTATATTCTGATATCAATGCAGCTAAAGAAAATAGACTGGTGAAAAACAAGTGTTTGGAAGTCACTAGCATATAATGTTTTGGTCGGAAAGAAGACTGATCCCCCCCCTAATAAAGCAATTTACACATTTTCATGCTTGTAAAAAAAAATTTTCTTCTTTTTAAGTTTACTCATTAAATATTTAGCAGAAGTTATCAACAATGTTACTAGTAAGGTAACTTGGGAACTTTGCCTCACCTTTGTAGTTACAGCTTACTTGACTTCCTGAGCAGATAGGAAGCTTGCTTTCCTGTGGGAAATCCTAAGTATAAAACCTCACTATTTAAACAGCCATTGCATGTATTTAGACTAGGGCTATACAACATTTCGCGCACAACAGCAATTCTCAGTGAAACGGTAAAATAAAATATCTATGTAACTTGTCTGTGACTTGCTGTCAAGCAACCATTTTAGAACTCTGACTTTTCTGTAAAAAAGTCAAGCTGCAGCAAGTCCATGTCGCTTGCAACAGAAAATCTAACTCATTTGGAAATATTTCCCAATGAGCCAGAAACCACAGGGAATCACTAGATGGCATCTTCTAGTCACTGGGAAAGTAGGATCAAGGTAGCAGACGTCCAACAATAAGCAAAACAATAGTGTACTCGGTAGCCAAAAACTGCAGACAGGGAGGAACAACTAAGCAATTCAGCGGCAGTTTCTCATAGAATGACATGAAAATTTATTAACAGAACTCCATTAGATAGAGAAAAAACAAGCAGGTTGTAACGCATGTTTAAATGGATCCGCCACGAAGAACTGACCTGTGGGCTTAGTTTGAACAGTCATTCTGTTCTGACAGAGTCCCTTTAATACTCAATTTTGAAAGGAGGAAGCATATTAAACAAGAACAAAAGCACTTAATGACGCACTTCCAGTTTGTGGCTATAAAACTGCACCCTCTTCCCATTGTCACACTATACATAAAAGAAGTGCACTTACTTCCATGTAGCTCAGATTCTTGTTTACTTCCTTTCAGACACCATCCTGATTCCTAGCTCTCATTCTGCACTTTATACCTCAATGCTCTGCTATAAATCCCATGATGGATCAGTACCCGTCACATGACCAGCTGAAGCCGCTGTCTGCTCTGATGACAGATTACCCTTCCTTCTACATAAACAAATAGGTTAAAAGTATACAGTAGATGCTGAACTGCATTTTCCTATATTGATATCTTCTGTCTTCCCCGTGACGAACTTAATTGGTACAGTCCATGCAATTTTATCATACAAGTAATTCTACTGACAGAGACTGTTACCCCCATTAGGCTAAGTGTACACGTTCAGTATTTGCTTGCAGAAATTTCTGCAAGGTTTCTGCATCTCTTGGCAGCAAAAATATGCTTTTTGCCACGATTTTGGTGCGTTTTTGTACAGCAATGAATGTTTTTTGGAGCTAAAGAGATTTGAAAAAAGAAACATGGGGCATCACATTAACCCATGGATTATCATCGGACCTAGGGCGAGTATATTGGTTATTTTAAATGCTTAAAGAATGTGTCTGTTGTATTTAAAATAAAAGTTTTTTATTCTCTGTATGTGTTTATTTAACGCTTTACTTAATAATGAGGGTGTCTGGCTGACACCTCTACATTACTAATGCCAGGGTTAGGTGTCAGCGACACCTAATCCCATTAAGGCTAATTCCATTACTCCTAATGCCACACTTGTGTTGTCACTACATGCGGATCCACCGCATGTAATGACATTTCAATCAGTCAAAATCTGCAGAGGAGACTTGCGTCTCCGCTACAGAAATTGACATGCTGCAGGCGAGTTTGGGTACGTGCCCATGATTAGGAAACACTGCGGGTTTGACGCTGCATATTTATGCAGCGGCCAAATGTTACAGCATAGTGGATGGTATTTATAGAGATCCCATGTCCACTATGAGTGCATCTGAGGCTGCGAATCACCCACGGACACTGACATGCAACACTTCTTTCAGGACAGCAGCATGTCAATTTCTTTTGTGGAGTCGCTAGTCTCGGCAACAGAAATCTGATCGCTCGAATGTATTTAATTCGGTAAATATGCATGGTTCAGTGAACACATTCGGATTTACCTGTGTTCAATAGAACGCAGCGTTTTGGACGCAGCCAAAATATGCACATACCCTTAAATTAAAGAAAAGGCGTGGGCTCCCGTGTCATTTTCATAACCAGCAGAGGGAAAGCCAACCACTGGGGGCTATTACTACTAGCCGGGGAAGGGGCCATTAGCCAAAAATGTTCCCTGGCTATTAATAACAGTCTACAGCTGTTTGCTTAGCCTTTACTAGCTATATTACAGGGGAACCCCAGAAAACAATTGACGTAGTGTCCCCCTATAAAATCTAACCAGCAAAGGCTAGGTAGACAGCTGCAGGCTGATATTAATAGCCAAGAAAGGGGCCGTGGATCCTGGCCCCCTCGGAGGCTAATAATATCAGCTCTCAGCGAGCCCAGAAATGGCGCATCCATAAAATGCGGTTAGCCTCCGTTCTTCCCACTTGCCCTGGTGAGGTGGCAAGAGGGGTAATAGGGATGGGGTTCATATCAGCCTTGTATTGGCAGCTGACATGAAGCCTAGGTTAGTAATGGAGGGCATCTATAAGATGCACCCATTACTAACCCCGTTGTAAAGTTTTTGAAATAAAGACACGGACAGAATAAAGTCTTTTATTTTAAATAAAATTCCAAACGGTTTTAACAGTTTATTTGAAAATAAAAAACACTGTATACTCACCTTTGTCACCTGTAAAGAAACAACCATATCTCTCACCTGTCCACCGTGATGACATAATCCAGAGTGTCCCACGACGATCTGGGTCACGTCTAGTGCAGTCACACCAGCAATCACTGATTTGGCTGCTCTAGAGGACAGCAATCTATATACTGACAGGAGTGTAATCACTGTTGTCAGTTTATAGCGCTGAGGTGCTGGGACAGAGAAAATTCTCACGCGGCACCGATGCCGTGAGGTCACCGGAGCTCTCAGCTGATTGAACTCCAGTGACTTCTGTCCCGGAAGCTCAGCGCTATACACTGCTGAGAGCGATTGTGCTCCAGTCAGTGTATAGCGTGCTGCCGGGTGACCGGATCGCCGTGGTACACTCGTGATGACAGCGGTTGGCAAGTATAAACTGTTTTTTAATTTTAATAGCAATTTATTTTAACTTTCTTTCACACTGCGCACAGACGCCAGCTGAGGGAAGAAGTAGGTGTTATCAGCGGGAGCGTCCGTAGGACGATGGGAGGAGTAGTTTCCAACAGGCAATTCTTTGGGCGTTTTTTGCAGCGCTTTTGACTAACTTGAATTGAGTCAGTCAGATATGCAGCAAAAATCCGCAGCAAATCCACAAGTATTTTTATACCTGCGTTTTTGCTGCGGATTTGACTGACTCAATTGAAATCAATGGGTGAAAAACAAAATTGACATGCTGCAGATTTAAAAGCCATGACAATCCTGACAGGAAAATGCCTGATCATGCGCACAGCACTTCAGGATTGTCATTGCATTAGCTGGCGCAAGTATTCCCTAGCGTTTTTTGGTGCATTTCCTCATGGAAAAAACGGACCAAAAACACACAGTGTGAACATAGCCTTCGACTAAATTCCAAGGAGTCACCATGACATCATATGACCTACCAGGAGAAATATACCATGACTTTCCAGATCAACAGTAACAATGAAACAAAGAAATTCTACCTGAATTACACATATTGGAGGACTTGTGATTGAATGAAATAAAGAAAAAGCTGGATTGTTATCATAGTGTCACAATCCATATTAAAATTAAAGTGGATAGGTCATCGATAGCAGAACTTCTGTTATCAGCTCAGGCACACTCAGATGTAAACTGTGTATAGAGCAAAACACCACGGCCCCATCACACTGTTCATTGTCTGACCCCCACCAACCTACCCTAAGGACAATCCCTATAATCTACAGTTTGAAAGCTTTTTAGGAAATTGCCATTACAGTTGCTTACATTTTTTTGCAATCATTTTAAGCACCAACCATTCTGACAGCAAGTCTGCAGGAGAATTAAATCACCAACGACTTGCAGTCAGCATGTCCTAAACACCTCTGTTTCAATGCTTCTTAAACAGCCACTCTGTTTAGTTACATAGGGGTCTAGGTCATAATTGGCATCAAGTGGTTTGTCTCCTACAATCTGAATGACTGTTACTATGATACAAGAATGTTAAACAAGAGTGAACATTGTAACGAACTCATGGCTAATAAAAACAAAGTTCCTGATTGTATTTATATTGCACACATTATTTTAAAGGCTTTCAGCCTAGCAATTTCCTTGATTGTGGGGGTAAAGGCACTCCCGATAGAGACTTCAGCTGGTCTGAATGTGTACGGGAGGAATAAGTGGACTGTATTGTAGCACTTCTATAAACATGCGCTAGAGATCCCAGCCAGCCTCACTGAAAGCTGGATTGGAATGAAGAGCGCATGTACAACCACAGGTCGCACACAGCAATGGCCGGTCCTCTTGCCAATGAACAAAACAAAAAATAAAAAAAAATGATGTAATACATTTTGATACAATGACAACTGAGAAGTGAGGCAAAATTGCAATTTACTAGCCACTTCTGTCTCTGAACACTCTGTTTAAAAAAAACCCTTTAGGATAAATAGCCCTGGGGGCAAGGGGGGTATACGTTTAAAATACTAGTCAGTGGATAAATCACGTTTTAACTTTCCATGGAGCATACCCTCACTAGATGACAGCAGGAAATTATGTAGCACAATGAAAGTGAAGTGCAATCTGCAGGCACCTTGTGATAGAGCACGAGGAGGGGAGCAGATGGATATATATTTTGTAAGAAGAGATTCACTATAACCTGTATATCAATCATTTAATCATCTGCTCTTTCTGGGATTTTCAGTCCAGTGGGCGGTCCTATCAGTGACGTTTCAGTTCAGACCTCCGGGTTTTTCTTTGTAGTTCAGTGTGCTTTATGCATATAAAAGGGTGTGGCCGCCCTTTGTCTGAGCTGAGACACTCATTCTGCCCCAGGTCTATGCTTATACTAGGGATGCAGTCTCTCTGCCCTTATGTATGTCTCCGTCCATATGTATGTCACTTGACAAATGGTAAGGTTTTTAATATTAGAGTTAGGACGGTCCCATAAGGGTTGCCGTGACGTGGCGGGATAGCTTTTACATTATTTTGATCAAAATTATGTTAACTAAATACCCTTTATTATTTATTATTATTTTTGCACTGTGCGATCTATCCATTTACTTCCAGTTATTTGGGTATTTTTCTTGTCTTTGGTTTTTCTATGTACGCAAACTTATACAAGGAAAGCTGTCAGTCACTGATAGGACCGCCTAGTGTATCAAAAACCCAACAAAGAGCAGAGGAATAAATCACAGGCTATACTAAATTTTTCTCATAGAACTATAGATATATCTCCTCCACTCCTGCTCTATAAATGGTGCCTGCAGATTGTACTGCATTGTCACGGTGACAGGTTCACTTTAATATAGGGGGAAAAAAATAGGTATATACATTTCAGTCTGATCGTGTCATGCAGACATTTGGCATAAGTATGGTGAATAGAGACTTGTGTGCCAGAAGCTGTTGTATGTATGACTGTAGCATAATGTGAACAGTGCCTTAATCTAGCACCTGGGCAATTCAAACCAACAGAGTTCAACTACAAAACATTAATCTAGGAATTCAACACCAACATGTCAGAGCCCATTACACAACACAGACGACAGTACAAACACAAGAGCCACGTCTCAAATCCTAGATCATGATTGCAAGTGCTTGAAGTTCAGATAGTCTTAGCACATGACCAAAGTAAGGTGCTGTCATGTAAGGAAAAGGTAAGAGCAACTTGTGACTCGAATAAAAAAAAGGCTTGCAGCAAGACTAGACATATGTATCCTGGATTAATAACGACTTTGTATTCTCCAAATTGCTATTCGGGCTTACTACCTATAGGATCAGAAATATTTGGACAGTGACAAGTTTCTACATTTTAGCTGTTTACCAAAACATATTCAAGATATTGTTATATAATCAATATGGACTTAAAGTGCAGAGACTCGCTTTACTTTGAGGGTATTCAGATCCTAATTAAAGTAAAAGTTTAGAAATTACAGTTCTTTAACCCCTTCATCCCCCCAGCCTGTTTTCACCTTCCTGACCAGGCCAAATTTTACAATTCTGACCACTGTCACTTTATGAGGCAATAACTCTGGAAAGCTTCAACCGATCCCACTGATTCTGAGATTGTGCTTCATGTTAGTGGTAAATTTTAGCAGATATTGTTTGCCATTATTTGTGAAAATACCAAAATTTTGGAAAAATGTTGAAAATTTCACAATTTTCAAACTTTTAATTTTTATGCCCTTAAACCAGATAGTTACACGCATGGCCGAAAGTGTTCTCACCCTTGAGATTCTTCCAGAAAATGAAGTATTTCTCCCAGAAAATAATTGCAATTACACGTTTTGTTATACATGTTTATTTCCTTAGTGTGTATTGGAACAACACAAAAAGAGAAAAAAAAAGGAGAATTGGACATACTTTCACATCAAACCCCAAAAATGGGCCAGACAAAAAATTGGTGGCACCTTTCCAAAATTGTGGGTAAACAACTTTGTTTCAAGCACGTGATGCTCGAACAAACTCACCTGTGGCAAGCAACAGATGTGGACACTCTGAAAAGCACACCTGAAACCAGATAAAAAGGGGAGAAGTTGACTCAATCTTTGCATTGTGCCGGCCACACTAAGCATGAAGAACAGAAAGTGGAGAACAGAATTGTCTGAGGACCTGAGAACCCAAAGAATTGTTGAAAAATAACAATCTCAACGTTACAAGTCCATCTCCAGAGATCTTGATGTTCCTTTGTCCATGGTGCAACATAATCAAGAAGTTTTCAACCCTTGGCACTGTAGCTAATCTCCCTGGACGTGGATAAACGAAAAAATGCTGAAAGGTTGCAACGCAGGATAGTCCAGATGGTGGATAAGCAGTCCCAATCAAGTTCTAAAGAAATTCAAGCTGTCCTGCAGGGTCAGGGTGCGTCAGTGCAAACTATCAGTCTACATTTGAATGAAATGAAGCACTATGGCAGGAAACCTAGACAGTCCCCACTGCTGACACAGACATTAAAAAGCTATACTGAAGTTTACCAAAATGTACCTTGAGTAAGCCAAAATCCTTCTGGGAAAGCATATTGTGGACAGATGAGACCAAGCTAGAGCATTTTGGTAAAGCACATTATTCTACCGATTACTGAATATGGAATGAGGCTTACAAAGAAAAGAACCCAGTACCTACAGTCAAATATGGTGGAAGTTCAAAGATGTTCTGGGGTTGTTTTGCTGCCTCTGGCACTGGGTGCCTTGACTGTGTGCAAGGCATCATGAAATCTGAAGATTACCAAAGGATTTGGGGTAGCAATGTAGTGCCCTGCGTCAGAATGCTGGGTTTGCGTCCTAGGTCATGGGTCTTCCAGCAGGACAATGACCCAAAACATACTTCAAGATGCACCCAAATGGATCTAAACAAAGCACTGGACTGGAAAGTTCTGGATCTAATTGAACACCTGTGGAGGGATCTTAAAATTACGTTGGGAGAAGGCACCTTTCAAATGTGAGAGACCTGGAGCAGTTTGCAAAAGAAGAATGGTCCAAAATTCCAAATGAGAGGTGTAAGAAGCTTGTTGATTGTTACAGGAAGTGATTGATTGCAGTTATTTTCTCAAGAGGGTGTACAACCAAATATTAAGTTGGGGTTTATAGCGTGAAATTATGTCCAATTTGCCTATTTCCGCTATTTTTTTGTGTTGTTCCAATACTTCATTTTCTGGGAATATTTCAAGGCTGCCAACACATTTGGCTATGACTGTATATCACACAAAATAGTTAATAAATAACATTTCTCACGTCTAAAAAAAAATATGCTTATGTAAAGGAAACATTTTTTTTGCTAAGAAGTTAAAAGGGTTAAAAGTTGATCAGCATTTTCTCAATTTTCCAACAAATTTTACAAAACCAATTTTTGTAGGAAACACATCACATATGGAGTGACTGAGGGGCCTATATGACAGAAAATATCCAAGTCACACCACTCTAAAAAACTGAACCCCTCAATGTGCACAAAACCCCATTCAATGAGTTTATTAACCCTTCTGCTGCTTCACAGGAACTAAAGCAATATGGAAGGAAAATGAACATTTTTTCCGCTATAATGTTGCTTTGGCTCCAAGTTTTTAATTTTCAAAAGGGATAAATAGGAGAAAATTAACAGTACAATTTGTTACGCAATTTCTCCAGAGTATGCCAATACCCAATAGGTGGTCAAAAACTACTTTTGATGCACAGTGCAAAGCTCAGAACAGAAGAAGCACCATATTGGAGTTCAGATTTTGCTGAAATGGTTTGAGGGAGTCATGTCACATTGGCAGAGGCCCTGAGGTGCCAGAACAGCAGAACCACCCCATAAGAGACTCCCTTTTACAAACTACACCCCTCAATACATTTTAGGGATGCAGTGAGCATGTTGACCACATGTGTTTCACAGAATTTTATCTCATTGGGCAGAGAAGAAAGAATACCGTATTTTTCGGACCATAAGACGCAGTTCCCCCCCCCCCCCCCAATATTTGGGAGGAAAATGGGGGGTGCATCTGATTGTACGAACGTTACCTGCGGTGGTCCTCGCTGCGTCAGCAGATGTGAGCGGCTGGGGTTGGCACCTGTGCCTGGCAGGTACTGGGGCCAATGTTGGTCTGTGAGCGGCGTGTGGCCTGCGCAGGTTTCTGGTGTGCGTGGCCATCTTCCTAAAGCGGTGAACTACAGGAAAATGGCCGTCCGAGCCAGCGCATGCGCGGACCCATAGCTTCGGCGACCATTTTCCTGTAGATCACAGCTTTAGGAAGATGGCTGCGCACACCAGAAACCTGACCAGGCCACACTGCTTCGCCGCTCACAGCCTGGCGTCGACGGCAGCCCGGTACAGGCCCCAGCCAGAGGCCCCCGCACAGGAACTGGCCTGGCTAGGGGCCTCAAGCCAGGCACAGGCACCGACAAAGGCTCCACAGCATCTGATTTCTGCTGCAGCTGCCGACTTCCTGAGGGACCCTGCCTCCTGTGACCATCACTACACTGCCCCCCAGGTAAGATACCGTACCTATTCAGACTATAAGATGGACCCCCATCTTATAAAAAATATTTTTGTTCTATTTTCCACCCCAAAATTTGGGGTGCGTCTTATGGTCTGAAAAATACGGCAATTACATTTTTATCAATAAAATGTTTTAACCCCAACTTTTTCATTTTTATAAGGGCTAATGGGAAAAAATGGACCACGGTTTGTTGTGCAATTTCTCCTGAGTGCGCCAATACCCTAAATGTAACCAAGAACTACTTTTCAGGCACAGCAGAAAGCTCAGAAGAGAAGGAGAGGTATACTATAGTGCAGTTTTGGCTGTTATGGTTTGCGGGTGCCATGACCCATGGCGAGAGCCCCTGAGAAGCCAGAACAGCAGCACCCCCCATAATTTACCCCATTTTACAAACACCTATCAATGAATTCATCTAGGGATGCAGTGATCATATTGACACCACAAGCATGTCACAGAATTTTATATATCATTGGGCTGTGAAGAAAAAATAATTACCGTACATTTTTAATTACCAAAATTTAGTTTTAGCCCCACATTTTCACAAGGGAAAATGGGTAAAAATGGCACCAAAATGTGCACACAATTTCTGCTGAACGTGGAAATACCCCATTTGTGCCTGCACAGTACTGCTTAGCCCCACAGTGAAACTCGGGAGGGACGGAGCGCTATTTGACTTTTTGAGAACAAATTATCGTAGAACAGTTCGCAGACTCCATATACAGTGCCCTTAAGTGCCAGAAGAGCAGAATCCTCTCTCTAGTGACCCCATTTTGGAAATTACACCCCTCTAGGAATTTATCTATAGGTGTAGTGACGATTTTGACTCCATGGGTGTTTTCCAGAAACAAGCAGCAATAGATGTTGCCCAGTGAAAATTACAAATCTGCCATTGTAGTGACCAGTACATTATGCCCTGATTGTGTTTCCAGAGACATGCACCCATAATTTCGCTATATCAATGCCAAACATTTGGACGCTAAATGTGCTTTAGGCACATGGGCTCAGAAGAGAGAGGGGCAATTGAATTTGGGAGTGCAGACTTCTTTTCGGGAGGAGCCATTGTGTTTTTCCAGAGCCTTTGTGCTACCAGTAATGTGGAAACCCCTATATTTCCACACAGATGACTGACCTGAGTGGGGACTTGCTTTTTTTGTGGATTGAGTTGAAGCTTTTATTGGGAACATTTTACATAACATTTTGGATCACATTTATCCGGTGCTCTATGCTGAGCACTTGCATCAGTTTCCCCACTATAGCTCACAAATGACGTGATGGAGATGAAACCCCCAAGGGATCCATTCACTATGAAGCAGCAGAGTTACTCTGGACTCTGTTCAGCCGTCTCCTTTTCAGAGGTGCACAAACTGTGGCTGACCATGATTTTATGCATGCTTAAAAATACGTACACTGTGGGATCATAGGCCAGACAATGTCCACAGTGCCTCCATCTGCCTCATGATAGGGAATCTTCCACTGGGGTTTTCATCTGAATCACGTATTTCAGAGATTTACATGGAGACCCCGGTGTAAGCGCTCAGCGCAGGATAAATTTGAGCCGAGCCATACTGCGATCTTTGGGAGACAGAATGAACAAAACAGCAGGTAAAGAATTGGATTTATTTTTTACGCCGCTCCTCATGCAGTATAAGGGATTAGACATCTTTATTCTTTGGGTCGGCGCGATTACAGCGATACCAGATTGATATCTTTTTTTACGTTTTTGCAAAATAAAGTTTTTCCATCACCATATCTTGAGAGCTATAATTTTCCTATATTTCTGCCTACAGTCATGAGATGGCTTTTTTTTTGCAGGACGAGTTGATGTTTTTATTTGTAACATTTTCAGGCACATAAGATTTTTTAATTGCTTTCTATTCTGATTTTTGGGAGGTAGAATTAGCATAAACCAGCAATTCAGGAATAGTTTTTTTTATGCGGTTCACAGTGTTGATAATTGATAAGGCAGCTTCTTTGGGTCAGTATGATAATATACAGGGCTGTGGAGTCGGAGTCGGTATAAAATGGACCGACTCCTAAAATATCTAATAAATTGGGTACAGTAATTCAATGTAGTTAGTGGAATATTTTTTCATAAGAATTTGGGAAAGTTATGAAATGTCCTATAAGTGTCTGTCCTATTCCTGATCTAAGGGTCTAAACTCTTAGCTGAGATGAATCTATGCTACAGTAAATTTATCACTTAAACATGAGCCATGTATGAGGGAGTCGGAGTTATGGAAATTGAGGAGTTGGAGTCGAAGGTTTGACTTACCGACTCCACAGCCCTGATATTACATTTATATAAATTTTATGTATTTCCGCTTTTACACAAAAACTAATTTTACAGAAAGAAATAATTATTTTTGCATCCCTTTATTCTGAATGCTAAAGCTTTATTTCTCCGCTGACGGAGCTGTATGGTGGCTTGTTTTTTGAGTGACAAGATGTTTCCAGAGATACAATTTTTATTTACAGTCGACTTTTTGATCCAATTTTATTCCACTTTTTTGGCGGTATGATGAAAAAGCGTAGTTTGGCACTTTGTTTTTTACTGAATTCACTGAAGGGGTTAAACTGACAGTTTTATAGGTCAGGTTGTTCCCATTTCGGCGATACCGAATGTGTACTTTATTATTTTTTTACATAAATATACCTATTTGTTTAATTTGTGTGTCTTAGGTTTTTTTTTTTTTTTTTTTACCACACAGACTTACTTTCTGTTTGGGAATTCAACTTTTATCAGTCTAATCCCTGGTGGAATGCATTATACCTGTCATTGCTGCATTGACAGAAGCCTCTTAGACCATGCTCTAAGCATGGCCTAACAGGTTTGCCGTAGCTGGGCGACCCAGATGTCATCATGATGACCTCGACTTGCTATGGCAAAAATTGGTACCTCCCTCTCCTTTCCTTCTAAATGCTTCGATCAATCGTGACATTTAGGGAGTTAAATGGCCCGTGGCGGAGCCGACACTCGGCTTTCACTTAACACTTAAGCCAAGCTCCTGTCTGCAATCGAGCGGGCACTGCTTCTGTGCCCGCACGATCGCTAACCCTAGCACAACCCCAACCTGAGGGATCTATTCACTATAGTGAGGCAGCAGAGTTACTCTGGACTCAGTCTGGCCTCTGTTTAGCAGTGTCCTTTGTTTCAGAGGTTCACAAAACTGTGGTCGACGGCACTTTTATGCACGCCTAATAAAAAAAAAATGGACACGGTCCGATCACAGGCCAGATGGCATCCACATTGCCTCCATCTGCCTCATTATATGGAATATTCCGCCGGGGGTTCTGTCTGAATCACACATTTCAGAGATCTACACGGAAACCCCGATGTAAGCGCTCAGCACAGAGTGCAGGATAAATGTGCAACGAGCCTTACTGCGATCTTTCGGAGGCAGAATGAACAAAACAGCAGCAGGTTAAGAATTGGTTTTATTTATTTTTTACTCCGTTCCTCGTGCGGTACAAGTGATTAGACGACTATTCTTCGGATCAGTGCGATTACAGCGATACCAGATTTATATCAGGTTTTTATTATTGACAGCTGTCTCACACTAAAAGACGATTTTTTTTTGCAAAGACTAGTTTTTGCATCGCCATATTTCGAAAGCTATAATTTTTCCATATTTCGACTGACAGTCATGTAAGGGCTTGTTTTTTTGCGGGACAAGTTGACGTTTTTATTGGTACCATTTTCGGGCATATGCACATTTTTTGATCACTTTCAATTCTGATTTTTTTGAAGGCAGAGCAAAAATCAACAATTTAGGAATAGTTTTTTTTTTTATGCCGTTCCGCGTGTGGTAAAATTGATAAGGCAGATTTATTCTTCGTGTCAGTACGTTTACAGCGATCCTACAATTACATAGTTTTTTTTAATTTTTTGGCGCTTTTACACAAAAACTATTTTATAGAAAAATTATTTTTTGGCATCGCTTTATTCTGAGCGCTATGACTTATTTTTCGGCTGATGGAGCTGTATGGCGGCTTGTTTTTTGCGGGACAAGAGGACGTTTTCAGCTGTACCATTTTTATTTACATTTGTCTTTTTGATCGCGTTTTATTCCATTTTTGTTTGGCGGTATGATAATCAAGAATAGTTTGCTTCCTTTTTTTAATTATTTTTTTTACCGTGTTCACTAAAGGGGTTAACTAGTGGGACAGTTTTATAGGTCAGGTCTTTCCGGACGTGGAGATACCAAATGTGTACCCTTTTTTTTCATAAAAATATTTATTTATGGGTACTCTATTTTTTTTTTTGGATTATTTTTTCATTTTAATATATATATTTTTTCACTTTCTGACATTTCCTGACACTTTTATACTTTGTCCCACTATGGGACTTTCATTTTTTGCAGGCTGATCGCTTGCATAGCATAGAGATGCAGCAGCATCCTTGTGCTATGCAGGCTGTAAGCCTTGCACTGGCACAAGTTAGATAGATCGCACTGCGCACAATATATCTAACTTCCTAATGCCTGGTGACCTGGATGTCGTCATGACGACATTGGGTCACCATGGCAACGATCGGAACCCAGTGCTGAAAGCATGGGGTCTCCGATCCAAGTTAAGAGGGGCGCTCTTACCTCTGCTTGCACCAGAAATGCTGCGATCGACTTCGATCACAGCACTTCCGGGGTTATATGTGCCAGAAGTGGTGCGGGACCACTCCAGGCGCATAGTACCGGGTGACAGTTGTTAGAATCAGCTGAAACCCGGTGGCGATTGCTTCCGCACTATGTGCGGGCCCGATCGCCAGTCAGTAATAGTACATCCCTGGTCAATAAGGCCCAGGGCACAGGGACATACTATTGCTGACAATGTCAGAAAGGAGTTAAAGGGACCAAAAGGTAATTGGACAATTATCTCAAAAGATCTTTAAATGGGCTACATAAGCTTTTCCATCATTAATTTAGCAGGTAAAAGGTCTGAAGCGGATTCCAGGTGTGGCATTTGCATTTGGAAGCTCTTGCAGTAAACTCACAACATGTGGTCAAAGGAGCTCTCAATGGAAGAGAAATGATTAGGCTGAAAAAAAAATCCATCAGAGTGGCCAAATCAACAGTTCTCCTGAAAAAAAAACAAAAACGCACTGGTGAACTTGGGAACGCAAAAAGACCTGGATGCCCATGGAAGACAACAGTGGTGGATGATAGCAGAAGCATTTCCATGATGAAGAAAAATCCCTTCACAACATCCACCCTAGTGAAGAACACTGGAGTTTCAGTATCTAAGTCTACCACAAAGAGAAAACTTCATGAGCGCAAATACAGAGGGTTCACCACAAGTTGCAAACCATTATTCAGCATTAAAATAGAAAGGCCAGATTAGATTTTGCTGCCAAAAAAACATCTAAAGCAGCCAGCCCAGTTCAGGAAAAGCATTCTTTATAAAGATGAAACTAAGAAGAAAGTATGGAGAAAGCTTGGAATGGCTCATGATCCAAAGCACACCACATCCTCTGTAAAACATGGTGGAGACAGTGTGATGGCATGGGCATGCATGGTGCATGGCTTCCATTGGTACTGGGTCACTAATGTTTATTAAAGGGGTTGTCCAGTATTAATAATGTGCCAATCTATTTTTTATGGTTAAAAGAAGCTTCTTTGTAATTACCTTATGTTGTTGTTACTGCCTGTGAGCGGCGCTATCGCTGGCCGCTCACAGGCATCACGTCACCCCGCGTTGATGTCACGTCAAGTGAGGCATGACTCAGCGCTGGGGTCGCTGTGGTGGATGCTGCGCTGTGGGTGGTAATACCCCCCCCCACTTTACACACCAAGCATCCACTGCGCGCTTTCCCAGTGAAAGGGGAGAGGGAGAGCGCGCGGTGGATGCTAGGTACGACACGCGGGGCAACCCAGCAGCCACTGTTGAAAGCAGACGAGAGAGACCCCTGGCTGCATCCGGAACCATGACGTGACGTGACATCAGTGGATGTCAGGGCTGGCTGCAGCCGGGGGTCATGTGATGTCTGTGAGCGGTCAGCGATAGTGCCGCTCACAGGCAATAACAGCAACGTAAGGTAATTACAAAGAAACTTCTATTCTTCATAAAAATACTGTAGATTGGCACATTATTAATAGTAGTGGACAATCCCTTTAATGATGTGACTGAAGACAAAAGCAGCAGGATGAATCCTGAAGTGTACAGGTCTATACTTTCTGCTCATATTCAACCAAATGCAGCAAGGTTGACTGGACGACAATTCACGGTATTGATGGTAAATGACCCAAAACATACTGCGAAAGCAACTCAGGAGTTTAAGACAGAAGTGGAATATTCTGCAATGTCAATCACCAGATCTTAACTACATTGAACATACATTTCACATGCTTAAGACAAAACCTAACGCAGAAAGACCCACAAACAAGAAACAAATGAAGTCAGCTGCAGTAAAGGTCTGGGAAGCATCACAAGGGAGGAAACTCAGTGCTTAGTAACGTCCATGGCTTCTGTACTACCTGACGTAATGGGAAAGCCATTGTACCATTTACGTCCCTAAAAAATTGAGGTCTTGGTTACAAATAGAGCTCAAAAGTGGCACCACTTTTAAAAGCAGTTTTTATTGGAAAAATTACATAAATTGTATTAACAAAAATTGTATTCACAAATTACCCACACACGTCTCTGTACCTACATATTATGCCTCCATCTATGTAGTCTATTTCCTGTATATAATTACGAATAGGAGTAGAAGGGGGATGCCATTAGCTATAGTAAGGTTTGGTCACGTTATTTATACATAGGAGTTTCCCATCACTAATCCTGCACGTGATGTCTATAATAGTATTAGTTTTTTATTGGGCACAGCTTCCTTCTCCCCTCCCCCCCTGCCAACTATAGATGGGGGCAGTTTTTTTTTTAAATAAAAATAACCATAAATTCTTAAAAAATGCTTTAACAAATCCTTAATTAAAAAATAATTTTACGATGATCTTTTTTAAAAGTTACCTCAGTTTATGCCACAAACGTCTGATAGAGGTGTGACCTGCAACTATAGTCAGAAATGGGTTCCCCAATCCACTGTTCTGGCTGGCTGTTCCTGTGGATATGCCATAAATGTCTCGTGTGCTAACCCCGCTAAAGGGGTTATCTGATCTTTGGGGACTACACTGATGCACCGTAGAAGCTCAGGTAGTCGTCCTTCCTCAGATTACAAACATCCAGCACATGATATTTGCAGCCAGTCAGTTGCTTCAGCAGCCATATACCAAACTACTGACATCCTGGCTCCAATTGCTGAATGGCTATAACCAGTATGACGGCACATGCCCATTGAGGCAAATGATTGGCTGCAGCAGTCACATGCTAACCTCTTGTAAACAAGTACTAGGGAGACTGTGGAAGCTGCTGCACTTCAGAAGCAGAGGAAACAAATGTATTGTTCTTTTACGGCATCTGCTATCATTATTTATTTTTTCTCCAACGGTCAGATAACTCCTTTAAAGCTGATCGCCATGTATACAGGCCTTTACTCTTTTCCTGAGAGCGAGCTAAAGGCTATTGAGACCTCAGCTTTGACAGATCAGTCATATGGAAAAAGCTTGTGACAATCAACCTTGATGCTTTTTTCTTCAGAATGTTTATTACTAGAGAGGCCCATTACCAGCAGATCTTCCTCTCTCCACACCCTGCTTGTCACTTCAGGCTGCACCATACATATTAATACTGAGCTCATTACTGTCACTTCACAAGAGAAGGCATCCCTCGTCTCCCCTCCCACCATGACCCAGTGCACAGGGAAATAGAAGACACCTATGGAAAGATTCATTCTGAGCCAAGAAAATAGCAACAAAGTGTTGATTATTCACAACTATCTCACATAACCTACTTCTACAGAGCCGGTACCGACAAGCTGGAAAAGACCAATAATATTCTAATACTAAACTGAAAATTGCATTAATAAGATAAATTGCAATTTCTGAATTACATATCCTATTGATTTCAACAAACACCATACGCACATACTGAACTGCCATCTGTTTCTTCACATTCGTAAGCTCAAGGACTACAATTTCCTTCTAAGGTGCAAATAACATGCACATGCCTCAATGCTGAAGCAGCTCCGACCGCGGTGACTGGATACCAATTTCACATGAGCATAACCCAAGCTGCACTACAGAGGAAAGGAAAAACCTATGCTACATGCCAGAAAAGGCTGCTTCATGTGCCCTATTCTCTTTCCTGCTTGGAGCTTTACTTTTTTTTGCCATTTTACAAACTCAGAATGGGGATTTATATAAAAAATAAAGAGTGGATGTATAATTGCTATCTTCATTGGTATTTGTGCCACTATAATAGTTAAAAAGGGTTTTTCCACTAAAAACATTTATCTATTTGCGGCATAGGTGATAAACATATGATTTCCACAGGCAGAATCACTGGGATCCCCACAAATCTGACTATGGGGATCCCCATTTGAATGGTGCAGTATAACGGGACCGACAGTTCATTTCTCCATAAAAGTGAATAATACACATGCATGACCACCGATCATTATTTCTATGCTACTGACTGAGACATGAAGTCCGTCCCATAGAAGTGAATGAAGAAATGGTGAAAACTCCATTTACACAGGGTACTTTGGGATCCCCAGAGTTCATACTTGGGGCCCAGACAGTGTAGAAATAACCCTTTAACTTCCCTATTCTATGCAAGTATTTAAGAATGACTTACATACAGAAAAAAAAAATTGGCGAATATGCTATTAAGTACAGAAAAAGAAAACAGCAAACACTATATAGCACCTTGGGAAGTCTACGGAGTCAAAATTCAGAGTGTACAATTGTGTTAAAAACAAATTCACTTTCTATCTGAAGCATATATTACCATCAATTCTTGCTGTAGATGCCCCCCCAATTATCGAAGCCCTCATTTAGATCAATCTGAAATGGTGGGGGTTCAGCTGACAGATCCAATGTGTATGGCCAGCTGTAATACGTGGGGGGTCCCTCATTCAGCTAGAGACCACAGTAATCCAAAATCTCTATTTTACCGAAGGCCCCCGTGCAACTATTCATGAAGGTGTCTCAGCTGTCCAAGCCGTGTGGCTACAAACTGCAATTCATGGTAAAAACAGAATGCCTCAAACTGCTGTCTACAAGAAGCCTCAGGGGTCATTCAGATGAGCGTATTAGATATCCCTACGCAAAACGGGTAGCAGATGGACAGGACACTGACCAATGCAGGGAAATGTGATCCATCACATAAGTTTTTACACAATGACCGATGGCCTGCGAGAAAAATAAATAAAATATGCAGCATACACTACTTTGATCTATATTTCAGATTACACTAACCCATTATAAGTCAATGGTTGCGCAAATATTGGATCACATTCATGTTACTATCCGCATGATCCATTACCGTTTTAACCCCTTCATGACACGCCAATTTCCGTTTGTGTATTTTTCACCACCTTCTTCCCAAAGCCATAATAACTCTTATTTTTCTGTCCACAGACTTATGAGGGTTGGTTTTTTGCCAGATACGTTGTACTTTTGAATGACACCATTCATTTTACCACTTCGCATACTGGAAAAAGGGAAAAAAATTCTAAGTGGAGAGAAATTAGGACACCCCCCTGCAATTCTGACATTGTTTCTCAGTAACTGTTTTTACGGTGTACATTTTGTGGTAGAAATAACCTCGCAACATTCCATGATTCTCCTCATTAGTACGATTATGGCTATACCAAACAGGTCCAGTTTTTTTTTTATTATCTTAGTGGTGAAAAAAAAATAATTTTTTTTGTGCTGTGTTGACATTTTCCAAGACACGTAATGTTTTCCTCCTGCGGTCGATGGTGCTATACGATGGATTATCTTTTGCGAGGCAAGACGGTTTTGATCACATTTTGGGATAGATATGATGTTTTGATCACTTGTTACAGCATTAATTGTGGTATTGCAGCGACAAAAAAAAACAATTTTGACGTTCTTGAATTTTTTCTGATTACAACGTTTGATGGATCGAACTTTTGTAAATGTGGCAATAATACCACATGTGTATAATGAGGGAAGGGGGGAGGATTTGATCTTTTGTATTTTTTCATTATATATTTTTACACTTTTCACTGTACTTCTTAGTTTGTCTGATCATCTGTGCTATATACAGTAAGGCTAAGTGCCCACGATGCAGAAATGCTGCAGATTTTTTCCACATCTCCTTGGCAGGAAAAACGCATGTAGGTTTTACATGCGTTTTTCCCGCCAGGTAGAAGCGTTTGTGAAGCGTTTTTGCATGCATTTCCACATGCGGGTTATCAAGCGCTTTTCCAAGCGATTTAGCATCACTTGGAAAGTGCTTGACAACTTGGTCACACTATATAAATCCATGCAACCGGCATGGATTTATAGTAGTGTGACTAAGTTAATACTGTAGTTGAAAAAAAGAATAAAAATGGTAAAAAAAACACATTATACTTACCTTCTGATGGCCCCCGGTCTTTTCTCCGCTGCGTCCGGTCTCTTGTACGGCTCGCGGTGGTGTGAAAGGACCTTTCATGAGATCATTTAGTCATTTGACAGGTCACGCGACCGACGACGTCAGTGGTCGCGTGACCTGTCACATGACTAAATAACATCATGGAAGGTCCTTTTAGATCACTGCGATCATGTAGTCATGCGGATATTAAGCGATTCAATGCAAGTCAATGGCGGCAATTACGCTGCGTGTCCGAAAAATTAATGGACATGCTGCGTATTTTTCGGCAATGATAATCCGCAGCGGAAATTTCCGCAGCATGTGCACAGCACATGCGGATTATCATTGGGGACCATGGGCACGTATTACCAAGCATTTTCACTGCGGAAATTCCACGGAAAAAACGCATAGTGGGCACGCAGCCTAATACCACAGAATTGCTGAGTATAGAGAACATCATTGTCTCCTATGAAGCTTGACCACAGGCAGGGTTTCAAGGGAGCTCAGTAATGACAAGCACGGAGGTCTTCAACAGGCACCCTGCAGTAAAAGCAACCCGCAATCACGTCATGGGTGCATAAAACGACGTGCCCCACAGCCGGCGCATTGTTAATGCAGCTGTCAAAGTTTGACAGCGGCTTTTAACAAGTTAATCACGAGCGACGCTTCGCTCCACCTACGATTGTTGGAGGCAGATTCTGGCTGTAACACAGTCATTACCTGACGGGTATGGGGCGAGCTCACCCCTGCTCCATACATCCACTTCTGACTTGTGCCGTACATGTCGTGCCATTTAAACTAAGGAAATTGTATTTAGCCTATTATTTATTAAATTGTTCATGTAAAAACCAGACACCATACAGGTGACAATCAAATGTTTTTCTCCTTGGGATCTTGAAGGAAAAGCCAGACTGAGTGGCCACAATGTGGTTGAAACAATTAAATTATGCTGTTTTGGCTGCATTCACATGAAGCAGGTGAAAACCACAGCAGGCCTTTACTGGCACGATCTTACCACTGTTTCCTTGCACAATCACTTTCTTTCAGGAAAAAAGTAATCTCATTACATGCAAAACTGTGGAACCATTACAATGCAGGTGAAACAGCTCTTTCCCTGCAAGATTAAGTGATTGAGCAGGAAAAAGTTGAATGGCCACAGCAGCACAAACAACGTGCTTTTGCGGGTGAATCCGCTATAACCCTACAAATCAAATGATTTTTCTTGTTCAATCAAGTTTATTTCTTATCGGGCATTTGGCGCCTCCATCTGGCATTACCCTTAGGGCTCATTCAGACATCAGCTTTTCCACATACGAGAAAACGGACTAAGTTTCATCAGCGACTTTCGTCAGTTTTTTCTTGTATGTGGAAAAAACAAAAATAAAACAAAAGTTCTATCATGTAACAGTCAGTGAAAAATCAGACCACACTGATGAAATCCAAGTGTTCTCCATTTTTTTTTTTCACATACTTAATTTTGATCTGACATATGGTCAATATCAAACAGGGCTCCACGATTTTGTGAGGACCACTCAGTCCTTGACAAGTAATGGACATGTGAACTGCCCCATTCACTAGTACAGGTACGAGTGCTATCAGTACAAAACATGAATAGCACTTGTACGCAAGCAAACAAAAAACATCTGAATAAGTCCTTTGGGTCCTTCTAATAACTAGACTGAATCACTTAAGGGGGGGTGGTTTCCAACTGCATAAGAAAACTCTTTAAAGTCCTTAATCACACGGTAGTACTCAGGCAGTACACTGCATCACTAGTTATACGCCCATAATCGGAAGAGAAGCCCAATGTAGATTTGAACTTTCATGCTTTTGACATACTAATACCTTGTTTACAAATGCTGGTGGAAAACAACAAAAGATTAATAGATTCTGAAGGCTCAGAATAATCAGGTGAACTGCTCTGTCCTAATACCAAGGGGAAGGGACAGAAAATAGTAACTATACAAAACCCAGCAGCGCCTTATTGTCACTTCTCTTTCCCAACCCCAAAAGTCCATCAGAGATAAAGCACTCTAGGTAAACTTAATGACTTTTTATTTTTCCTTAGCAAATACCATTTTGGATAATAATAAATATCAGGACTCAGTCACTGACGCTGTAAAAGAACACATCTTTCCAGAATGTCCAGATACATTATCACTAGCCCCATCCTCCTTATCTTACTTGTACCAGCTCTGCTGCCTCCTCCCTCCCCCTCGAAAACTGGTGGCAGCCCTGTTGACAGGCAATGGGCTTCTGTCGCTTTAAATCTGGCAGCACATGCAAGATGCATTGTGAGGCCCCAATATGAAAGGTCAGTGAACAGGCAGAGTGTGGCAGCCTGGGCACAGAGTGGCAGCCTGGACCGTGTGTCACTGGCAAAATGAGCCCTGTGAAGCAGCAGCCAAGGGCTGAGAGAAGCTAACAAGGGGGAGGGGGCGCCTGTACAGAACGCAGGAAGGCATTACACAACACCAAACTTTACCTGGGGTTATGTCACTGAGGACACCGCACTGACTACAGCGTCACCCTGTCAATGCCACCAGGGACGGACCCCCCCCCCCCCAACACACACACAGCGGCCTACCGGGGCGCAGCGAATCCCCCCCCCCCTTAACGGCCTATCGGGGCACAGCGACCCCCCCACCACACATACACAGCGGCCTACCAGGGCAGAGCGACCCCCCCCCACCACACAGCGGCCTACCGGGCAGAGCGACCCTCCCCCCACCACACACACACACACAGGGGCCTACCGGGCGCAGCGACACCCCCCCCCCCACCGCACACACACACACACAGGGGCCTACCGGGGCGCAGCGACCCCCCCACCACACACGGGCCTACCGGGGCGCAGCGACCCCCCCACCACACACGGGCCTACCGGGGCGCAGCGACCCCCCCACCACACACACACACGGGCCTATCGGGGCGCAGCAACCGCCCCCACCACACACACACAGCTGCCTATCGGGGCGCAGCAACCGCCCCCACCACACACACACAGCTGCCTATCGGGGCGCAGCGACTCCCCCCCCCCCCCAACGGCCTATCGGGGCGCAGCGACTCCCCCCCCCCCAACGGCCTATCGGGGCGCAGCGACTCCCCCCCCCCCCCCCAACGGCCTATCGGGGCGCAGCGACTCCCCCCCCCCAACGGCCTATCGGGGCGCAGCGACTCCCCCCCCCCCCAACGGCCTATCGGGGCGCAGCGACTCCCCCCCCCCCCCAACGGCCTATCGGGGCGCAGCGACTCCCCCCCCCCCCCCAACGGCCTATCGGGGCGCAGCGACTCCCCCCCCCCCCCCAACGGCCTATCGGGGCGCAGCGACTCCCCCCCCCCAACGGCCTATCGGGGCGCAGCGACTCCCCCCCCCCAACGGCCTATCGGGGCGCAGCGACTCCTCCCCCCCAACGGCCTATCGGGGCGCAGCGACTCCTCCCCCCCAACGGCCTATCGGGGAAAAAGCGTACCGCCCTATCCCCAGACACAGTGGCCTATGGGAGAGTAGCAAACCCCCACGCAGCGGGCTCTCGGGGCACAGCATACCCCCACGCAGCGGGCTCTCGGGGCACAGCATACCCCCACGCAGCGGGTTCTAGGGGCACAGCATACCCCCACGCAGCGGGTTCTAGGGGCACAGCATACCCCCACGCAGCGGGTTCTAGGGGCACAGCATACCCCCACGCAGCGGGTTCTAGGGGCACAGCATACCCCCACGCAGCGGGTTCTAGGGGCACAGCATACCCCCACGCAGCGGGTTCTAGGGGCACAGCATACCCCCACGCAGCGGGTTCTAGGGGCACAGCATACCCCCACGCAGCGGGTTCTAGGGGCACAGCATACCCCCACGCAGCGGGTTCTAGGGGCACAGCATACCCCCACGCAGCGGGTTCTAGGGGCACAGCATACCCCCACGCAGCGGGTTCTAGGGGCACAGCATACCCCCACGCAGCGGGTTCTAGGGGCACAGCATACCCCCACGCAGCGGGTTCTAGGGGCACAGCATACCCCCACGCAGCGGGTTCTAGGGGCACAGCATACCCCCACGCAGCGGGTTCTAGGGGCACAGCATACCCCCACGCAGCGGGTTCTAGGGGCACAGCATACCCCCACGCAGCGGGTTCTCGGGGCACAGCATACCCCCTCCCCCCACAGTGGGCTCCATATACTGTATTACCACAGCTATGACAACACTATGGGACAAGAGTGCCCCCATAACCACATCCTGCAGTCGGACCTACAGGCAGCAGCCCCCTCCCCCTCCTCATAGCTCCGCCATCTGCCCCGCTCCTGTGAGGGCACAGGACATCCCGCCAGCTCCCACACTGACACAGGCTGCCCCCTCCCCTCTTCCCTTCTTACCCCGGGGAGGGCGCACGTTACCTGCGAGCTGCCTCCGCAGCAGGAGCGCGGACTGCGGCTCCGTCATACTGAGGCGATGTGAGCAGCGCGGCGGATACAGGAACCGACGACCCCCGACAGGAGGGAGCAGCACAGCTGTCCGAGCCGTCACCTCTCGTTCTCCCTCCCCGGCTCCTCACTCTGTCTCTCTCACTCTTCGCTCCGGCCTCAGTGCGCCTGCGCAGGTTTAACCCTTCCCCCATTGTGTGACCTACACATTGCGTGATGGGGGGGTGGGGAGGAAAGTGCCGCCATCTTGGGAAGGTCGCTATAGCGGGGCCATTTTAGGAAGGTCAGATAACGCGACCGCTGCTTCCTGTATGCAAAGTAATAAGAAAAGTGTTAAGTGTAGTCTCTCCACAGCCGGCCTGCAGGGTGGCCTGTAATAAGACGGAGACTCGCCATGTCCACCATTCGGATTACACCCTAGGAAGAGATCTGGTGACCACAGAAAACACCCACCAGTGACCCTGTGCGATAAACCAGACATGGAACAGTGACCCCAAACCCTCCACACACTGCCCTATATACCTATCAGTATACGGGGAGAACAGGGCATCACACCGCCAGATTTCACAATAAAAACTGCAACCATTATTAAATCTAGACCTAATGAGGCCGGTGTATGCACATTGAAAATCCCTGTCAGAATGGCTGTACAGTCTTATTTTAAAATTTCTACCTTTCAATTAGAATTAGCAGTCCATAAAATACTCTTTTTTTAATTTCAGAAGTATAAAGTCATTGTGCCATGAATGTTTAGAGGAAGTACATCAGCCTCACCAGGTTCAAGATCAATTAAAGACATTTTTGGAAAATGATTTTTGTTACTGGAAAGACTTGCCTGTTCTAAGAATACGTAACTGAGCTGTACTCGCCCTCTCGCACACAGAAGTCAGGGCCGTGTCACACGTCCGATTTCACGTACGAGGGCTATCTGTATTTTTCACAGATAGCACCGGCACCTGTGATAGTCTACGGGGTCATTCACATGGAGATGATTTTTCCCAGAAAATCATGGAGACATGTCTGATTATAATGATCGGATCAAAATCGGCAAGTCGATGGGTCCGTGAAAAAAATTGGACCGCACTTAAATAACATCCGAGTGCAGTCCGATTTTCACAGACTGTCAGAATGGATAAGTTGAAGAAACTTTTTATTTTTCCATGCACGAGAAAAACGGATGACACTCGGACCACACTCTGATCAGAATAATCCATCTGTTTTTCTCGTACGTGGAAAAAAAAATCAGGCGTGTGAATTAGCCCTTAGATAACTTCTCATTAGACCCCCCAAACCCTGCAAAACAGCCCAGTTATTGCCTGTGTCCTATTTGTTCTGTCTCCATTCTAAACCGTTGCTAGTGCATGCCGTCATCATCCCCCGCCTGGACTACTCCAACGTTCAGGCTATATCTGTGGTCGCCCATCTTAGAGTATGTGCACCCCACGTCTCTTTCAGGCAATTATATTAGAACAGGTATTTTTTGGCTCTGTAGAGAGGGTTGGGGATTTATACACAGCTTGCTAGAATACTGTAATAGAGGCCTTAAAGGGAACCTGTCACCAGAAAAAACGCTAATAACCAGTAGATATGGGCTTAATCTGCAGGAATATAGTGTTATTATCCTGCCCGACGCCTGCACTTAGCCAAACAGTACCGGGAGAAAATGCACTTTATTGCCCCCAGCTGCGTTCAGCTTCCAGTCACTTAGTGGTGCCGGCGCGGCTTCAGTCACCAGAGCGGCAGCTGTAACTGCGCCCCCGGCCCTGACAGACACTGGCAACCTGAAAACTCATCTTTTCAGAAATGTCTACAATTACGCCACCGTCGCTTCATTACCACCTGAGCGGCTTCTCACCCTCTGACCTCCTGCCTCCTTCTCACATACTGTATCTTGTAGATTGTAAGCCTGTGTGTGCAGGGTCCTCTCTGTCTGTACCGGTCTGTCTGTTTGTGTTACTTGCACTGATAACTTATGTGAAAATACAAGTGCTTCTCACAAAATTAGAATATCATCAAAAAGGTAATTTATTTCAATTCTTCAATACAAAAAGTGAAACTCATATTATATCGAGTCATTACAAACAGACTGATCTATTTCAAGTGTTTGACTCTATATAATATATGAGTTTCACTTTTTGTATTGAAGAACTGAAATAAATTAACTTTTTGATGCTATTCTAATTTTGTGAGAACCACCTGTATATAATTATTAGCGTTGCACTTCATGGAAGAGCTGTTACCCTACAAATGGTGCAGTGTAGTACATCATGCCTAAGCATGGCCACAGCTTCAGGAGCAGGACAGTGGCGTAACTACAGTCCGATAGGGCCTCAGTGCAAGATTTGGATCTGCCCCCACCCTGCACATGTTGGTCTGATGTATGGGTCCTGTAGTGTTCTAAATCATATAACATACAAGTTGCACCTCTTCCCCCATTATTTAGTAATATCCCCCATCTTGGGCTCCTTCCCTTTTTGGTATATATGTCCCTCATCCTGGCCCCATCCTGGTGTTTATATATATATATGTCCTCCATCCTGGTAAATATGTCCCTCATCCAGGCATATATATTCCCTAACCTGGTATATATGTCCCTTATCCTGGGCCCCATCCTGGTATATATATCCCCCATCCTGGTATATATATCCCCCAATCTGGGCCCCATCCTGGTATATATGTCCCTTATCCTGGGACCCATCCTGGTATGTATATCCCTTATCTTGGGCCCCATCCTGGTATATATATCCCTCATCCTGGTATATGTAGCCCCAATCCTGGGCCCCATCCTGGTATATATATCCCCCATCCTGGTATATATGTCTCTTATCCTGGGATATATATCCCCCATCCTGGTATGTATGTTTCCCATCCTGGTATATATGTCCCCCCATTCTGCCGCTGTTCTTTAATGCATAGGAAAAAAAATTATTCTATTCACCTTCCCTCCACTCCCCCGCCATGCAGCGTCCTCTTCTGAAGCCGGCAGTTGATTTCAGTGTGCAAGCAATGGGCGCACATGATGTCACTGCCATGCGCCCTCAGTCACGTGCATGCAGACGTTAGCTGCTGGCTTCTAATTGGCTGGTGTCGTGTATTGCAGTGTGCAGCATGTCTCTGCACCGCAATACACTTCAGCTGCATGTGCGTCCTTGGACGCACATTCAATTGAAGTTTGCCCTGGTGTCTGAAGGCTCTTCACCTGCACGGACCCGGTCGTGACCTCTGCAACCGCGATCGTTATGCCCCTGGTGCAGGTGTTGCAATCGCATCAGGGCCCTGGAGCCTAAAGGACCCAAAAAGTCCCTTTGGCCTATATGAAAATACCAATACTGTAAAATAATTGCAATAATTGTGGGCCCAGTTGGAGCTTTTGCTTTGGGCCCCATGAGCTTCAAGTTACGCCACTGTGTGTTTCACATTACTCTAGCTAATGTAGGCATTGCACATGATGATCAAGGGCTATTTATGACTTCTCAGTCGTGGAAACCCAATCCAGGAGGCTAGTGGCAAACAGTTGTGATCAGAGACAGTAATTCATTAGTGAGTGCTACAGCGAGGGAGACAAAGCACTTGGTGGCCCCTTTCTGCAAAATCGTGTTGCCTTCCTCTTCAATGTTATTGCTCCTAAGTACTTCATTTTTGATTCCTTCTAATTGACAATGACAGTTCTAAGGGATTGTTCACACTCTGTATTTTTGCTGTGTTTTTTCCCTTGATTTTGTCACGGAAAAAATGCAGCGTTTTACATTACCAACAAAGTGAATGAGATTTCTGAAGTCTCATGCACATGCTGCTTATTTTTTCCTTGCAGATTTGAACGTTCAAAGACTTTTTTCAAATCTGCAGCATGTCAATAACTTCAGCATTTTGCACCATTTTTGACCCATTCAAATGAATGGGGAAAGAGAGCAAGTAAAAACGCCTATATTTTGCACAATGTTTTTCCTGCCAACACTGGTTTTTGCTGCAGAAAAATCGACTGCAAATACTCAACGTGTACACATACCCTAACAGAGATTTCACCTGGGATGTAAAAAAAATGGAAAGAATGTTTAAAATAAATAAAGTACCCTTTCTGATCCCCTGTGTTTACCCTTACAATGCTGCCAGTGTCACCCACCAATCTCCATGCTTGCTCTTGTAGTAGAAGGCAATTAACCAGTAGAACTCTTGCAGGATGTGCCAGAGATGAGGAGAGATTGACATCTGCTGGCCAGACGAAATCAAGAGGAACCAAGTTGTTCTAGAAGAGTTAAAGGGGGAGCAAATTTAGATGCCGGACCTGATCAGGTGACCTCCAGGAAGGATTTCCTGGATATAAAAGTCCAGCTCGCCAAGACACAGGAGGATTTCGCGCCAGGCTGCAGAGTGGAGCAGACGTGCTCCTGATGGGCCGCAGAGCCCAGCGCGATAGGCCTCAGCCGGAGGACTGTGTCGCACCAGAGCCGGACACCGCCTGATAAGCTCTGGACTCCTCACAGAAGCGCCCTGAGTCAGAGTCAGGACCTGCGCTCCACACTGAGTAAGTTCCCTGAACCTGATGCCGCCTGCCAAGAACCGAGGTCTGGTTCCCCTTATCCCAAGCGTGAGAGACTACCGTCGACGGTGAAGCCGAGAAGAGCTGAGAGAGGACTGCGACAGGAGAGACACGCAAGCAACAGCGGTGGAATCGCACAAGTGAACAGGGCCGTCACTTCCAACTTTAACCTACGGTACTGGGAACAGTTGGGATTAGGACTTCAGGTTGGGAGAGGCCGGTTGGTGTGTGGGAGGCTAAACGGGATCTGATAAACTTTATCCGGGAAATACTTGCGGCCTAGCGTCAAGAACCGGTGTCCCCCGCTCGGGCCATATAAAGAGAAGTCACATGCGACTCCCACGACTGGGGGCATCACACTTTTACAAAGAACTTTACTGTAATTCACTGAAGATATTTCTTGTTATTCCAAGTTGCTGTTTATTACCCTTGTTACTAACCCCCTTGCAGAATAGTTGTTATACATATAAAGTGGTTATATCAACTCCTGACTGTTGTGTCTCTGTGCGTTGCATTCCGGCACCTGTGTTACACTCTTCCAGTCAAACGGGAATATGACCACTGTAGCCAATCAGAAGTGACCAATTCATTACCGTAATAGCTAATAACACTGTTCTACAGCCAAAATAGTTGAGCTCAACTAATTTTGTGTTGCTGAAAACGAATATGATGCTTAAATTTGCTGATTGGCTCTAATTTTCAAGATCCAGAGGAGGTTGTAATTACTTATGACACCTTTCATGCAGACTTATACAAAAATTGCGCCTTTATTATTTCATCATCATTATTGCATTGTTAGTAGCTACTACATCATCTATTTAGTCTATTGAGCCTTCAGTATTCTATCATTTTAGGGTGACCAATCAAAAAACTCAGCTCCAGTGACGTAATCCTAATTACAGTTGCATCAACTACTTTTATAAATGCTCTCTGTGTAAGGTATACAGTTTTAGGATTTCTTAGCTCAGTTTCTTAACATATTAACATGTATCTATATGTTTTTGCAGATATGCCTCTTTCTTGCATTTAGAAAGAGGATAGTTTTTGCTACATATGCAGAGAAGTCACTTTTCTGTCACAAAGGCGAAACTTGACTACCAGGATAAGGAAAGCTTACAACCTGTATTTTGGCTGCAGAATAGGAGATCAGGACAAGAGTTAGGCTCCACACATATGCTGTAAAAGATGTGCATCACATCTTACCCAGTGGTTGCATGAGGCAATGTATGCCTTTTGCATTCCCAATGATTTGGAGAGAGCCAACTGATCACACTACCAATTGCTATTACTGCATGGGGCCCCCCATTAGGAAAGGAGTTTCAAGAAAGAAGAAGTGGACTTTACAGTATCCAAACATTACATCTGCATTACACCCAGTACCACATACAGAAGAACTGGCCGGTGCCAAAAGCACCAGAAACATTTTCAGTCGAGTCAAGTGAGGAAGAAGAGGGCGCTTAGTGTCATGAAGCATCTTTCTCTCATAACCCACACTTTCTGTCAGCAACCTATAGCAGTGGAATCTCCTAGTGTCATGCAAGGTGAGGGAAAGACTAAGTGCAACAATAAGGGAAGAGGGGAAGGAAGCCCAAACACTAGGGAAAGGGGAAGCGGAGACCTGTAGGCAGATCTAATATCACCCTGCCTACCCTACTGTCCCTATATAAGTTCTGCACCTATCGCCGAGCAGGAACCTAAGCCCTGAATGTCCCTAGAGCTTGCCCCTAGATAGGGAGGGGACAGGGTGAGCACTAGTCAAGCCCCTTTATAAACTAAAGACAACAAGGTAGACAAACAAAGGGGATACACTTAGCTTGAGCAGACACCAGAGCGATAACGCCACCTGTCCTCCAAGGGCACCAGAGAAGAAACTAGCCAACAAGTGCTCCAAGCCAACACAGGGGTACATAGAACTATCACCGGCACCTCTCCGGAGAAACTGAAAGTTTTTAACTACCAAGCAAGGGTGTGTCAATCAGCAGCAGAAGGTGGAGGTAGCTGCTGGGTCCTAAAGAAAGAAGGGTATAACAATACTAAAGAGATAATAATAATTTTTATAGCGCCAACATATTCCCCAGCACTTTACAAATTTTAGGGGGCACTTATAAAGACAATACAGAATAAGCATATCTCATATCGAAAGGAATGAGGGCCCTGCTCGCAAGCTTACAGTCTATGAGGAAATGGGGGAGACACAAAAGGTAGAATGTACATATATTGTATAATGCAGCCTTGATATACTAAATAGGATAAATAATACATAGACTGGTCGCCTGCCAGCTCTTTGTGGGTAAGCGTGAAAAGTTTAAATTGAACTCTATATTGGATGGGTAACCAATGCAATGACTGGCACAGGGAAGAGGCATCGGTGTAGCGGTTGGCGAGGAATATGATCCTGGCTGCTGCGTTAAGGACGGATTGGAGAGGGGAGAGTTTAGTAAGAGGGAGCCCGATAAGTAGAGAGTTGAAGTAGTCCAGACGAGAATGAATAAGAGCTACAGTAAGAGTTTTTGCCAAGTCAAAGGTGAGAAAAGTCCTGATTCTTGAGATGTTTTTGAGGTGTAGATGACATGAACGAGCGAGTGATTTGATGTGAGGAGTGAAGGAAAGATCTGAATCAAAAATGACCCCAAGACAGCGGGCTTGTTGCTGGGGAGTAATGGTTGAGCCACAAACGGAAATGGCAATATCGGGCACAGGTAGGTTAGTGGAGGGAGGAAATACGAGTAGTTCAGTTTTTGACAGATTCAGTTTTAGACAGAGGGAGGACATAATGTTAGACACAGCAGAAAGACAATCACTCGTCTTTTGTAGTAATGCAGGGGTGATGTCTGGAGCAGAGGTGTATAATTGGGTGTCATCAGCATAGAGATGGTACTGAAAACCGAATCTGCTGATTGTTTGTCCAATGGGAGTGGTGTATAAGGAGAAAAGAAGGGGGCCTAGGACTGATCCTTGAGGAACCCCGGCAGTAAGGGGAAGGAGAGAGGAGGAGGAGCCAGTGAAAGACACAGAGAAGGAGCGGTCAGAGAGATAGGAGGAGAACCAGGAGAGAACAGTGTCCTTGAGGCCGACAGTGCGGAGCATAGTGAGGAGGAGCTGGTGATCCTCAGTGTCGAATGCTGCAGAGAGATCCAGGAGAATCAGCAGGGAGTAGTGACCATTAGATTGAGCTCTTAGTAGATTGTTAGAGACTTTAGTGAGGGCAGTTTCAGTAGAATGTAAAGAGCGGAAACCAGATTGTAAAGGGTCAAGAAGAGAGTTGTCTGAGAGATAGCGGATTAGACGGGAATGGACCAGGCATTCCAGGAGTTTAGAGATAAAGGGAAGATTGGAAACAGGTCTGTAGTTGGCCGTGCAGTTCTGGTCAAGGGATGTTTTTTTAAGTAATGGATGTATGCTGGCATGTTTAAAAGAAGAGGGAAAGATACCAGATGAGAGGGAGAGGTTGAAAATTTTAGTTAGGTGAGTGGTGACAGATGGAGAAAGGGACTGAAGGAGATGTGAGGGAATAGGGTCACTGGTGCAGGTGGTAGGGCGAGAAGATGCAAGGAGCCTGATCACTTCATCTTCCGCGACTGGTTCGAAGTCAGAAAATGAGCAAGATACAATGTGGCGGGGGAGAGCATGCATAACGTTTGGGGATTGGGAGAAAATTTCCTGTCGGATATGGTCAATTTTTTCTTTGAAATAATTGGCCAGATCGTCAGCGCTGAGGTCAGTGATCGGGGCCTGTGCTGTTTGATTGAGGAGAGAAGGAAACGTGTCAAAGAGTCGTTTAGGATTATTGGAAAGTGAGATTATGAGGTTGTTAAAGTAGGTTTGTTTGGAGAGGTGAAGCGCAGAGTTATATATTTTCTGCATAAATTTATAATGGAGGAAATCTTCAGGCAGATTAGATTTTTTCCACAGCCTTTCAGCGCACCTGGAGCACCGCTGGAGAAGACGTGTTTGAGGCGTGTGCCAGGGTTGTCGCCGTCTATGCCTAATTGTTCTTTGTGTAGGAGGTGCGGCTTCATCCAGGGCTCATAGCATTATTTCGTTATAATGCTTCAATGCAGAGTCGAGACATGAGAGGGAGAAGATTGGGGCCAATGTTGATTGCAACTTTTTCATAAATTTCTGGGTGTTAATGGTGCATATATTTCTATAAGTGTGGAAAGTGGGGGTGTCTTGATTAGAGTCGCAGTTCTTGACAAAGAATGAAAGAAGATTATGGTCAGAGAGTGGAAGGGGAGAGTTAGTAAAGTCATGTACTGAGCAAAGCCGGGAGAAGATCAGGTCCAATGTGTTCCCGTCTTCATGTGTAGGAGAATTAGCAAGCTGTGAAAGGCCGAAGGAGGAGGTTAGTGATAAAAGGTGAGCGGCAGATGGGGAAAGAGAATCGCCAATTGGGATGTTAAAATCTCCCATGATTATCGTGGGGATGTCGCAGGATAGAAAATTTGGAAGCCAGGCAGCAAAGTGATCCAGGAACTGACGGGGGGGACCTGGAGGGCGATAGACAACCGCCACTCGCAGGGAGAAGGGCCGGTAGAGTCTGACTGTGTGGGCCTCAAAAGAAGGGAAGATAAGGGAGGGTACTGGGGGGATAACCTGAAAAGTACATTTTGTTGAAAGAAGCAGACCAACACCTCCACCTGATCTGTTGTCAGGTCTTGGAGTATGAGAGAAGTGTAGGCCACCATAGGAGAGAGCTGCAGCGGTGGTGGTGTCCGACTGCTGGATCCAGGTTTCGGTGAGAGCCAGAAGGTTGAGGGAAGTAGAGAGGAAAAAGTCATGGATGTAAGAGTTTATTACATGCTGAGCGTGCATTCCAAATGGCACAGTTGAATGAGACAGAAGATATGCAGAGAATATTAATGAGATTAGCAGGGTTACTGAATGTAACAGGGAAAGAGTTAGTGTTATTACTGGAGGGTCCTGGATTAGGAGAAATATCACCTGCGACTAAGAGAAGGAAGATACAGAGAGTGAGCAGATGGTTGAGTGATTTGTGAGAGCTTTTCCTGTGTTGTATGGTGGAAATGAATGGATCTGTGTGGTATAACATTGTGAAGAGAGCATGACAACTGTACATAGGAGAAGAGAGGAGAGAGGGGTTAATATGGATGAAGTGTGCAGAATTTGTGGGAGAACGGTGAATGTGGATGATTGTAGCAGCCAGAACGTAAATGGCACAAATACAAATGGTGAATACTGTTTGCAAAACCGATGACCTGGAAACAAGTTTGTTTAATTGTCTTGCATGTCTTACCTGTCTCCTGCCCTGTCCAACTGCCATATCTAACTGCCGAGACACTTTGATAAACTATGACACTGCAATAAAGTATGCATAAATGCTATATGCATAAAATGCCCCCGCATAAATGCTGCCCCTTGACTATGTCTCAATATATAGGGACGTATCTGCTTAGATCTACACAGATTTAACTCGTTAGCAATCAATCAACTAGCTTAAGACAACAGGAGACAATAAAACTGCAGAAAAAAAAAACAGACTGGCAACTCAACATGGATCATAAACTGTTAAAGTAAGTGTGATGACCTTAAAGTATCATGGATTAAACAACGTAGATGAATGATATATATATATACCAGTGATTAGATGCAGAGCATTGAAAGTAACATGGAGATACAATGTAGATTTCAGAAGCGATAACACGGAGTTGAGGAGTGAGATATATATACCAGTGATTAGCTGCAGAGCATTGCAAGTAACATGTAGATACAATGTAGATTTCAGAAGAGATAACATGGAGCAGAGGAGTGAGATATATATACCAGTGATTAGCTGCAGAGCATTGCAAGTAACATGTAGATACAATGTAGATTTCAGAAGAGATAACACGGAGCAGAGAAGTGAGATATATATACCTGTAAGAAGAGAAGAGAGTTGAATATTAGAACTGCCATATCTGACTGCTGAGACACTTTGATAAACTATGGCACTTCGATAAAGTATGCATAAATGCTATATGCATAAATGCCCCCGCATAAAAATGATGTGATGAGAGGATCAAGAAGGCGTCTGCAATGCTAAGCGCAGTGACCTTCTGCAGCTGGCTCCAGAGCAACTGTCTGTCACCCCTGACACACCCGTGACACCTAGCGGGTGATGTTCAGTGTTCTTTGTTCTGCAGCTGTGATAAATATCTTGTCCAATACTTCTTCATGGAGGGTGATCTTGTGCCATGCAACAACATCAACAGTTTAATGGAAGCTCTGAAGATAAGTCATAATCCAGAGGAATTGAGGCTCTTCATCGATTCGTCCAAAACAAGCCTAAAAGCCGTCTTGCTGCATATTGGCAATGGGTTACCTTCAATTCCAGTTGGTTATGCAGTCCACATGAAAGAAACATACAAGTGCGTCTCACTAAATTAGAATATCATCAAAAAGTTAATTTATTTCAGTACTTCAATGCAAAAAGTGAAACTCATATATTATATAGAGTCATTACAAACAGAGTGATCTATTTCAAGTGTTTATTTCTGTTAATATTGATGATTATGGCTTACAGCCAATGAAAACACAATAGTAATTATCTCAGTAAATTAGAATAATTAACAAAAATCACCTGCAAAGACTTCCTAAGCATCTAAGGTCCCTTAGTCTTTTTCAGTAGGCTCCACAATCATGGGGAAGACTGCTGACTTGACAGATGTCCAGAAGGCAGTCATTGACACACTCCACAAGGAGGGTAAGCCACAAAAGGTCATTGCTAAAAAGCTGGCTGTTCACAGAGTGCTGTATCCAAGCATATTAATTGAAAGTTGAGTGGAAGGAAAAAGTGTGGTAGGAAAAGGTGCACAAGCAACCGGAATAACCGCAGCCTTGACAGGATTGTTAAGAAAAGGCCTTTCAAAAATTTGGAGGAGATTCTCAAGGAGTGGACTGCTGCTGGAGTCATTGCTTCAAGAGCCACCACACACAGACGTATCCAGGACATGGGCTACAAGTGTCACATTCCTTGTGTCAAGCCACTCATGACCAATAGACAACGCCAGAAGCGTCTTACCTGGGTCAAGGAGAAAAAGACCTAGACTGTTGCTCAGTGGTCCAAGGTGTTGTTTTCAGATGAAAGTAAATTTTGCATTTCATTTGGAAATCAAGGTCCCAGAGTCTGGAGGAACCTGGGCTTCCATAACACCTCAGCAGTGCCACAGGCTGATCGCCTCCATGCCAATCCGCATTGATGCAGTAATTGATGTAAAAGGAGCCCCGACCAAGTATTGAGGGCATTTACTGAACATACATTTCAGTAGGCCAACATTTCGGATTTTAAAAACATTTTTCAAGCTGTTGTTATAAAGTATTCTAATTTACTGAGATAATGACTTTTGTGTTTTCATTGGCTGTAAGCCATAATCATCAACAATAACAGAAATAAACACTTGATATAGATCACTCTGTTTGTAATGACTCTATATAATGTATGAGTTTCACTTTTTGTATTGAAGAACTGAAATAAATTAACTTTTTGACGATATTCTAATTTAGTGAGATGCACTTGTATGACAACATGAAACAGTTACAAAGGTGCTGAACTATGACCAACATTTGTGGCCCCTCTGTGGTGACTTAAAGGTGGTTGCCCTCTTACTTGGTCTCCAGGGTGGATACACAAAGTACTGCTACTTTGTGTGTGAGTGGGTGTAACGCTGGTGGGTGAATATAACGCTAGTGGGTATGGACCTACTGCGCCACGAGCTCGGCTTACCTTGGAGGGGCATGACTGAGCGACTACCTGGTTTTCGCTAGAGCCTATGGTATTGAGCCAAACAAAAAAAGAGTTGTCACTGAATCAGGACCAAATTTTGTAGAGCAATTTATATAATTGTTTATAATTTGCAATAGTATTCAGCATCTTTATATTTGCAAAAATACTGTTTCAAAGTACTGAAACTTTTATGCATTAATTACTTATAACAGTAAAAGGAAAACTCTTTGACATCATAGTAACAAGAGCCAACTAAAATTTTTCATTGTCAGATTTGAATTCAGGAGGTCAAAATCATTAAGAAATGGCTCATTTCCTAACTGAGCCTGACAACTTTTGAAACTATGTAGAACAGTATAATTGGCTGCAGCGGTCTGTCACAGATGCTATGGAGACCAACCGTGGACCTAGAAATATAGCTGGAAAAGGAAAATCAGTAAGGTGACTATGCTAGGTAACTTTAGCAAAAAAAAATAATGCGGAAAACTCCATAAGGCTGCGTGCCCAATATGAGTTTTTGGTGAGTTTTTGACAATGCGTATTTCCCTGCGTCTTACAGTTCCAGCAAGGAGGATGGGATTTATAGAAATCTTATGACCACTGTGCCTTTTCTACTCTGTGTAAACTGACCTGCAGTGCGTGGTCAATTTATCCTTTGAGTATGCTGAGTTTTATGTGCAGATTTTTCTCATATACTTGCATTAGATGAGGAAAATCCACAGGCGGAAATGCATCAAAATACGTAATCCATATATGATTGTGTCAATAAAGTTTAGTCAAAGCCAAATAGCAGGAAGTGTTAAAAACAAAGCAGCTTTATTTAAAACATGACAAAAGAAGAGACAAACACCACAGGGTCAAAGACGCTATAAAAGCGCATATAAAAATGCAATTAACATAATTTACTTAAGGCTACATTCCCAAAATGAGATTTTGGTGAGTTTTTGATGCTGCATATTTTGGAAAAAATTCAAGTAACCTATCATACTTAATGGGTGCAGAAATGGTGCAGTAAATCAACAACATCAAAAACTCACTAAAAGCTCATTGTGGGAACCTAGTCTTAGGCTACGTTCACACACTCAGTATTTGGTCAGTATTTTACCTCAGTATTTAAAAACCAAAATCAGAAATGGAACAATCAGAGGAAAAGTATAATAGAAACACGTCACCACTTCTGTATTTATCACCCACTCCTGGATTTGGCTTACAAATACTGAGGTAAAAAACTCACCAAATACTCAGTGTGTGCACGAGGCCTTAGAGCACTTCAGCTGCACATTTTTTGCAAATTTTTGTATATGAAATGCCACTATGTGTTCATAGAGTAAGAACTGAAAACAACTGGTTGTTCGCACTATATTCTGGAGCCTTACAAAAAAAAGGGCATCAATTATTGCCTTACCTCAACAGATTTGTTTTTATAAAGTTATTAAGAAATTACAGAATGGAGTGCATACTATAGAATAGAAAATGAAAGAGACAATCGGATACATGGTGTACCACAAAGACAGATCGGCATACAAAGAAGATAATGAAAGTATGCAGTAGTTTTATACCACGAGGAATTACATATTTGCAGGCCGAGCCGGACTGGCCATCTGGCAGTTCTGGCAAATGCCAGATAGGTCGGGCTGGCCATGGGCCGCATTGCCTGCTATTAGTAATTGTGACACAGCACAGAGACACAGGCTCTGTCACTCACTCAGGCAAGCCACAGGCATCCCTTCTGCCGGAGGCCTGTTGGAGGCCGTCACATGCAGCACAGGTCACTTACACAGGTGGGCTGCCGGCATCCCTTCAGCCAGGCGCCTGCTGGAGGCCGTCGCATGCAGATGAGGTCGGCGTTGCGATGACGTCACTGAATCGCACCTCCAGCGTCCACTGAGAGATGGGACAAAAGAGGTGATGGACACTGCGGAGCATGAGGAGCCATGATTAGCTGATTATAAGGATTTTTTTTTATTTTTGGGGGCTGCGGGGACCATAATACTATATGGTGGCTGTTTGTGGGGGATCATCATACTATATGGGGCTGTTTGTGGGGAATCATCATACTATATGGGGGCTGTTTGTGGTGGACCATCATACTACATGGGGGCTGTTTGTGGGGGATCATCATACTACATAGGGGCTGTTTGTGGAGGATCATCCTGCTACATGGGGGCTGTTTGTGGGGGATCATCATACTACATGGGAGCTGTTTGTGGGGGATCATCATACTACATGGGAGCTGTTTGTGGGGGATCATCATACTACATGGGGCTGTTTGTTGGGGACCATCATATTACATGGGGGCCGTTTGTGGGGGACCATCATACTACGCATGCCCTGTTTGTGGGGGACCATCATACTACATGGGGGCTGTTTGTGGGGGACCATCATACTACATGGGGCTGTTTGTGGGGGATCATCCTGCTATATGGGGGCTGTTTGTGGGGGATCATCATACTATATGAGAGCTGTTTGTGGGGGATCATCATACTACATGGGGGCTGTTTGTGGGGAATATTATACTATATGAGAGCTGTTTGTGGGGGATCATCATACTACATGGGGCTGTTTATGAGGAATATTATACTATATGGGGGCTGTTTGTGGGGGATCATCATACTATATGGGGGCTTTTTGTGGGGGATCATCATACTATATGGGGCTGTTTGTTGGGGACCATCATATTACATGGGGGCTGTTTGTGGGGGACCATCATACTACGCATGCCCTGTTTGTGGGGGACCATCATACTACATGGGGGCTGTTTGTGGGGGACCATCATACTACATGGGGGCTGTTTGTGGGGGACCATCATACTACATGGGGCTGTTTGTGGGGGATCATCCTGCTACATGGGGGCTGTTTGTGGGGGATCATCATATTATATGAGAGCTGTTTGTGGGGGATCATCATACTACATGGGGGCTGTTTGTGGGGAATATTATACTATATGGGGGCTGTTTGTGGGGAATATTATACTATATGGGGGCTGTTTGTGGGGGATCATCACACTATATGGGGCTGTTTGTGGGGGACCATCATATTACATGGGGGCTGTTTGTGGGGGGACCATCATACTACATGGGGGCTGTTTGTGGGGGATCATCATACTACATGGGGGCTGTTTGTGGGAGATCGTCATACTACATGGGGGCTGTTTGTGGGGGACCATCATACTATATGGGGGCTGTTTGAGAGGAATCATCATACTATATGGGGGCTGTTTGTGTGGAATCATCATACTATATGGGGGCTATTTGTGGGGAATCACCATACTATATGGGAGGCTGTTTGTGGGAAATCATCATACTATATGGGAGGCTGTTTGTGGGAAATCATCATACTATATGGGAGGCTGTTTGTGGGAAATCATCATACTATATGGGGGTTATTTGTGGGGAATCATCATACTATATGGGAGGCTGTGGGAAATCATCATACTATATGGGGGCTGTTTGTGGGGAATCATCACACTATATGGGGGCTGTTTGTGGGGGACCATCTTATTATATGGGGGCTGTGTGTGCGGGACCATCATACTATATGGGGGCTATTTGTGGGGAATCATCATACTATATGGGGGCTCATCATATTATATGGGGGCTGTTTGTGGGGGACCATCATACTATATAGGGGGCAGTTTGTGGGGGACCGTCATACTACATGTAATGATGCCACATGGTAAAACCAAAGTAGGCAGGGGATGGAAATAAAGATGAATGACTTTTTTGCAGATTTGCAAATGGAATTGCGCAAGATCCCTTAAGATGTCTTGAATACCCTAGTAGCTTCAATGTCCCGTCGGTGTGGTGCAGTAATTAAAGCAAGACGTTATGGTACAAAATACTAAGTTATAGCATTGTAAACAGTGAATTGCTCTCTATATTGTGATCAATAAATAATATATGCAAAGCTTTTGGCAGTCAGTTTTCTTTAATTAGATGACCATGCCTATATTCAAAAGCATTTTGGTTAAAATTAAAGTCTTGCATGATGACAACTTCATGCACTTTCAATTCATCACCAGGAAAATGGCATCACAACAACCAGACAGAAGTAATCACACTTTAATAAAAATGCAAAACTTTTGGTCGCCACTGTAGGTGCATGGTCACTATTATAAGGGGAGTATTATTAAAGGAGGCAGAGTGGAATTATTATAAGGCAGCACAAGTTGTGGTTTGTGTAGAGGTGGTAGAATGAGAGGAGGGTCTTGGAAAAGCAGTAAAGTAAAGATGTCTCTGTGTTATATTTTACAGGGACAAATTATGGACAGAAGAAGAGGTCATAGTGGTCTGGGCCAAATGAAAAAAAGAGGGAAAACAAATTACAACAATCAGCAAGAACGTCACTGGTGAGAACCTGCACAGTACACACATATAGGGTCTGCAGAGCACTGGTGTAGACCTGATATTACTATTATACGGTCACTGCATGGTGGTGATATCAGTCCTAGTGCCGTGGTTTTGGTTAAAGGTTTGAAGTCCCGGTTTGATGTTAAAGTCTGCAGTGACTCTGTATGACTGCAGATTTCTGAATCCTCACAGTGTGTGCATCGGACGCTGTGAGCATTCTCTGGTTTCGGGAGCGATCGGTCATGTGATCACAAGTACAGGTGCTTCTCACAAAATTAGAATATAGTCAAAAAGTTAATTTATTTCAGTTCTTCAATACAAAAAGTGAAACTCATATATTAAATAGAGTCATTACAAACAGAGTGATTTACTGAGATAATGACTTTTGTGTTTTCATTGGCTGTAAGCCATAATCATTAACATTAACAGAAATAAACACTTGAAATAGATCACTCTGTTTGTAATGACTATATATAACACATAAGTTTCACTTTTTGGAATGAAAAACTGAAATAAATTAACTCTTTGATGATAATCTAATTTTGGGAGAAGCACCTGTATATGATTTGAATTCATACAATCACGTGCTGACTAGACGTGTATGGCCTCTCTCAATACAAGTGAATTTAGCAAAGCACAGTACGTTTCGTCAGAATGTGGCCGGAGTTGTGGAAATCCCATACTTGTGGTCACATGACGGTCGCTCCCATGCTGGCATCGGAGAATCCTGACAGTGCATGCTATGAGGATTCATAAGTCTGAAGTCACATAGACTTTAGCACCAAGCCTGGATAACCCCTTTGACAATCGGTATGGTGGTATTATCACCACTGTATATGCTGGTAATATTTGGTAATGGTTTTTGGTATTTGTCTGTTATATTGCAATATTGTTACTAGTATTCAATCTTATATAGCGGTATTAGAAATATTGAAAATCTTGATTTCCTCCAAGCAGGGTAATATTAGTAATAGATATCCCCATCTGGTGCTCGGGGGCTGGGACAGCATGGGCCTGTGTGCTTTAAAATGCCAGGGCTCAATTTCAGTCCCAGTCCATCCCTGTTTGCAGGTCTAAATCTAACAAGAAAACAAGGAAAATCAACTGCTTCTTTTGTGTGTCTGGTTTTGTCAAGGGTCAGGGAAACAAAGAATGGGCCTTAGGCTGTGTGCCCACTATGCGGTTTTTAAGCGTTTCCGCTGCGTTATTTCCGCCGCGGAAACGGTTAAAAGACGCTTGCTGCAAGGTCTGTAATGTTCCCCAATGATAATCCACGTGTGCTGTGCACTTGTTGCAGAAATTTCCGCTGTGGATTATCATTGCGGAAAAATCCGCATCACAACCATTAGTTTTGCGAAATCGCTGCCATTGACTTGCATTGAATCGCATAATATCTGCATGATTACATGTGCACATGCGGATATTATGCGGATCAAAGCGCGGATGGTACCCGAGTCTGGAGAAGAGGAGACTCTCCCCCAGACCCGGGTACCATAGTACCTGTAGTTAAAAAAGAATTAAAATAAAAAAAACCTTATACTCTCCTTTCCGGCGCCCCCTAGTCTCCTCTCAGTGGCGCTGCTGTCTCCTTGGCTTCCGGCGGTGGTCTGCAAGGACCTTCCGTGACATCATTTAGTCATTTGACGGTCACATGACTATGTGACGTCAGCGGTCAGGTGATGGTCGTGTGACCATCACATGACTAAATGACATCATGGAAGTTCCTTTTTAGAGCACCGCAAGCTGCTGAATAACAATAATCTTTCTATTTATATAGCACCAACATATTCCACAGTGCTTTACAATTCAGACAGTTTTACAGACATTATCATCACTGTCCCCATCACAGCTCACAATCTACATTCCCTATCACTATGTCTTTGGAGTGTGGGAGGAAACCAACACAAACATGGGGAGAACATACAAACTCCTTGCAGATGTTGTCCTTGGTGGGATTTGTACCCAGGACCCCAGTGCTGCAAGGCTGCAGTGCTAACCACTGAGCCACCATGCTTATTATTATGGGCGTGTGACCATCACATGACTAAATGACATCATGGAAGGTCCTTTTTAGAGCACCGCGAGCTGCTGAAGACACCGGATGTATCGCTGAGGAGACCGGGGGCCATCTGAATGTGAGTATAATTTATTTATTTATTTTTAACATTTCTATTCTTTTTTTTTTACTATTGATGCTGCATTTGCAGCATTGTAACTTGGTCACACAACATAAATCCATACCGGTTGCATGGATTTATATAGTGTGACCAAGTTGACAAGCACTTTCCAAGTGATGCTAAAATCGCTTGGAAAAGCGCTTGATAACCCCCATGTTAAAAACGCTTCACAAACGCTTCTACCTGGCAGGAAAAACACATGTACAATCCGCATGTACAATCCGCATGTACAATCCACATGTGTTTTTTCTGCCAGGGAGATGCAGAAACGCTCAGGAAAAATCCGGAGCATTTCTGCTTCGTGGGCACATAGCCTTAGGTGACTTATGGAATCAGAAGGGGGAGGAAAAAGGCACAGAGACCCCTCCACCCCCCTTCAAACTCCACCACAAGCTATTGGGAAATTGACTCCCTTCCCCACCTGCCCTATACAGCAATAAAAAATGTCTCCAATCCGCCTTCTTCTTGCAGGTGTCAAATGGCAGAACTGATGTTGTCTCCCCCCCCCCCAATAAAATCTCTAGGGTATGTTCACACTTGGTGTTTTTGCAATATATTACACACAGCGCATTTGGTGCATAAAATACACAGAGTATTACAGTACCAGCATGTTCAATGAGATTTCCGAAATCTCATGCGCCCGCGGCCTTTTTTTTTTTTTTTTTTGCTTTTTTACCAAGAATATCAGCATTTTTGCAGCATTTTTTCACCCATTCAAATGAATGGAAAAATATGCACATAAAAACGCTGTAACAATGCTCTTATACCTCAGTGTATTTTTAATGTGGTGTTACTTGCATTTTTTTAATATTCATTTGAATGGGCCAAAAACGCTGAAAGAATTGACACGCTGCAGATTTGAAAAAAAAAAAAAACGCTTTGAAGGTTCATATCTACAAGGAAAAAATAAACAATGTGTGAGATTTTAGAAAGTGTATTCACTTTGCTGGTAGTGTAAAACACGTTTTTCAGTAGAAGAAAAGCAGCAAAAACAAAGTGTGAACAAGCTCTAAGGGTGTTTTTGACATGTTTCTACATGTGTTTTTGATGTGTTTTTTTACATATTGTTCATTCAAAACCCTGCAAAAAATGCTGAAATAACTGACATGCTGCAGGGCTTCAAATACACGGGTGGGGGATGCTCATAAGATTTCAGAAATCTCATTGATTTCGCTGGTACTGTAAAATGCTGCATATTTTACACAGCAAATAAAATATGCAGCAAAACTGCCACATGTAAACATACATTAAGATTCTGACCACTAGATGTCTCCTTTCTGCATACCGTACTGTCTGCTTCCTGTTGTAATACGTCTCCACCAGCAGAGCTGCTCCGACAGATTTAGTAAAAATGGGGGAGGGTCTTGGTCTGGGTGGAATATAATTCTTTGTGTGTCCTTCCTTCTTTCCTTTTTGTTAATTGGTTGTTGGTTATAAGGGCTGAAAGTCTATGCTTTTCTATAGGTGAGGCCACATGTAGAATATGGGATGCAGTTTTGGGCTCCACATTTTGAAAAGGATATCCAGAAGTTAGAGTCAGTTCAAAGGTGGGCAACTAGATTATTACAAGGGAAGGAAGGCCTCTCATATGATGCAAGGTTGGAAAAGTTGAGCTTGTTTAGCTTAGAAAAAATGACGCCTCAGAGGATATCTCATCTTCATGTATAAATACAGTACAGACCAAAAGTTTGGACACACCTTCTCATTTAAAGATTTTTCTGTATTTTCATGACTATGAAAATTGTACATTCACACTGAAGCCATCAAAACTATGAATTAACACATGTGGAATTATATACTTAACAAAAAAGTGTGAAACAACTGAAAATATGTCTTATATTCTAGGTTCTTCAAAGTAGCCACCTTTTGCTTTGATGACTGCTTTGCACACTCTTGGCATTCTCTTGATGAGCTTCAAGAGGTAGTTGAACTTGATGAACCTAGGTCTTTTTTCAACCTATGTATCTATATATGCTGGAATAATAATAATTTCCACAATTGAATGTGTTTAAAAAAATTATCCTATGTCGAGATAATCTTATAAATGTGCCCCTGCTATGTACTGTGTAATACCTGTGTCTGACTATGCAGGAATATGTTCTGATTATGCCACAGCTCCTGGGCAGCGGAGGAAGCAAAAGATATTACATCAGGGGATTACAGCTGAATCTTTCTGAAACATGTTTAAAAACAGGCAGGAAAATGTTTTTACAGAAAGAATCATGTGCAATCCCGTGCAGTAATATCTGTATACTCTTTTACTTCCTCACCTGCCCAGGAGCTGTTGTATGATCTTGTACGGTCAGACACAGCCATTACGCAGTACACAGAAGGGGCACATTTATAAGATTATCTCAGCACAGAATGTATTATTTAAACACACCCAATTGTGGAACTTATTTCTCTTTCAAGATCTATTGATCAAAATGTAAATGTAAAATTTTTGTGGTATTAATAATTTTTTTTTTCTTCACCACCCAATGGTATAAAGTTTTGTAACACACCTGTGGTGTCAATATGATCACTGCACCCTTAGATGAATTCATTGAGGAGTGTAGTTTGCAAAATGGTATCAATTTTGGAAGGGTTCCGCTGTTCTACACCTCAGGGGCTCTAACAATGTGACATTGCACCTGCAAACCATAACAGCAAAATCTACACTATAATATGGCGCTCCTTCCCTTCTGAGATTTCAACTGTGCCCCAAAAGTAGTTTTTGACCACATATGGAATATTGGATATTGCATACATAGGAGAAATTGCGCAACAAATTGTACCACTCGTTTTCTCCTGTTGCTCTTGTAAAAATGAAAAATTTTGGGGCTAAAGCAACATTTTTGTGGTCACAATTTTATTCTTTTATTTTCACAACTCAACGTTATAAAATTCTGTGAAGCCCCTGTGGGTTCAAGGTTCTCACCACACATCTAGATAAGTTCTTTGAGGGGTGTAGTTTTCAAAATGGGGTCATTTATGGGAGGTTTCCACAGTTTAGTCACATCAGGGGCTATGCAAACGTGACATGGCGTCCACTATCTATTCTAGCCAATTTTGCTCTTCAAAAGTCAAATGGTGCTCCTTCCCTTCCGAGCCCTGCTGTATGCCCAAACAATATTTTTCCATCATTTATGAGGTATTGGCGTACTCAGAAGAAATTGCACAACAAATTTTGGCGTTCATTTTATTTTTGTGAAATGAAAAATTTGGGATTAAAACAACATTTTTGTGGAAAAAATGTATTTTTTCATTTTCATGGCTCAACATTATCAAATTCTGTGAAGCATCTGTGAGCTTGAGGTGCTCACCACACCTCAAGATAAATTCATTGAGTGGTGTAGTTTCCAAATGGGGTCATTTGTGAGTGCTTACGCTGTTTAGGCACATCAGGGGCTCTGCAAACGTGACATGGTGTCCACTGTTTGTTCCTGCCAATATTGCGCTTCAAAAGGCTAACCGTGCTCCTTCCCTTCCGAGCCCTGCCGTCTGCCCAAACAGTAGTTTTCCACCACATATGGGGTATGAGTGTACTCAGGAGAAATTGCTCAATACATTTTAATATCCATTTTCTCCTGTTACTCTTGTGAAAATGAAAAATTTGGGGCTAAAGCAACATTTTTTGTAGGAAAATTTATTATTTTCATTTTTTCCTTCCCCATTGCTTTAATTCCTGTGAAGCACCTAAAGGATTAATAAACGTTTTGAGTGTGGCTTCAAGCACTTAGAGGGGTGCAGTTTTTAAAATGGTGTCACTTTGGGGCATTTTCTGTAACATAGGCCCCTCAAATTCACTTCAAATGTGATGTGATCCCTAAAAAAAATGGTTTTGTAAATTTTGTTGGAAAAATGAGAAATTGTTGATCAACTTTTATCCCTTCTAACGTCCTAACAAAAAAATTATGCTTAAAAAATGATGGTGATGTAAAGTAGACATGTGGCAAATGTTATTAATGAACTATTTTGTATGATAGACCTCTCTGGTTTAAGGGCATAAAAATAAAAGTTTGAAAATTGCAAATTTTTTCAAATTTTCACTAACTTTCCGATATTTTCATAATTAAACACAAAAAATATTGACCTAAATTTACCACAGCCATAAAGTACAAAGTGTCGCGAAAAAATAATGCCAGAATCACTAAAATACGCTTAAGTGTTCCATAGTTATTTCCACATAAAGTGACACTCGTCAGAATTGGAAAATTTGGCCTCGTCAGGCAGGTGAAAACTGGCTTTAGGGTGAAGGGGTTAATCATGTTTAGATTTAGTCTAGTTGGTGTATACAAAAACAATAGTAAATGGGGCTTTCTGTCTGGTTCCTGCAAAATAACATATCATTGATCATTCAAAGAGAAGGTTATTGCATAGCTGTTCATAGACACAGTCACATGCCCGACCCATATGTATCTAGAAATTTGTCATGTCATGCTGGTACTCCTATATATTTCCATAAAAAGTAGAAAACAGTTTTAGCTATGTAAAACAGTAGCCTTGGAATGGGAAACATTTGTTTGAACCTAAAAATTTTGTTGTTTTTTTTATTCAAAATTTATTTGATTAAATACACTGGTCTACAAAAAAAAAAAAAAATTCTGGCATGGAGTTTAAGAACAGTTTTAGACTAATTTGAGGGTGCTGAATTCAAATCTGATCTTATTTCTCTATCACATCACGTTTTTGCGCTATAGGCATATAGCCCATTTTCATGAATTCCATGCAAAATATAAGTAGTGTATGAAAAGTGCCGGTTTATACGGTTCACTAAGGTAAATTTAGTTTTCATTTAGTCTCCCAATAAATGTGAGAATATCTTTGTTTTCTTTGAACATGCATAATTCCCTTTTGTTATGATAAGAAAGTAAAAAAACAGTTTTCAACGCACACAACAGTCATGTGTAGGTACTGTTTTATTTATTGAAATTTTCAATGAATTTTGATATTTATTGTTTTTATCCTGCTGGTTTTCTGTTTTTTGTTTGTAAATCAATACCTAAGGTGTGTGTGTGTGTGTGGGGGGGGACAGAAATTCAATGAATAACTCAGGTAGCTAACAACTTTTATCTTGTATTTCTCTGCAGGTTGTTTTGCTGATCTAACAATGGCCTCTACATCTCGCAGAAGACAGTGCTCAAATGATCCAAATATTTTTTGTTACATATGTGGAAACTTTACTGTGAAGACTCAGAGGCGCAACATTACTGACTTTGTTAAGAGGGTGTATTTTGCGTACTTCAAAGTAAAACTTGGAGACCAAGACAAGCATTGGGCTCCTCACAAAGTGTGCAAAACCTGTATTGAGAGCTTGAGATCATGATCTCAAGGAAAGAATGCTAAACTTCAGTTTGGAGTTCCTATGGTTTGGAGAGAACCAAGCAATCATTTAGAAGACTGCTATTTCTGCCTTGTCGATGTAAAAGGTTTCAATAAGAAAAACAAGCAATATTTGCAATACCCGAGTATCCCTTCAGCTATTCGACCAGCTGCCCATAGTGAAGACATACCTGTTCCAAAATCTACTGCGCTTCCAGAAAACGGTGACACAGATCTCTCCTCACATTGTTATACTGATGAAGAAGACAGTCCAGATATTTTTCAGCCATGTGATGAAGATTGTGACAAACCAATTCTGTTTACTCAGTCTGCTTTGAATGATCTGGTTAGAGATCTTTATCTACCAAAAGAGTCTGCTGAACTATTGGCTTCAAGACTACAAGAGAATCGAATGTTGAAACCCGGTACAAGTGTCTCATTTTATTGTAACAGGGAAGCAGAACTGCGGAAGTACTTCCATTCAGATGGCCAGCTTGTCTATTGTACTGATGTTGAAGGGCTACTTCTCTTTATGGGACTTCCAGCATTTGATTCAAGGGATTGGAGGCTTTTTATTGATAGTTCCAAAATAAGTTTAAAATGTGTTCTGTTACACAATGGAAATAAGTATGGCTCTGTACCAATAGGTCATTCTGTAAAACTTAAAGAAGAATATAAAAACATCAAGATTGTTCTAGAGAGGTTACAATATAATGTTCATGGGTGGTTAATTTGTGTTGATTTGAAAATGGTTAACTTTCTTTTGGGTCTGCAAGGAGGGTACACAAAACACCCTTGTTTTCTGTGCTACTGGGACAGTAGAGCTACAGCAGAGCATTGGGTGAAAACTGAATGGCCTCAGCGACATAGTTTGGCATCTGGCAATAAGAATGTCATCCATGATCCTCTAGTGGATAGGAAGAACATTGTCTTTCCTCATTAAATATTAATTGAAAAAAGTCTGTGACAGGTAATGTATATTTCCCATGCTGCTGGTCCAACAACCTGAATATTTTTTCTATGCTGGCTTATGGGATGACTGTCTAACAAGTCTAAAGAAAGAATGTAACACATTGAAAGAAATATCATGAGGTCTATAATTTACTATCTGTCGAAGAAGCACTCTTTGACTGCTGAAGATTGCGACTTTGTGCTCAACTGTGAAGATTGTGCCTGGTGTCTGTAAATCATAGGGCCCAATTCATCATTTGTGATTTCTTGTAGTCACTTTTCTTTTTTTGTCTTGTATTCGCAGATTTTTTTGGGCCAAATTCTTCAAAATGGCATATGAATTTTGCGCAATTTTGAAAATAATTTTTACAGTTTTTTGCAACTTATCAGCACCAAAAGTCGCAAATCCTTTAAAAAGTTGTAAATTAAATTGAAAACTCTGCCAGAAACCTTACTCCAGGCAGGGACTAGAGTGCGATATGTCCCCAAAAATGTGACATTTGGTAAAGTTGCATTTCATGAACTTCTCTAAAACATCAGGATAAGCAAAGTTGTCGATAAAAAAAAAAAAGGAATTTAAAAAGAAAGGCGACTTAAAAAGTGACGCAAAAGGTATAGAGAATAAGGGGCAAATACTAAAGCCACTAAAAAGAGCAAATTACTTAAGAAAACTGGAGAAGCAGCAATGATGAATCAGGGCCATAAATGTAATCTTCAAGACTGAGGGCCCCATTCATCATTGCTGTTTCTGTGGTTTTTAAAGAATAACTGTAATTGCAATCAACTTTTCAGAATAATCTGTCCTGTGTGAGTGCATGAGAAATAACACTATTTCTGGCCAATCCATGACTTTTATCTGGCATTTTCCCCAGTTTTCCCCTCTACTAGTTCTATCTCTAATTTCTAATCCACTGAGAACAGATGGGAGACAACTAACTACGGTGATCTCTCCTATACACAGCACAGCACACAGAGAGGGATTCCTGATCTTCCTTTACATTTAGCACACAGAGTTAAGCACCTGGGCCATGGAGAAAATTGTACAGCAGAGCTGAGCTGTCCTGATCTGAATTGAGCACTGATGTGAGGAAAAAAGAGTTGTTAGAGAGCCCTGCACAATGTTTCTGTCTCCATCTGCCTGTTTCACAATATGTCGTTTTCTGATTATACTCTTTCTTTTCACGGGTTGTCAGGATTTTTCTAATATAGGCCATAAGTAGCCATGTTAATAAAAATACATGAACTTTCATTTATATAATAAATTTACTTTATAGAAACATTTCTGTAGCCATTCTTTCTGTTCTGGGTAGCTCAGTATGCACACTGTATGGTCCAGTAAATCCGGGATGCAGTTTGGGGTTGCACTGCCAGCAATATACAATGTTTACAATGTAGCCACATAAGAGAAACATAAAGGAAGCACATTGCATAATGAATTAGCATAAAGACCCCTAATTCCTTTTTCAGTTTCTTCTGCAAGTTGTAGGCCTGAATGTCACTGAGTTTTGTGTAAAGTAAAGTACGCCACTATATATTGCCTTCACTTTATTTTCTGTACATTTAATCATTTATCTAGGGTAGTTGTTTGCTTTCAGTTAACCTTCAGTCTTCTGACAGATGGTCTCATATTTGATACATTGAAGCAGCCACAGAGTGTACCTTTTTCACCCCCGTGCCTTGTATCACACTGAAGCAGCCACAGAGTGTACCTTTTTCACCCCCGTGCCTTGTATCACACTGAAGCAGCCACAGAGTGTACCTTTTTCACCGCCGTGCCTTGTATCACACTGAAGCAGCCACAGAGTACACTTTTTTCACCCCCGTGCCTTGTATCACACTAAAGCAGCCACAGAGTATACCTTTTTCACCCCCGTGCCTTGTATCACACTGAAGCAGCCACAGAGTATACCTTTTTCACCGCCGTGCCTTGTATCACAATGAAGCAGTGACAGAGTGTACCTTTTTCACCGCTGTGCCTTGTATCACACTGAAGCAGCCACAGAGTATACCTTTTTCACTGCCGTGCCTTGTATCACACTGAAGCAGCCACAGAGTGTACCTTTTTCACCCCCGTGCCTTGTATCACACTGAAGCAGCCACAGAGTATACCTTTTTCACTGCCGTGCCTTGTATCACACTGAAGCAGCCACAGAGTATACCTTTTTCACTGCAGTGCCTTGTATCACACTGAAGCAGCCACAGAGTATACCTTTTTCACCGCCGTGCCTTGTATCACACTGAAGCAGCCACAGAGTATACTTTTTTCACCCCCGTGCCTTGTATCACACTGAAGCAGCCACAGAGTGTACCTTTTTCACCCCCATGCCTTGTATCACACTGAAGGAGCCACAGAGTGCACCTTTTTCACCCCCGTGCCTTGTATCACACTGAAGCAGCCACAGAGTACACCTTTTTCACCCCAGTGCCTTGTATCACACTGAAGCAGCCACAGAGTATACCTTTTTCACTACCGTGCCTTGTATCACACTGAAGCAGCCACAGAGTATACCTTTTTCACTACCGTGCCTTGTATCACACTGAAGCAGCCACAGAGTGTACCTTTTTCACCGCCGTGCCTTGTATCACACTGAAGCAGCCACAGAGTATACCTTTTATACCGCCGTGCCTTGTATCACACTGAAGCAGCCACAGAGTGTACCTTTTTCACCCCCGTGCCTTGTATCACACTGAAGCAGCCACAGAGTATACCTTTTTCACCCCTGTGCCTTGTATCACACTGAAGCAGCCACAGAGTGTACCTTTTTCACCCCTGTGCCTTGTATCACACTGAAGCAGCCACAGAGTGTACCTTTTTCACCCCCGTGCCTTGTATCACACTGAAGCAGCCACAGAGTGCACCTTTTTCACCCCTGTGCCTTGTATCACACTGAAGCAGCCACAGAGTGTACCTTTTTCACCCCCGTGCCTTGTATCACACTGAAGCAGCCACAGAGTGCACCTTTTTCACCCCCGTGCCTTGTATCACACTGAAGCAGCCACAGAGTGTACCTTTTTCACCCCCGTGCCTTGTATCACACTGAAGCAGTCACAGAGTGTACCTTTTTCACCGCCGTGCCTTGTATCACACTGAAGCAGCCACAGAGTACACTTTTTTCACCCCCGTGCCTTGTATCACACTGAAGCAGCCACAGAGTATACCTTTTTCGCAGCCATGCCTTGTATCACACTGAAGCATCCACAGAGTATACCTTTTTCACCCCCGTGCCTTGTATCACACTGAAGCAGCCACAGAGTATACCTTTTTCACCGCCGTGCCTTGTATCACAATGAAGCAGCCACAGAGTGTACCTTTTTCACCGCCGTGCCTTGTATCACACTGAAGCAGCCACAGAGTGCACCTTTTTCACCCCCGTGCCTTGTATCACACTGAAGCAGCCACAGAGTGCACCTTTTTCACCCCCGTGCCTTGTATCACACTGAAGCAGCCACAGAGTGTACCTTTTTCACCCCCGTGCCTTGTATCACACTGAAGCAGCCACAGAGTGTACCTTTTTCACCCCCGTGCCTTGTATCACACTGAAGCAGCCACAGAGTGTACCTTTTTCACCCCCGTGCCTTGTATCACACTGAAGCAGCCACAGAGTATACCTTTTTCACTGCCGTGCCTTGTATCACACTGAAGCAGCCACAGAGTACACCTTTTTCACCCCCGTGCCTTGTATCACACTGAAGCAGCCACAGAGTATACCTTTTTCGCCCCCGTGCCTTGTATCACACTGAAGCAGCCACAGAGTGTACCTTTTTCACTACCGTGCCTTGTATCACACTGAAGCAGCCACAGAGTATACCTTTTTCACTACCGTGCCTTGTATCACACTGAAGCAGCCACAGAGTGTACCTTTTTCACCGCCGTGCCTTGTATCACACTGAAGCAGCCACAGAGTATACCTTTTTCACCGCCGTGCCTTGTATCACACTGAAGCAGCCACAGAGTATACCTTTTTCACCGCCGTGCCTTGTATCACACTGAAGCAGCCACAGAGTATACCTTTTTCACTGCCGTGCCTTGTATCACACTGAAGCAGCCACAGAGTGTACCTTTTTCACCCCCGTGCCTTGTATCACACTGAAGCAGCCACAGAGTGTACCTTTTTCACTGCCGTGCCTTGTATCACACTGAAGCAGCCACAGAGTACACCTTTTTCACCCCCGTGCCTTGTATCACACTGAAGCAGCCACAGAGTATACCTTTTTCACCCCCGTGCCTTGTATCACACTGAAGCAGCCACAGAGTATACCTTTTTCACTACCGTGCCTTGTATCACACTGAAGCAGCCACAGAGTATACCTTTTTCACCCCCGTGCCTTGTATCACACTGAAGCAGCCACAGAGTGTACCTTTTTCACCGCCGTGCCTTGTATCACACTGAAGCAGCCACAGAGTATACCTTTTTCACTACCGTGCCTTGTATCACACTGAAGCAGCCACAGAGTATACCTTTTTCAATACCGTGCCTTGTATCACACTGAAGCAGCCACAGAGTATACCTTTTTTCACTACCGTGCCTTGTATCATACTGAAGCAGCCACAGAGTATACCTTTTTCACCCCCGTGCCTTGTATCACACTGAAGCAGCCACAGAGTATACCTTTTTCACTACCGTGCCTTGTATCACACTGAAGCAGCCACAGAGTATACCTTTTTCACTGCCGTGCCTTGTATCACACTGAAGCAGCCACAGAGTATACCTTTTTCACCGCCGTGCCTTGTATCACACTGAAGCAGCCACAGAGTATACCTTTTTCACTGCCGTGCCTTGTATCACAATGAAGCAGCCACAGAGTATACCTTTTTCACCCCCGTGCCTTGTATCACACTGAAGCAGCCACAGAGTGTACCTTTTTCACCGCCATGCCTTGTATCACACTGAAGCAGCCACAGAGTGTACCTTTTTCACCCCCGTGCCTTGTATCACACTGAAGCAGCCACAGAGTGTACCTTTTTCACCGCTGTGCCTTGTATCACACTGAAGCAGCCACAGAGTGCACCTTTTTCACCCCCGTGCCTTGTATCACACTGAAGCAGCCACAGAGTATACCTTTTTCACCGCCATGCCTTGTATCACACTGAAGCAGCCACAGAGTATACCTTTTTCACCCCCGTGCCTTGTATCACACTGAAGCAGCCACAGAGAATACCTTTTTCACCCCCGTGCCTTGTATCACACTGAAGCAGCCACAGAGTGTACCTTTTTCACCCCCGTGCCTTGTATCACACTGAAGCAGCCACAGAGTATACCTTTTTCACCCCCGTGCCTTGTATCACACTGAAGCAGCCACAGAGTGTACCTTTTTCACCCCCGTGCCTTGTATCACACTGAAGCAGCCACAGAGTGTACCTTTTTCACCGCCATGCCTTGTATCACACTGAAGCAGCCACAGAGTGTACCTTTTTCACCGATGTGCCTTGTATCACACTGAAGCAGCCACAGAGTGTACCTTTTTCACCCGCATGCCTTGTATCACACTGAAGCAGCCACAGAGTGCACCTTTTTCACCCCCGTGCCTTGTATCACACTGAAGCAACCACAGAGTATACCTTTTTCACCCCCGTGCCTTGTATCACACTGAAGCAGCCACAGAGTATACCTTTTTCACTGCCGTGCCTTGTATCACACTGAAGCAGCCACAGAGTGTACCTTTTTCACCCCTGTGCCTTGTATCACACTGAAGCAGCCACAGAGTATACCTTTTTCACCGCCATGCCTTGTATCACACTGAAGCAGCCACAGAGTATACCTTTTTCACCCCCGTGCCTTGTATCACACTGAAGCAGCCACAGAGAATACCTTTTTCACTACCGTGCCTTGTATCACACTGAAGCAGCCACAGAGTGTACCTTTTTCACCCCTGTGCCTTGTATCACACTGAAGCAGCCACAGAGTATACCTTTTTCACCGCCATGCCTTGTATCACACTGAAGCAGCCACAGAGTATACCTTTTTCACCCCCGTGCCTTGTATCACACTGAAGAAGCCACAGAGAATACCTTTTTCACCCCCGTGCCTTGTATCACACTGAAGCAGCCACAGAGTGTACCTTTTTCACCCCTGTGCCTTGTATCACACTGAAGCAGCCACAGAGTAAACCTTTTTCACCGCCATGCCTTGTATCACACTGAAGCAGCCACAGAGTATACCTTTTTCACCCCCGTGCCTTGTATCACACTGAAGCAGCCACAGAGTACACCTTTTTCACCCCTGTGCCTTGTATCACACTGAAGCAGCCACAGAGTGTACCTTTTTCACCCCTGTGCCTTGTATCACACTGAAGCAGCCACAGAGTATACCTTTTTCACCCCTGTGCCTTGTATCACACTGAAGCAGCCACAGAGTGTACCTTTTCACCCCTGTGCCTTGTATCACACTGAAGCAGCCACAGAGTATACCTTTTTCACTACCGTGCCTTGTATCACACTGAAGCAGCCACAGAGTATACCTTTTTCACTACCGTGCCTTGTATCACACTGAAGCAGCCACAGAGTGTACCTTTTTCACCTCTGTGCCTTGTATCACACTGAAGCAGCCACAGAGTACACCTTTTTCACCGCCGTGCCTTGTATCACACTGAAGCAGCCACAGAGTATACCTTTTTCACTACCGTGCCTTGTATCACACTGAAGCAGCCACAGAGTAAACCTTTTTCACCGCCATGCCTTGTATCACACTGAAGCAGCCACAGAGTATACCTTTTTCACCCCCGTGCCTTGTATCACACTCAAGCAGCCACAGAGTACACCTTTTTCACCCCTGTGCCTTGTATCACACTGAAGCAGCCACAGAGTGTACCTTTTTCACCCCTGTGCCTTGTATCACACTGAAGCAGCCACAGAGTATACCTTTTTCACCCCTGTGCCTTGTATCACACTGAAGCAGCCACAGAGTGTACCTTTTCACCCCTGTGCCTTGTATCACACTGAAGCAGCCACAGAGTATACCTTTTTCACTACCGTGCCTTGTATCACACTGAAGCAGCCACAGAGTATACCTTTTTCACTACCGTGCCTTGTATCACACTGAAGCAGCCACAGAGTGTACCTTTTTCACCCCTGTGCCTTGTATCACACTGAAGCAGCCACAGAGTACACCTTTTTCACCGCCGTGCCTTGTATCACACTGAAGCAGCCACAGAGTATACCTTTTTCACTACCGTGCCTTGTATCACACTGAAGCAGCCACAGAGTATACCTATTTCACTACCATGCCTTGTATCACACTGAAGCAGCCACAGAGTATACCTTTTTCACTACCGTGCCTTGTATCACACTGAAGCAGCCACAGAGTATACTTTTTTCACCCCCGTGCCTTGTATCACACTGAAGCAGCCACAGAGTATACCTTTTTCGCAGCCATGCCTTGTATCACACTGAAGCAGCCACAGAGTATACCTTTTTCACCCCCGTGCCTTGTATCACACTGAAGCAGCCACAGAGTATACCTTTTTCACCCCTGTGCCTTGTATCCCAATGAAGCAGTGACAGAGTGTACCTTTTTCACCCCCGTGCCTTGTATCACACTGAAGCAGCCACAGAGTATACCTTTTTCACCCCCGTGCCTTGTATCACACTGAAGCAGCCACAGAGTATACCTTTTTCACCCCCGTGCCTTGTATCACACTGAAGCAGCCACAGAGTATACCTTTTTCACTACCGTGCCTTGTATCACACTGAAGCAGCCACAGAGTATACCTATTTCACTACCATGCCTTGTATCACACTGAAGCAGCCACAGAGTATACCTTTTTCACCCCCATGCCTTGGATCACACTGAAGCAGCCACAGAGTACACTTTTTTCACCCCCGTGCCTTGTATCACACTGAAGCAGCCACAGAATATACCTTTTTCATCCCCGTGCCTTGTATCACACTGAAGCAGCCACAGAGTATACCTTTTTCACCCCCGTGCCTTGTATCACACTGAAGCAGCCACAGAGTGTACCTTTTTCACTACCGTGCCTTGTATCACACTGAAGCAGCCACAGAGTGTACCTTTTTCACCGCCGTGCCTTGTATCACACTGAAGCAGCCACAGAGTATACCTTTTTCACCGCCGTGCCTTGTATCACACTGAAGCAGCCACAGAGTGTACCTTTTTCACCCCCGTGCCTTGTATCACACTGAAGCAGCCACAGAGTACACCTTTTTCACCCCCGTGCCTTGTATCACACTGAAGCAGCCACAGAGTATACCTTTTTCGCAGCCATGCCTTGTATCACACTGAAGCAGCCACAGAGTGTACCTTTTTCACCGCCGTGCCTTGTATCACACTGAAGCAGCCAGAGAGTGTACCTTTTTCACCACCGTGCCTTGTATCACACTGAAGCAGCCACAGAGTATACCTTTTTGACTACCGTGCCTTGTATCACACTGAAGCAGCCACAGAGTGTACCTTTTTCACTGCAGTGCCTTGTATCACACTGAAGCAGCCACAGAGTATACCTTTTTCACCGCCGTGCCTTGTATCACACTGAAGCAGCCACAGAGTATACCTTTTTCACCCCCGTGCCTTGTATCACACTGAAGCAGCCACAGAGTATACCTTTTTCACCCCCGTGCCTTGTATCACACTGAAGCAGCCACAGAGTATACCTTTTTCACCCCTGTGCCTTGTATCACACTGAAGCAGCCACAGAGTATACCTTTTTCACCCCCGTGCCTTGTATCACACTGAAGCAGCCACAGAGTATACCTTTTTCACCCCTGTGCCTTGTATCACACTGAAGCAGCCACAGAGTATACCTTTTTCACCCCCGTGCCTTGTATCACACTGAAGCAGCCACAGAGTGTACCTTTTTCACCGCCGTGCCTTGTATCACACTGAAGCAGCCACAGAGTATACCTTTTTCACCCCTGTGCCTTGTATCCCACTGAAGCAGCCACAGAGTATACCTTTTTCACCCCCGTGCCTTGTATCACACTGAAGCAGCCACAGAGTATACCTTTTTCACCCCCGTGCCTTGTATCACACTGAAGCAGCCACAGAGTATACCTTTTTCACCCCCGTGCCTTGTATCACACTGAAGCAGCCACAGAGTATACCTTTTTCACTACCGTGCCTTGTATCACACTGAAGCAGCCACAGAGTGTACCTTTTTCACTACTGTGCCTTGTATCACACTGAAGCAGCCACAGAGTGTACCTTTTTCACCCCTGTGCCTTGTATCCCACTGAAGCAGCCACAGAGTATACCTTTTTCACCCCCGTGCCTTGTATCACACTGAAGCAGCCACAGAGTATACCTTTTTCACCCCCGTGCCTTGTATCACACTGAAGCAGCCACAGAGTATACCTTTTTCACCCCCGTGCCTTGTATCACACTGAAGCAGCCACAGAGTATACCTTTTTCACTACCGTGCCTTGTATCACACTGAAGCAGCCACAGAGTATACCTATTTCACTACCATGCCTTGTATCACACTGAAGCAGCCACAGAGTATACCTTTTTCACCCCCATGCCTTGGATCACACTGAAGCAGCCACAGAGTACACTTTTTTCACCCCCGTGCCTTGTATCACACTGAAGCAGCCACAGAATATACCTTTTTCATCCCCGTGCCTTGTATCACACTGAAGCAGCCACAGAGTATACCTTTTTCACCCCCGTGCCTTGTATCACACTGAAGCAGCCACAGAGTGTACCTTTTTCACTACCGTGCCTTGTATCACACTGAAGCAGCCACAGAGTGTACCTTTTTCACCGCCGTGCCTTGTATCACACTGAAGCAGCCACAGAGTATACCTTTTTCACCGCCGTGCCTTGTATCACACTGAAGCAGCCACAGAGTGTACCTTTTTCACCCCCGTGCCTTGTATCACACTGAAGCAGCCACAGAGTACACCTTTTTCACCCCCGTGCCTTGTATCACACTGAAGCAGCCACAGAGTATACCTTTTTCGCAGCCATGCCTTGTATCACACTGAAGCAGCCACAGAGTGTACCTTTTTCACCGCCGTGCCTTGTATCACACTGAAGCAGCCAGAGAGTGTACCTTTTTCACCACCGTGCCTTGTATCACACTGAAGCAGCCACAGAGTATACCTTTTTGACTACCGTGCCTTGTATCACACTGAAGCAGCCACAGAGTGTACCTTTTTCACTGCAGTGCCTTGTATCACACTGAAGCAGCCACAGAGTATACCTTTTTCACCGCTGTGCCTTGTATCACACTGAAGCAGCCACAGAGTATACCTTTTTCACCACCGTGCCTTGTATCCCACTGAAGCAGCCACAGAGTATACCTTTTTCACCCCCGTGCCTTGTATCACACTGAAGCAGCCACAGAGTATACCTTTTTCACCCCCGTGCCTTGTATCACACTGAAGCAGCCACAGAGTATACCTTTTTCACCCCTGTGCCTTGTATCACACTGAAGCAGCCACAGAGTATACCTTTTTCACCCCCGTGCCTTGTATCACACTGAAGCAGCCACAGAGTATACCTTTTTCACCCCTGTGCCTTGTATCACACTGAAGCAGCCACAGAGTATACCTTTTTCACCCCCGTGCCTTGTATCACACTGAAGCAGCCACAGAGTGTACCTTTTTCACCGCCGTGCCTTGTATCACACTGAAGCAGCCACAGAGTATACCTTTTTCACCCCTGTGCCTTGTATCCCACTGAAGCAGCCACAGAGTATACCTTTTTCACCCCCGTGCCTTGTATCACACTGAAGCAGCCACAGAGTATACCTTTTTCACCCCCGTGCCTTGTATCACACTGAAGCAGCCACAGAGTATACCTTTTTCACCCCCGTGCCTTGTATCACACTGAAGCAGCCACAGAGTATACCTTTTTCACTACCGTGCCTTGTATCACACTGAAGCAGCCACAGAGTGTACCTTTTTCACTACTGTGCCTTGTATCACACTGAAGCAGCCACAGAGTGTACCTTTTTCACCCCTGTGCCTTGTATCCCACTGAAGCAGCCACAGAGTATACCTTTTTCACCCCCGTGCCTTGTATCACACTGAAGCAGCCACAGAGTATACCTTTTTCACCCCCGTGCCTTGTATCACACTGAAGCAGCCACAGAGTATACCTTTTTCACCCCCGTGCCTTGTATCACACTGAAGCAGCCACAGAGTATACCTTTTTCACTACCGTGCCTTGTATCACACTGAAGCAGCCACAGAGTATACCTATTTCACTACCATGCCTTGTATCACACTGAAGCAGCCACAGAGTATACCTTTTTCACCCCCATGCCTTGGATCACACTGAAGCAGCCACAGAGTACACTTTTTTCACCCCCGTGCCTTGTATCACACTGAAGCAGCCACAGAATATACCTTTTTCATCCCCGTGCCTTGTATCACACTGAAGCAGCCACAGAGTATACCTTTTTCACCCCCGTGCCTTGTATCACACTGAAGCAGCCACAGAGTGTACCTTTTTCACTACCGTGCCTTGTATCACACTGAAGCAGCCACAGAGTGTACCTTTTTCACCGCCGTGCCTTGTATCACACTGAAGCAGCCACAGAGTATACCTTTTTCACCGCCGTGCCTTGTATCACACTGAAGCAGCCACAGAGTGTACCTTTTTCACCCCCGTGCCTTGTATCACACTGAAGCAGCCACAGAGTACACCTTTTTCACCCCCGTGCCTTGTATCACACTGAAGCAGCCACAGAGTATACCTTTTTCGCAGCCATGCCTTGTATCACACTGAAGCAGCCACAGAGTGTACCTTTTTCACCGCCGTGCCTTGTATCACACTGAAGCAGCCAGAGAGTGTACCTTTTTCACCACCGTGCCTTGTATCACACTGAAGCAGCCACAGAGTATACCTTTTTGACTACCGTGCCTTGTATCACACTGAAGCAGCCACAGAGTGTACCTTTTTCACTGCAGTGCCTTGTATCACACTGAAGCAGCCACAGAGTATACCTTTTTCACCGCTGTGCCTTGTATCACACTGAAGCAGCCACAGAGTATACCTTTTTCACCACCGTGCCTTGTATCCCACTGAAGCAGCCACAGAGTATACCTTTTTCACCCCCGTGCCTTGTATCACACTGAAGCAGCCACAGAGTATACCTTTTTCACCCCCGTGCCTTGTATCACACTGAAGCAGCCACAGAGTATACCTTTTTCACCCCCGTGCCTTGTATCACACTGAAGCAGCCACAGAGTATACCTTTTTCACCCCCGTGCCTTGTATCACACTGAAGCAGCCACAGAGTGTACCTTTTTCACCGCCATGCCTTGTATCACACTGAAGCAGCCACAGAGTGTACCTTTTTCACCGCTGTGCCTTGTATCACACTGAAGCAGCCACAGAGTGTACCTTTTTCACCGCTGTGCCTTGTATCACACTGAAGCAGCCACAGAGTGTACCTTTTTCACCGCTGTGCCTTGTATCACACTGAAGCAGCCACAGGGTGTACCTTTTTCACCCCCATGCCTTGTATCACACTGAAGCAGCCACATAGTATACCTTTTTCAATACCGTGCCTTGTAGCACACTGAAGCAGCCACAGAGTATACCTTTTTCACCGCCGTGCCTTTTATCACACTGAAGCAGCCACAGAGTATACCTTTTTCACCGCCATGCCTTGTATCACACTGAAGCAGCCACAGAATGTACCTTTTTCACCGCCATGCCTTGTATCACACTGAAGCAGCCACAGAGTATACCTTTTTCACCCCCGTGCCTTGTATCACACTGAAGCAGCCACAGAGTGTACTTTTTTCACCCCCGTGCCTTGTATCACACTGAAGCAGCCACAGAGTACACCTTTTTCACCCCCGTGCCTTGTATCACACTGAAGCAGCCACAGAGTATACCTTTTTCACCCCCGTGCCTTGTATCACACTGAAGCAGCCACAGAGTATACCTTTTTCACCCCCGTGCCTTGTATCACACTGAAGCAGCCACAGAGTGTACCTTTTTCACCGCCGTGCCTTGTATCACACTGAAGCAGCCACAGAGTATACCTTTTTCACTACCGTGCCTTGTATCACACTGAAGCAGCCACAGAGTATACCTTTTTCAATACCGTGCCTTGTATCACACTGAAGCAGCCACAGAGTGTACCTTTTTCACCCCCATGCCTTGTATCACACTGAAGCAGCCACAGAGTGCACCTTTTTCACCCCCGTGCCTTGTATCACAGTGAAGCAGCCACAGAGTATACGTTTCTCACCGCCGTGCCTTGTATCACACTGAAGCAGCCACAGAGTATACGTTTTTCACCGCCATGCCTTGTATCACACTGAAGCAGCCACATAGTATACCTTTTTCAATACCGTGCCTTGTAGCACACTGAAGCAGCCACAGAGTATACCTTTTTCACCGCCGTGCCTTGTATCACACTGAAGCAGCCACAGAGTATACCTTTTTCACCGCCATGCCTTGTATCACACTGAAGCAGCCACAGAATGTACCTTTTTCACCGCCATGCCTTGTATCACACTGAAGCAGCCACAGAGTATACCTTTTTCACCCCCTTGCCTTGTATCACACTGAAGCAGCCACAGAGTATACCTTTTTCACCCCCGTACCTTGTATCACACTGAAGCAGCCACAGAGTGTACCTTTTTCACCCCCGTGCCTTGTATCACACTGAAGCAGCCACAGAGTGTACCTTTTTCACCCCCGTGCCTTGTATCACACTGAAGCAGCCACAGAGTGTACCTTTTTCACCCCCGTGCCTTGCATCACACTGAATCAGCCACAGAGTATACCTTTTTCACCGCTGTGCCTTGTATCACACTGAAGCAGCCACAGAGTATACCTTTTTCACCGCCGTGCCTTGTATCACACTGAAGCAGCCACAGAGTATACCTTTTTCACCGCCGTGCCTTGTATCACACTGAAGCAGCCACAGAGTATACCTTTTTCAATACTGTGCCTTGTATCACACTGAAGCAGCCACAGAGTATACCTTTTTCACCGCCGTGCCTTGTATCACACTGAAGCAGCCACAGAGTATACCTTTTTCACCGCCTTGCCTTGTATCACACTGAAGCAGCCACAGAATGTACCTTTTTCACCGCCATGCCTTTGTCACGGGTGTGTCGCCACGAAGATCGTCACGATTACACAGCCTGACTTCTCGCAGCTGACTTTTTGGTGCTTTGTGTTTTCGGCAGTGAGGGAGTTAATTTTCTCTCTCTCTGTGCTAGACGAGGTCCAGCCTCGCCCAGCTGCAATCAATGCTGCTGTAGTGAGTCTCCTTCAAATGCCTGCTGGTCTGTTTGGGAAGTGTCGGTGAAAGCATTTCATACAGAGCGGATCGTGGTATTTGGAGTTTCTGAGATAAGTGTATTTGGAGTGGTTTTTCCCTTCCTCGCTTTATCATTTATCTCCTTTCCCGTTGGTGTTCCCTCTGTTGTAGTTGTGTAGTTTTTGTATTCAAGGTGGTTTTGGTTTTTCCCTTGTACTGTCTTGTTCGTCTAAGTACTGTGTGTGGGCATATTATTACTTGTCCTCTTTTGTTGTGATCGGGGTCCTTCTCAGGACTAGATTACTTAGGTGCAGGGATCCTCAGGAGGTAGGGGTTACGCTGGCGGCCTGGACCTCTGTACCTTTAACAGTACCTCCAGGTTGAGGGATTAGTCAGGGCCCCAGCTTAGGGTCAGCTTAGGCCCCCTACCTCCAGTATACAGAGACAGCGTGACATTTTCACCGACCCACTTAGTTTTTCTCCAGCTACCATGGATCCAGTAGCCGGTCTAGCTCGGCAGTTGCAGAGTTTGTCCATGGAGCTGGCGGACGTTAGGTCCAAGGTTTTGCATCCTCAGGAGCAAGCCGGACCAGAACCTAAAGTAGCTCTCCCTGACAGGTTCACTGGGGGGCGGGACAAGTTTTTTGTTTTCCGGGAGGCATGCAAATTGTACTTTCGGCTGCGGCCTCGGTCATCGGGGAGTGAAGAACAAAGGGTGGGAATTGTCATCTCGCTCCTACAAGGGGACCCACAATCTTGGGCGTTCTCTCTTCCCCCGGGCTCCCCGGCTCTCCAGTCAGTGGATAGGTTTTTCGCTGCTCTGGGACTCGTATATGATGACCCAGATCGGATCTCCCTTGCTGAGTCTAAGTTACGTAGGATCCAGCAGGGAGATCGTCCGGCGGAGGAATTCTGTTCGGAGTTCCGTAGGTGGGCCACGGACACCCAGTGGAATGACCCGGCTCTTAGGAGCCAGTTTTGTCAAGGTTTATCCGACAAATTACAGGATGTGTTGGCACAGTATGACTCTCCCGCGTCACTGGAAGCCGCTATGGCCCTGGCTATTCGCGTTGACAGACGGCTTCGGGAGAGGTGCGGGATAACTCGACCCCCTGTGATGACTCCACCTCCTACAAGGTCCCCTCATATGGTGGTTCCCCTGGTCAGTCCAGAGGAGCCTATGCAATTAGGAGGGACATCATTTCGGGGGAGGGGACCGGTGGTGTGCCATAAGACAGGAAGGTGTTTCTTCTGCGGGAGAAAGGGACATTTTATTGGGGGGTGTCCATCCCGTCCCTTGCAGAGTGAAGAGTCGTCGGAAAACTGTTGATCCCAGGTTGTGTGGTGGACGGCAATCTGGGAGTAGGTATTTCGTCCCTAGGTTCGTCTCAGTTTCTCGTACCGGCGGAGGTGGTGGTGGGTACGAGAACTGAGAGGATATCTGTTCTTCTGGATAGTGGGGCCGGGGCTAATCTGGTTGATGCTCGGTTTGCCCGGGTTCAAGGTATGCGATTGAGTGAGTTGGCTAAACCCATCCCCATATTCTCGATCGATGCCAGGCCACTCGGTCAGGGAAGTTTTTTGCAAGCTGTGCATGACGTAAAACTTCAAGTGGGGGCGATACATAAAGAACTGTTGTCTTGCTACGTGTTGGAGGGTCTTCCCACTCCTATAGTGTTGGGCCTTCCTTGGTTAACTAAGCATAACCCGGTTATTAATTGGCAAACCAGAGAGATAAGCCAATGGAGTAAATTCTGTAATAAAAACTGCATGAACACGGTCATCGGTGCGGTTACTCCTTGGGTCTTACCTCCATTTCTGGCGGACTTTGAGGATGTATTCTCGGAGAAAGGGTGTCAGGAACTACCTCCTCATCGCGAGTATGACTGTTCTGTAAAACTGCTCCCTGAGGCCAAGTTACCTAAAGCTAGGTTGTATAACCTTTCTGGTCCTGAGAGGCAGGCCATGAAGGATTATATTTCAGAAAGTCTGGCTAAGGGGCATATTAGACCTTCATCTTCACCGGTGGCTGCGGGGTTCTTCTTTGTTAAGAAGAAAGATGGAGGCCTACGCCCTTGCCTGGATTTCCGTGAACTTAATCGGATTACGGTCCGAGATCCGTATCCACTCCCACTTATTCCCGATCTCTTTAATCAGATCGTGGGCGCCAAATGGTTCTCTAAGTTGGATCTCAGGGGGCGTACAATCTGATTAGGATGAAGGAGGGGGATGAGTGGAAGACGGCGTTTAACACTCCGGAGGGGCATTATGAGAACCTTGTCATGCCATTCGGTCTGACTAATGCCCCGGCGGTGTTCCAACACTTTGTTAATGACATTTTTCGCCGCCTGGTGGGACAGTTTGTTGTCATATATCTGGATGATATCTTAATTTACTCGCCGGATCTGGTGTCTCATCAGGAGCACGTTAGGCAGGTGTTACAGATCTTGCGGGATAATAAACTGTATGCCAAATGGGAAAAGTGTGTGTTCGCCGTACAGGAACTCCAGTTTTTAGGCTTCCTGGTTTCAGCGTCCGGTTTTCGTATGGACCCTGGGAAAGTGCGGGCAGTTCTTGAGTGGGATCGGCCAGAGAATCTTAAGGCACTACAACGTTTCCTGGGGTTTGCTAATTATTACCGGAAGTTCATTCGTAATTTCTCGTCCATGGTTAAGCCTCTCACAGACATGACTAAAAAGGGGACGGATTTTTCTAGGTGGTCTGACAAGGCTTGTCAAGCATTCTCCTGCTTGAAAAAATGTTTTGCCTCGGCACCCATACTCATTCAACCTGATGCGTCACAGCCATTCATTGTAGAGGTAGACGCTTCCGAGGTAGGGGTGGGAGCAGTATTGTCACAAGGTTCGTCCCCTGGTAAGTGGCATCCGTGCGCCTTTTTCTCTAAAAAATTGTCGTCCGCTGAGAGGAATTACGATGTCGGCAATAGGGAACTCTTGGCCATTAAGTTAGCTTTTGAGGAGTGGCGCCATTTTTTGGAGGGGGCAGTCCATCCGGTCACCGTCATCACCGATCACAAGAACCTGCTATATCTGGAGTCCGCGAAACGTCTGAATCCCAGACAAGCTAGGTGGTCATTGTTTTTTATCAGGTTTAATTTTGTCGTTACATATCGTCCTGGGTCAAAAAATGTAAAGGCGGATGCCTTATCTCGCAGTTTCCCTGGGGCCGGGAATACGGACGACCCGATTCCTATCCTTCAGGAGGGGGTGGTGGTTTCGGCAGTATGCTCTGAGCTGGAGGAGGAGGTATTGGAGGCTCAGGGGGACGCCCCTGTTGGACCTCCGGGGAGACTGTTTGTTCCAGATCAGTTGCGACAAAAGGTGATCGAGGCACACCATAACTCAGTTTTGGCAGGACACCCGGGGAGTAAAGCAACTGTGGATCTCCTCTCGCGTCGGTTTTGGTGGCCTAACTTACATAAGGAGGTGGTAACTTTTGTCGCGTCCTGTGGGGTTTGTGCGCGCTCTAAGACCTCACATACCCGTCCGTCTGGGGCCCTCTTACCTTTGAAGATCCCGGAGCGTCCTTGGACTCATCTGTCTATGGACTTTATTACGGACCTCCCTCCGTCTTCGGGTAAAACGGTCATACTCGTTGTAGTGGACAGGTTCAGCAAGATGGCACATTTTATCGCTCTTCCGGCTCTCCCTAATGCTAAAACTCTTGCGCAGGTGTTCATTGGGGAGATTGTGAGGCTTCACGGGGTACCCTCCGATGTGGTGTCTGATCGGGGGTCTCAGTTTGTGTCCAAGTTCTGGAAGGCGTTTTGTGCACGGCGGGGGATGCATTTGTCATTCTCATCGGCTTTTCACCCTCAGACCAATGGTCAGACGGAACGTATGAACCAGAGCTTGGAGACATATCTCCGGTGTTTTGTGTCAGAGAACCAGGAGGACTGGGCTTCTTTCTTACCTCTGGCAGAGTTTGCTCTTAATAATAGGCGGAGCAAGTCCACTGGTAAGTCCCCGTTTTTTGGGGCATATGGTTTTCACCCCCAGTTTTGTACTTTCAGTAGGGGGGGCTCTTCGGGGGTTCCTGAGGAGGAACGATTTTCCTCATCACTCGCTTCAGTATGGAGAGGGGTGCTGAAGAATCTGAATACTATGGGGAACCGATACAAACGTATGGCTGATAGGAGGAGAGTGTCTGGTCCGGACCTAAGTGTGAACGATCGGGTATGGTTGTCTACCAGGAATATTAAACTTAAGGTTCCCTCCTGGAAACTGGGTCCCAGGTTCATCGGGCCGTACAGAATCAGTTCTATTATTAATCCGGTGGCATTCCGTCTTGACCTCTCCCCTACGTTTAAAATTCACAACGTGTTCCACAGATCGTTGCTTAAGAGGTATGTGGCGCCGGTGGTACCGTCACCTTTACCTCCCCCTCCAGTGGTGGTCAATGGTAACTTGGAGTTCCAGGTATCAAGGGTCATCGATTCACGTTTTAATCGCCGGTCCCTTCAGTACCTGGTTCATTGGAAAGGGTATGGTCCTGAGGAGAGGATGTGGGTTCCTGCGTCGGATATTAACGCAGACCGATTAGTTCGGGCCTTCCACACGACTCACCCGGATAAACCTGGCCCTGAGGGTCCGGAGGCCCCTCGTAGAAGGGGGGGTACTGTCACGGGTGTGTCGCCACGAAGATCGTCACGATTACACAGCCTGACTTCTCGCAGCTGACTTTTTGGTGCTTTGTGTTTTCGGCAGTGAGGGAGTTAATTCTCTCTCTCTCTGTGCTAGACGAGGTCCAGCCTCGCCCAGCTGCAATCAATGCTGCTGTAGTGAGTCTCCTTCAAATGCCTGCTGGTCTGTTTGGGAAGTGTCGGTGAAAGCATTTCATACAGAGCGGATCGTGGTATTTGGAGTTTCTGAGATAAGTGTATTTGGAGTGGTTTTTCCCTTCCTCGCTTTATCATTTATCTCCTTTCCCGTTGGTGTTCCCTCTGTTGTAGTTGTGTAGTTTTTGTATGCAAGGTGGTTTTGGTTTTTCCCTTGTACTGTCTTGTTCGTCTAAGTACTGTGTGTGGGCATATTATTACTTGTCCTCTTTTGTTGTGATCGGGGTCCTTCTCAGGACTAGATTACTTAGGTGCAGGGATCCTCAGGAGGTAGGGGTTACGCTGGCGGCCTGGACCTCTGTACCTTTAACAGTACCTCCAGGTTGAGGGATTAGTCAGGGCCCCAGCTTAGGCTCAGCTTAGGCCCCCTACCTCCAGTATACAGAGACAGCGTGACAGCCTTGTATCAAACTGAAGCAGCCACAGAGTATACCTTTTTCACCCCCGTGCCTTGTATCACACTGAAGCAGCCACAGAGTATACCTTTTTCACCCCCGTACCTTGTATCACACTGAAGCAGCCACAGAGTGTACCTTTTTCACCCCCGTGCCTTGTATCACACTGAAGCAGCCACAGAGTGCACCTTTTTCACCCCCGTGCCTTGTATCACACTGAAGCAGCCACAGAGTGTACCTTTTTCACCCCCGTGCCTTGCATCACACTGAATCAGCCACAGGGTGTACCTTTTTCACCGCCATGCCTTGTATCACACTGAAGCAGCCACAGAGTATACCTTTTTCACCCCCGTGCCTTGTATCACACTGAAGCAGCCACAGAGTACACCTTTTTCACCCCCGTGCCTTGTATCACACTGAAGCAGCCACAGAGTACACCTTTTTCACCCCCGTGCCTTGTATCACACTGAAGCAGCCACAGAGTACACCTTTTTCACCCCCGTGCCTTGTATCACACTGAAGCAGCCACAGAGTACACCTTTTTCACGCCCGTGCCTTGTATCACACTGAAGCAGCCACAGAGTACACCTTTTTCACCCCCATGCCTTGTATCACACTGAAGCAGCCACAGAGTGTGCCTTGTATCACACTGAAGCAGCCACAGAGTATACTTTTTTCACCCCCGTGCCTTGTATCACACTGAAGCAGCCACAGAGTACACCTTTTTAACCCCCGTGCCTTGTATCACACTGAAGCAGCCACAGAGTGTACCTTTTTCACTGCCGTGCCTTGTATCACACTGAAGCAGCCACAGAGTGTACCTTTTTCACTGCCGTGCCTTGTATCACACTGAAGCAGCCACAGAGTGTACCTTTTTCACCGCCATGCCTTGTATCACACTGAAGCAGCCACAGAGTATACCTTTTTCACCCCCGTACCTTGTATCACACTGAAGCAGCCACAGAGTATACCTTTTTAACCCCCGTGCCTTGTATCACACTGAAGCAGCCACAGAGTGTACCTTTTTCACCCCCGTACCTTGTATCACACTGAAGCAGCCACAGAGTATACCTTTTTCACCCCGTACCTTGTATCACACTGAAGCAGCCACAGAGTATACCTTTTTCACCCCCGTACCTTGTATCACACTGAAGCAGCCACAGAGTATACCTTTTTCACCCCCGTACCTTGTATCACACTGAAGCAGCCACAGAGTGTACCTTTTTCACCCCCGTGCCTTGTATCACACTGAAGCAGCCACAGAGTGCACCTTTTTCACCCCCGTGCCTTGTATCACACTGAAGCAGCCACAGAGTGTACCTTTTTCACCCCCGTGCCTTGCATCACACTGAATCAGCCACAGGGTGTACCTTTTTCACCGCCATGCCTTGTATCACACTGAAGCAGCCACAGAGTATACCTTTTTCACCCCCGTGCCTTGTATCACACTGAAGCAGCCACAGAGTACACCTTTTTCACCCCCGTGCCTTGTATCACACTGAAGCAGCCACAGAGTACACCTTTTTCACCCCCGTGCCTTGTATCACACTGAAGCAGCCACAGAGTACACCTTTTTCACCCCCGTGCCTTGTATCACACTGAAGCAGCCACAGAGTACACCTTTTTCACGCCCGTGCCTTGTATCACACTGAAGCAGCCACAGAGTACACCTTTTTCACCCCCATGCCTTGTATCACACTGAAGCAGCCACAGAGTGTGCCTTGTATCACACTGAAGCAGCCACAGAGTATACTTTTTTCACCCCCGTGCCTTGTATCACACTGAAGCAGCCACAGAGTACACCTTTTTAACCCCCGTGCCTTGTATCACACTGAAGCAGCCACAGAGTGTACCTTTTTCACTGCCGTGCCTTGTATCACACTGAAGCAGCCACAGAGTGTACCTTTTTCACTGCCGTGCCTTGTATCACACTGAAGCAGCCACAGAGTGTACCTTTTTCACCGCCATGCCTTGTATCACACTGAAGCAGCCACAGAGTATACCTTTTTCACCCCCGTACCTTGTATCACACTGAAGCAGCCACAGAGTATACCTTTTTAACCCCCGTGCCTTGTATCACACTGAAGCAGCCACAGAGTGTACCTTTTTCACCCCCGTACCTTGTATCACACTGAAGCAGCCACAGAGTATACCTTTTTCACCCCGTACCTTGTATCACACTGAAGCAGCCACAGAGTATACCTTTTTCACCCCCGTACCTTGTATCACACTGAAGCAGCCACAGAGTATACCTTTTTCACCCCCGTGCCTTGTATCACACTGAAGCAGCCACAGAGTGTACCTTTTTCACCCCGTACCTTGTATCACACTGAAGCAGCCACAGAGTATACCTTTTTCACCCCCGTACCTTGTATCACACTGAAGCAGCCACAGAGTGCACCTTTTTCACCCCCGTGCCTTGTATCACACTGAAGCAGCCACAGAGTGTACCTTTTTCACCCCCGTGCCTTGCATCACACTGAATCAGCCACAGGGTGTACCTTTTTCACCGCCATGCCTTGTATCACACTGAAGCAGCCACAGAGTATACCTTTTTCACCCCCGTGCCTTGTATCACACTGAAGCAGCCACAGAGTACACCTTTTTCACCCCCGTGCCTTGTATCACACTGAAGCAGCCACAGAGTACACCTTTTTCACCCCCGTGCCTTGTATCACACTGAAGCAGCCACAGAGTACACCTTTTTCACCCCCGTGCCTTGTATCACACTGAAGCAGCCACAGAGTACACCTTTTTCACGCCCGTGCCTTGTATCACACTGAAGCAGCCACAGAGTACACCTTTTTCACCCCCATGCCTTGTATCACACTGAAGCAGCCACAGAGTGTGCCTTGTATCACACTGAAGCAGCCACAGAGTATACTTTTTTCACCCCCGTGCCTTGTATCACACTGAAGCAGCCACAGAGTACACCTTTTTAACCCCCGTGCCTTGTATCACACTGAAGCAGCCACAGAGTGTACCTTTTTCACTGCCGTGCCTTGTATCACACTGAAGCAGCCACAGAGTGTACCTTTTTCACTGCCGTGCCTTGTATCACACTGAAGCAGCCACAGAGTGTACCTTTTTCACCGCCATGCCTTGTATCACACTGAAGCAGCCACAGAGTATACCTTTTTCACCCCCGTACCTTGTATCACACTGAAGCAGCCACAGAGTATACCTTTTTAACCCCCGTGCCTTGTATCACACTGAAGCAGCCACAGAGTGTACCTTTTTCACCCCCGTACCTTGTATCACACTGAAGCAGCCACAGAGTATACCTTTTTCACCCCGTACCTTGTATCACACTGAAGCAGCCACAGAGTATACCTTTTTCACCCCCGTACCTTGTATCACACTGAAGCAGCCACAGAGTATACCTTTTTCACCCCCGTACCTTGTATCACACTGAAGCAGCCACAGAGTGTACCTTTTTCACCCCCGTGCCTTGTATCACACTGAAGCAGCCACAGAGTGCACCTTTTTCACCCCCGTGCCTTGTATCACACTGAAGCAGCCACAGAGTGTACCTTTTTCACCCCCGTGCCTTGCATCACACTGAATCAGCCACAGGGTGTACCTTTTTCACCGCCATGCCTTGTATCACACTGAAGCAGCCACAGAGTATACCTTTTTCACCCCCGTGCCTTGTATCACACTGAAGCAGCCACAGAGTACACCTTTTTCACCCCCGTGCCTTGTATCACACTGAAGCAGCCACAGAGTACACCTTTTTCACCCCCGTGCCTTGTATCACACTGAAGCAGCCACAGAGTACACCTTTTTCACCCCCGTGCCTTGTATCACACTGAAGCAGCCACAGAGTACACCTTTTTCACGCCCGTGCCTTGTATCACACTGAAGCAGCCACAGAGTACACCTTTTTCACCCCCATGCCTTGTATCACACTGAAGCAGCCACAGAGTGTGCCTTGTATCACACTGAAGCAGCCACAGAGTATACTTTTTTCACCCCCGTGCCTTGTATCACACTGAAGCAGCCACAGAGTACACCTTTTTAACCCCCGTGCCTTGTATCACACTGAAGCAGCCACAGAGTGTACCTTTTTCACTGCCGTGCCTTGTATCACACTGAAGCAGCCACAGAGTGTACCTTTTTCACTGCCGTGCCTTGTATCACACTGAAGCAGCCACAGAGTGTACCTTTTTCACCGCCATGCCTTGTATCACACTGAAGCAGCCACAGAGTATACCTTTTTCACCCCCGTACCTTGTATCACACTGAAGCAGCCACAGAGTATACCTTTTTAACCCCCGTGCCTTGTATCACACTGAAGCAGCCACAGAGTGTACCTTTTTCACCCCCGTACCTTGTATCACACTGAAGCAGCCACAGAGTATACCTTTTTCACCCCGTACCTTGTATCACACTGAAGCAGCCACAGAGTATACCTTTTTCACCCCCGTACCTTGTATCACACTGAAGCAGCCACAGAGTGTACCTTTTTCACCCTCATGCCTTGTATCACACTGAAGCAGCCACAGAGTGTACCTTTTTCATCCCCGTGCCTTGTATCACACTGAAGCAGCCACAGAGTATACCTTTTTCACCCCCGTACCTTGTATCGCACTGAAGCAGCCACAGAGTATACCTTTTTCACCCCCGTACCTTGTATCGCACTGAAGCAGCCACAGAGTGTACCTTTTTCACCCTCATGCCTTGTATCACACTGAAGCAGCCACAGAGTATACCTTTTTCATCCCCGTGCCTTGTATCACACTGAAGCAGCCACAGAGTATACCTTTTTAACCCCCGTGCCTTGTATCACACTGAAGCAGCCACAGAGTATACCTTTTTCACCGCTGTGCCTTGTTTGTCATTGTTACACAATTCCTTTGTCTTTGTAATTTGTCCAGTAACTTTGTAATGGAAGTTGCATTAATAATGGTAAGGATTACCCATAGGTAATGTTATGACATTCTGTGTTTTTTATACTCTTCTATCAGTATTTTACTTTCAGTTAGGACTGCTTGGTTAGGCTATGTTGGTGGCTTGTTTGAAATCTTGAGGCCTGAAGCTGCGATCATCTGATCGCTTGTGCAATACATAGCAGGGCTTGGTCCCTGCTATGTGTTGCAGAAATGCTCACCTGCTATGAACGCCGACCGCTGGGGGCAGCGTTTATAGCAGATCGGCTACGACAACCACAGGGGTCTCCTTCAGACCCTGGGTTGTCATGCCAACCCATATCATTGTTACTTGTTTTGGCCTCGGCTTGTGTTTCTGACAATTCTTATGGATTCTGATTTTCTACCTTTCCTGCCCTCTTGGTCCTGACCAGGCTACCTGACCACTCCTGTGAGCCTGCACCACCAAACATCGGCTTATTACGTGGCCCCTGTTTACGTCCAGATACCTGTACAGGGGTTAAAGATTGAAGGCCAGAGCAACCCCTGGGATCTGGTAAGCAGAGTGACTTGCACTAAGTGTGTCCATGGTAGCCATTTTTGAGCTGCCAGAAGACCACTGACAGAACATCCTTACAGCTGGACTATGATACAGCTAATTTGTTGAGTGGCGCATGCCGATTAATGAATTAGGCGCATCTATTATCTGGCATTGGCCGCCACCAGAAGTGAACGCCAGTCAGCTTTTAAGTTGAGCAAAAATATTGCAACTTATTAAGGTTTTTTTTCCAGAACATGGCGCTTAATGTTTTGTTTGCAGCTTACCTAACGTTACAAGTTACCTGTTGCCATCACTCCGGCTTATGTTATATAATTCATTCGTTTTGTTCTGTGATGTTTAATGGTTGACTGTAATACTGCATTTTCTTTGACCACAGATCAATAAGGAACCATCACTCCATGTAAATCTATGCACCATGAAATAAAGTTGACCTTGATGGTCTTGGTGATGTTGTTTTGATGTTTCTGAATAGGAATGTGCCACAATACTGTTAAATAGATCTTTCTGTAACAGAACACCAGACAGCATACAATGTGACAATCAATATGTGCTGTGATTAATATTGATTAAGTTATAATTATATACCTTCACTCAGTGCATTGTATATGTGTCTACTATATGTATGGTGCGGGCATTAACTGACTTTGGTGCTGTGTCTTGCCTGCCAATGTTCATTGGAGCAGTTGTTGATACATTTAAACAGTTATCACTACACAATCATGCGCAAATTAACACCTTACCGACTTTGTCAGTAATAGTGTCAGCTGATTTTCACCATGACGCACCGCTCCTGGCACATTAACCAGAAAAAAAATCAGAATAGAAAGCAATCAAAATGTCACGTGCCCGTAAATGGTACCAATAAAAACGTCAACTCGTCCTGGAAAAAAACAAGCCTTTACATGACTGTCAGCCGAAATATGGAAAAATGATTGCAAAAGCTAGTCTTTAAAAAAAAAAGCGTCTTTTAGTGTGTGACAGCTGCCAGACATAAAAACCCGATATGAATCTGGTATCGCTGTAATCGCACCGACTCGAAAAAGTAAGTCACGTATACCGCATGAGGAATGGCGTAAAAAATAAACTCTAGGGTTAGGATTGGGTTAGGGTTGTGCTAGGGATAGGGTTGTGCTAGGGATAGGGTTGTGCTAGGGATAGGGTTGTGCTAGGGATAGGGTTGTGCTAGGGATAGGGTTGTGCTAGGGTTAAGGTTGTGCTAGGGTTAAGGTTGTGCTAGGGTTAAGGTTGTGCTAGGGTTAAGGTTGTGCTAGGGTTAAGGTTGTGCTAGGGTTAAGGTTGTGCTAGGGTTAAGGTTGTGCTAGGGTTAAGGTTGTGCTAGGGTTAAGGTTGTGCTAGGGTTAAGGTTGTGCTAGGGTTGGGGTTGTGCTAGGGTTGGGGTTGTGCTAGGGTTGGGGTTGTGCTAGGGTTGGGGTTGTGCTAGGGTTGGGGTTGTGCTAGGGTTGGGGTTGTGCTAGGGTTGGGGTTGTGCTAGGGTTGGGGTTGTGCTAGGGTTGGGGTTGGGCTAGGGTTGGGGTTGGGCTAGGGTTGGGGTTGGGCTAGGGTTGGGGTTGTGCTAGGGTTAAGGTTGTGCTATGGTTTGGGTTGTGCTATGGTTTGGGTTGTGCTATGGTTTGGGTTGTGCTATGGTTTGGGTTGTATTATGGTTTGGGTTGTATTATGGTTTGGGTTGTATTATGGTTTGGGTTGTATTATGGTTTGGGTTGTATTATGGTTTGGGTTGTATTATGGTTTGGGTTGTATTATGGTAGGAGTTAGGGTTGGGATTTTTCAAAAGTAAAGAAAAAAAAAATGATGACGATATGGTGACTAGTGTTGAGCACAAGTGCTCGCTACATGAGTTTGCATCGGGTGCTCTGGTATGCACCGAGTATCGCTGCTGCTCGAGTCTCCGCCCCATATGTTTCATGGCTGTTATACAGCCAAAAAACCTTGCGGGGATTTCCTGCCACCATGCATGAGTGTTCGGGTGTCTAATAACTGTGAAACATGCAGGGTGGGGACTCGAGCATGCCACCCGCAATACATTGTGCATACCCGAGTACCCGATGCAAACTCAAGTAGCGAGCACTTACGCTCAAGATTAATGACAACTTATTCAATATGATGACCTAATGTTATCAAATTCTGTGTTGTACCTCTGGGTTCAAAATGTTCACTATACCCCTTGATAAAATCATTGAGGGGTCTAGTTTCCAAAATGGAGTCACTTGTGGGGGGTTTCCACTGTTTAGGTGTATCAGGGGCTCTCCAAACGCAACCTGGTGTCCGCTCTCGATTCCAGACAATTTTGTGTTCAAAAAGTTACACAGTGCTCCTTCCCTTCTGAACCCTGCTGTGCGCCAAAACAGTGTATTTTCCCCACATATGGGGTATTGGCGTACTCAGGAGAAATTGAACAACGGTTTTTGGGGTCCATTTTCTTCTCTTACCCTTGTGAAAATAAAAAAAAATTGGTTATCAGATCATGCCCCAGTAACTATAGAGTTATCCCAGACCTTTTCCCGGGGCTCTGACTTTCTTTGGAGATTTCCTAACTACTTTTGCAAAGATGAATCGTTCATCTTCTCTCTCAAACTATGGTGGCAGGAGATCATCTCGGATAACTTGGTGCACCAGGATGACCCTATTCTTTTATGGGAGACGGAAAAGGCGGTACTTCGGGGGAAAATTCTGGCATACATTTTTCCAGAAAAAAAAATGCTTAAAAGATATAGTGAACTCTCTACTGAACTAAAACAAGCCTACACCAAATTCTTACTTGATCCATCCCTCATAAATAAGGAACATTGGTCACAAAAACAAACAGAATTTAATCTCTATGCAGATTTAAGGGAAAAATTTTATCTTTCTAAGTCAGAAACCTACTTCTATAGATTTGGAAATAAGCCAGGACGGATGCTGGCTAATTTAGCTAAAGGAATGAGGAAACCATAAGGAATATTCCAGCTAAGAAACTCAAAAGGAGAGATTCACACCAACCCTAAAACAATAAATGAGATCTTAGGCTCTTTTTATAAAGACCTAGACAAAAACCCAAAGCAAACCCCTTCCTCCACAGTTACACTCCTGGAAAAGGTTAAGCTGCCCACCTTCTCAGAGGAACAAAGGTGCATGTTGAATAAACCTATATACACAAAGGAGGTAACCAATACAATTAAAAACTTGAGTCTAAACAAAGCCCCCGCCCTGATGGCTATACTAACGAATTCTTTAAATCGCTGGTGCTGGAAATCTCCCCAATGTTGATGCCGAGCTTTAATAAAATATCTCAAGGTGATCCCATTTTTCCTTCTGCAAACATGGCATACATTAAACTATTATTAACACCAGATAAAGACCCTTTGTCCTCCAGTTCTTATAGGCCAATTTCTCTCATTAATGTGGATGTCAAAATCATGCCCAAAATAATGGCCGATAGACTGGCCTCCATATTGCCCAACCTAATATCTCCTGCTCAAGCGGGTTTTATTAAGTGCCGATCGGCTACTTTGAATATAAGAAAGGTACTCTTGGTTCTAGATAAAATCCACACCTCACCTAACATAAAAAATTCCCCAGCAATCATCTCATTAGATGCGGAAAAGGCCTTTGACGACATAAATTGGGAATGGCTATATAAGGTACTGACAAAAATGTCATTAATAGGCCCCTTCTTTAACAATGTACGTAATTTATACGCATCTCCAAAGGCTCAGATTTACACTCCAGGCTTTTTGTCCACTCCCTTTCCCCTCGAAAAAGGAACGAGACAAGGCTCAAGGCTGTCCATTGTCCCCCCTCCTGTTCAATTTAGCTTTGGAACCCTTAGTCCGCATATTATCAGATCCATACACTTCTTCAGGCATCCAGTTCACAAGAAGATCAATACAGGCAGCCTTTTTTGCTGGCGACGTCATTTTATTTATGTCTGAACCCATTCAGCATTTGCGTAAAGTTCTCAAACTACTTAAAAACTTCGGCACTTACTCCGGGTTTAAAATTAATGTAAAAAAATGCGAAATACTCCCCTAAACCGAGAGAGGAATAAAATTATTCCCGAGTGGATCTTTCGGTGGCATAAAGTTAGCCCCCTCATATATTACATACTTGGGTATCAAGATGGGTCGCTCACCCTTGTCTTTATACACTCTAAACTATCCCCCCCTTATTAAGAAAATTATTAATCAGCTAAAGACCCGGCAAGATCTACCCTTATCCTTTATGGGTAGCGCACACTTGGTGAAGATAAGTATGGCAAAGATCAAGTATCATCTACAAACCTTACCATTACTTTTAAAACACTCAGACGTTACTATACTTAATAGAGCTTTTAGTCAGTTCATCTGGAAGGGAAAACGTCCTAGAATTAGTATGAATAAAATGATAGCCTCCAAGGAAGAGGGAGGCATCTACTTTCCATGCAATAGAAATTACAACCTAGCTTGCCTTTTTCGATATATAATAGATTGGCTTCATAAAAGACATACTGTACATTCGGACTACTCGCTAGATTCTGACTATGCATCCCCCTACAACTTAACAGCAATCCTCCACTCACGTTTTTCCTCGCTACCCTTAGTAATCAAGAAATCCGTGATCTTTAGAGATACTATCGCTACATGGAAAAGCAGTCAGGAAAAAATATGGCCTCTCATTCAGAATCTCAAATCACCTTCCCTTGTGGCACAACCCAGAATTCCCCCAAGGTAGTGAAAATAAATTCTTTATAAAATGGCAACAAGTAGGTGTTGTGAACATATCTCACCTTCTTCACCCAATTGAACAGAGATGGCTAACAAGTGCAGAAACTTTAGGAAAATATGAACTACCCCCACAGCACTATTTCCAATATGAACAGATAAAACTCTCCGTCATGGCTAACTTAAGAGATGCTACCTTTGAAACTTGGCGAAATGAACTGGATAATATCCTGTCATCGCCAATGGGTACCCTCTCAATATCTACACTATATTCATCAATGAAACCTAACCTTGTGGAAACACACCCAGATACCTTTTTTAAGTATTGGAAATAACAATTTGATGTAGATATCCCCGAGAAGATTAGAACGGGTTGGAGGATATTCAGGAAACATATTATAAATGAGTCGTGGAGAGAAAGTCAGTTCAAAATCATGCATGGTGCAATATACGCCTTAATCTACCAAAAAAAGACCCACTTTCTAATAGACTAATTGCGTGTGCCAATATCCACACTCTGACCTCCTACACGGCCTTTGGTCCTGTCCTACATCGGTTTCCTATTGGGACTAGGTAGCTGACATGATTAACACGACATGGGGACCAGGATATGTCTTTTCTCCATGTTTAGCCCTGCTGCATGTTTGGACTAACATAAACAACCCTAACAAATTAATAGCGAGTCCCCCCCAAGCTACTACATACCTGGCTTATATTGGTTGAAAAAACAGCTCCTAAAACATTGGCTAGATCCCAATATCCCCCCCATTACAAAACTAATAGCACAAATGAAGCATTATATGGAGGTAGAACAACAAGATGCCCTATGTAATAAAGAGAATCAAGCAGGCAAATACCTTCTAAAATGGAAACAGTTGATTATAAATTGCTGTTCAATAGAGGACAAAAGGAAAATGGTAGAACCCTTTACATCTACAGCATGGTATATACTAGAAGATCTCAAAAATAACTTAGGTCCACTTCGTTTAACTTAAAATGAAGAAGAGAATGGTGAGGAGAACAATCAATGGGCCAGGACTTCTGGCATAGATATAAATGCATTAATTATCCATGATGGCTTCAATGAGATGTAAGACATACCGTCAACTAATTCATTTTGTTTGTTATATCTGTTATACCAATTAAATATGTGAATAGAGTTGTTATAGACCCAGTCTGCGTAGGGGCACTCTTACCTCTCTATGTACCAGATTAGATGTATGCTATGTATTTATGTTTTGAAAAATCAAATAAAAATGATGTTGATAAAAAAAAAAAAAAAAAAAAAAAAAATTGGAGCTAAAAGATCATTTTTGTGGAAAAAGTTTTTTTTTTTTTTTTTTTTTTTTTTTTTTTATTTTCACGGCTCTATGTTATAAACTTCTGTGAAGCACCTGGGGGTTCAGGGTGCTCACCACTCATCTAGAAAAGTTCCTTGAGGGGTCTAGTTTCCAAAATGGTGTCAGTTGTGGGCGGTTTCCACTGTTTACGCACATCAGGGGCTCCCCAAACGCGACATGGTGTCCACTAATTATTCAAGCAAATTTTACATTCAAAAAGTCAAATGGCGTTCCTTCCCTTCTGAGCCCTGCTGTGCGCCCAAACAGTGGTTTTCCCCCACATATGGGGTATCTGCTTACTCAGGAGAAATTGCACAACAAATTGCTTGATGCAATTTCTCCTGTTGCCCTTATGAAAATGCAAAATTGAGGGCTGAAAAACATTTTTGTGGGAAAAATGTGAAAATGTATTTTTATGGCTCAATGTTATAAACTTCTGTGAAGCACCTTGGCATTCAAGGTACTCACCACACATCTAGATAAGTTCCTTGAGGGGTCTAGTTTTCAAAATGGTGTCACTTGTGGGGGATTTCCACTGTTTAGGCACATCATGGCGTCCGCTAATTATTCAACCAAATTGTACATTAAAAAAGTCAAATGTTGCTCCTTCCGAACCCTGCTATGTGCCCAGACAGTGGTTTTCCTCCACATATGGGGTATCGGCTTACTCAGGAGAAATTACACAACAAATTTTGGGGTCCATTTTTTCCAGTTACCCTTGCAAAAATAAAAAAAATTGGGGTCTAAATTAACATTTTTGTGAAAAAAAGTTAAATGTTCATTTTTTTCTTCCATATTCCAAAAAATTCCTGTGAAGAACCCTAAGGGTTAATAAACTTATTGAATATGGTTTTGAGCACCTTCAGGGGTGCAGTTTTTAGAATGGTGTCACTTTTGGGTATTTTCTGTCATAAAGGCCCCTCAAAGTCACTTCAAATGTGATGTAGTCCCTAAAAAAAATAGTTTTGTAAATTTTGTTGGAAAAATGAGAAATCGCTGGTCAACTTTTAATCCTTATATCATCCTAACAAAAAAAAAATTTGGTTCCAAAATTGTGCTGATGTAAAGTAGACATCTGGGAAATGTTATTTATTAACTATTTTTTTTGTGACATATCTCTGATTTAAGGGCATGAAAATTAAAATTTTGAAAATTGCGAATTTTATAAAGTTTTCGCCAAATTTCCATTTTTTTCACAAATAAACGCAAGTCATATCAAATAAATGTTACCACTATCATGAAGTACAATATGTCACGAAAAAACTGTTTCAGAATCAGTGGGATCCGTTGAAGCGTTCTAGAGTTATTGCCTCATAAAGTGACAGTGGTCAGAATTGTAAAAATTGGCCTGGTCATCAACATGCAAACCACAGTAAAGGGGTTAATCAATTACTGGAACATTTTGTATATCATTAAATGGGTTTTCCTGTTTCAGAAAACCCCTGTCCTCTGTCTGCAGTTTAAAGAAAAAAAAACCAAAACTTTTCTTTTCTCACCTTCCCAGATCCAGCACTGAATCTCTGCCCATGCTCCTAGGGTGTTGTGCTACAACATGCACCAAATTCATTAAAAGGCTCATGCCAGTCAGTTGTGTGCACTTCTTCCAGAAATGCTACAGCCAGGGACTTCAGTAACATTTCTGGAGTTAGTAACAATCAATTCAACAGGCGGATGCCGCCATGCTCGCCACACTTATGCTCGGCCCACTTTGGTGTAGTCGGCTGAGACTGGAGTGTAAAGTGTCAAAAATTTTGCCACTTTCAATATGCAAATTGCCTCTTCGGAGAAAAAGAGGACTTGTACTCTATAGCGCCACCTATTGGAATCAGGAGTAAATACTTAAATACTGAATACTTTGGGGCAGATTCATTTACCAGACTGCTTAGTATATAAGATATAATGAGTAAATGGCATGATCTTACAAACTTTGAACATAATAATTGCAGTTGTATGAAGCTGTAGTGTGAGAAGAAAAGCATTGTATGGACAGGTACAGACGACTGTATTATAGGTCAGAGTGGGATCCGACAAAACATCTGCTCACACCCAGACCAATGTTATGCTATTGGACCGTGCACATGCCCAATTTTTTCCTCGGAGCTGGTCCAGGGAAAAAAATCACAACATGCCCGAGTTTGATCCGATAATTCAGATCGCACTCGGCCATGCATGTCAATGAGTTCATGGAAAACATCGGTTTTCACTCGGATGACATCTTAGTGCCGTCCGATTTCTACAGACTGACACAATGGAGAAAATGTAGATATTTTTGCCACCATCTTCTCCTCATCCGAGAGCATCGGATCAGATTGTGATCACACTCTGATCAAACTCTGATCAATGTTTGATCAGAGTGTGATTTTCATAATTGACCTGATTCTCTCAGATGAGAGAATACAAGCTTGTCTGGACTTAGCTTATATGTGAGTTATTCCGGAGCAGCAGTTGTTATTAGTATTTAACAGGTGGTGATAATAAACTCTGCACTAAAAGTATTATATACTCATTGCAACATTTCTATGCCTGCATTGAAGTCTGATGTTTGGAAAGTGTTACATATATTATTGTAGCGCAATGTGAATTATTTCAAACAGAAATATATGTATGTACAGTACAGACCAAAAGTTTAGACACCTTCTCATTTAAAGATTTTTCTGTATTTTCATGATTGTACATTCACACTGAAGGCATCAAAACTATGAATTAACACATGTGGAATTATATACTTAACAAAAAAGTGTGAAACAACTGAAAATATGTCTTATATTCTAGGTTCTTCAAAGTAGCCACCTTTTGCTTTGATGACTGCTTTGCACACTCTTGGCATTCTCTTGATGAGCTTCAAGAGGTAGTCACCGGAAATGGTCTTCCAACAATCTTGAAGGAGTTCCCAGAGATGCATAGCACTTGTTGGCCCTTTTGCCTTCACTCTGCGGTCCAGCTCATCCCAAACCATCTCGATTGGGTTCAGGTCTGGTGACTGTGGAGGCCAGGTCATCTGGCGTAGCACCCCATCACTCTCCTTCTTGGTCAAATAGCCCTTACACAGCCAGGAGGTGTGTTTGGGGTCATTGTCCTGTTGAAAAATAAATGATGGTCCAACTAAACGCAAACCGGATGGAATAACATGCCACTGCAAGATGCTGTGGTAGCCATGCTGGTTCAGTATGCCTTCAATTTTGAATAAATCCCCAACAGTGTCACCAGCAAAGCACCCCCACACCATCACACCTCCTCCTCTATGCTTCACAGCGGGAACAAGGCATGTAGAGTCCATCCGTTCAGACCAAGGCACAAATTTCCACTTGTCTAATGTCCACACCTTGTGTTCTTTAGCCCAAACAAGTCTCTTCTGCTTGTTGCCTGTCCTTAGCAGTGGTTTCCTAGCAGCTATTTTACCATGAAGGCCTGTTGCACAAGTCTCCTCTTAACAGTTGTTGAAGAGATGTGTCTGCTGCTAGAACTCTGTGTGGCATTGACCTGGTCTCTAATCTGAGCTGCTGTTAACCTGCGATATCTGAGGCTGGTGACTCGGATAAACTTATCCTCAGAAGCAGAGGTGACTCTTGGTCTTCCTTTTCTGGGGCGGTCCTCATGTGAGCCAGTTTCTTTGTAGCGCTTGATGGTTTTTGCAACTGCACTAGGGGACACTTTCAAAGTTTTCCCAATTTTTCGCACTGACTGACCTTCATTTCTTAAAGTAATGATGGCCACTCGTTTTTCTTTACTTACCTGCTTTTTTCTTGCCATAATACAAATTCTAACAGTCTATTCAGTAGGACTATCAGCTGTGTATCCACCAGACTTCTGCACAACACAACTGATGGTCCCAACCCCATTTATAAGGCAAAAAATACCACTTATTAAACCTGACAGGGCACATCTGTGAAGTGAAAACCATTTCCGGTGACTACCTCTTGAAGCTCATCAAGAGAATGCCAAGAGTGTGCAAAGCAGTCATCAAAGGAAAAGGTGGCTACTTTGAAGAACTTAAAATATAAGACATATTTTCAGTTGTTTCACACTTTTTTGTTAAGTATATAATTCCACATGTGTTAATTCATAGTTTTGATGCCTTCAGTGTGAATGTACAATTTTCATAGTCATGAAAATACAGAAAAATCTTTAAATGAGAAGGTGTGTCCAAACTTTTGGTCTGTACTGTGTGTATATATATATATATATATCAGCAAAAGTAGATAGATATGAAATTTCTGAGTTTACAGTACTATTATCTTAATGTTCTGGGTTGGAAATGAAAAGCATAGCAATGCAAGCTTTTGTTGTAAAAATGTAGAAATCAGATAGGACTGCAGATTGTGCAATGATTGTAAAGCACATCATTGGGATGAAGCAATTTACCAAAAGAGGACAGATTTACAGTCTGTGACATAGTTTCTAAAGGACTTCAGAATGGTCCATTTCTTTAAACCGTTTTGCATCTGCATTATGTTTCTATGCACATGTACAGGACAATCTCATTTCCCTAGGCATTCAGATGGAAAAACAGCCCAAAGTATCTCTTGCCCATAATGAAACAAATGTGTGTATATCCATTTGCTGAACATAATTAGTTTTGGAGATAAAATACATGCACAAATAAGACTGGGCTATATTGCTGATGGCCCTACTAGAAGTACATCTGCACCAGTATTAATGACAGGTTAAAACTCTAACTCTTTTACTCTAACATCAGTTGTAGTTGTCTTTCTTAAAGCATCACTCCAGCATTTCGTTTTATTTCACCGCTGGAGTGGTGCTTTAAGCATAAGTCCCCTGCCCCTGGTCATATACTCACCTTTCGGCATCTTCACCATTTTCGGGCGCCGGTCTGCTCCCGCGATGTCATCTTGTGAACTTAGCTTCTGAGTAGCCGGAACTCAGAAGCTACGTCAAAAGCTCTCAATGAAAGTCCATTAATGCCAGAACAAGGTTCTCATAGACTTTCATGGAGCGAGCCAAATGTCACTAATCAATGTAACACTGGAGCAGCCGGCAGGTCACAAACTGCAGGAGATGGACTGGAGCGGTGGCGAAAAGAGATGAAAACGCCGGAAGGTGAGTATCAGACAGGAGGGCAGGGGACTTGGATTTTAAGCACCACTTCAGCGGTGAGATCTAAAAACGTTGGAGTGGTGCTTTAACCCCTTAATGACCGCCGTAACGCATTTTCTCGGCTGCAGTTAAGGGTACTTATTCCTCAGCGCCATGAAAATGCGTCGCTGAGGAATAGGCTGTAGCGTCCCCCAGAGTTGGAAATTCTGGTAGCTGAGATCCTGGAGAATATGATCAGTGCCGTTTTTTACGGTCCCCTGTCACGTGATCGCCGTTATTCACCGAAAAACGGCGATCACAAAAAAAAGTGTGCCCACAGTTACAATCATTTCTCCCTCCTCTGACATGATATACATGTCAGAGGAGAGAGAAATGATGCCCCCCGAGCCCTCCCGGTACCTCCACCGTCCCCTGATCTCACCTGGATTGTCCCCAGGCCCTCCGGCATAAAAAAATGGCAGGCGGATGTGCTGCGCGCCCACTGGGATCTGCCAGCCGGTACCCGGCAACAACAGGGAATTTTCCCTATTGATTCCTTTTGATCACTGATAAACCCTATCACAGTGTTCAATATAAAAAAAAAAAAATAAATCAAACCCCCCCCTTTGTCCCCTCCTTAGTTGGATAAAAATTATAAAATAAAAAAAATATTTTTTCCATTCTTTGCAGTTAGGGTTATGTTAGGATTAGGGTTAGGGATAGGGTTGTGTTAGGGTTAGGATTGTATTAGGGTTAAGGTTGTGTTAGGGTTACGGTTAGAAATAGGGTTAGGGTTGTGTTGAGGTTGGGATTTTTTCAAAAGTAAAGAAAAAAAATGATGACTATATGGCGACAAGTGTTGATCGCAAGTGCTCGCTACTTGAGTTTGCATTAGGTGCTCGTGTATGCACCGAGTATCGCGGGTGCTCAAGTGACATGCTCGAGTCCTCGCCCCACATGTTTTGCGGCTGTTATACAGCCCAAAAAAATGCGGGGATTGCCTGCCATACACGAGCAATCCCCACATGTTTTTTCGGGGTGTCTAACAACCGTGAAACATGCGGGACGGGGAATTGAGAATATCACTCGAGCACCCATGATACTTGGTGCATACCCGAGTACCCGATGCAAACTCAAGTAGCGAACACTTGCACTCAACACTAATGACAACTTATTCAATATGATGACCTAATGTTATCAAATTTTGTGTCGTACCTCTGGGTTCACTATACCTCTTGATAAAATCCTTGAGGGGTGTAGTTTCCAAAATGTGGTCACTTGTGGGGGGTTTCCACTGTTTAGGCACATCAGGGGCTCTCCAAACGAGGCATGGCATCCGCTCTCCATTCCCGCCAATTTTGCGTTAAAGTCACACAGTGCTCCTTCCCTTCCGAACCCTGCCGTGTACCCACACAGTGGTTTTTCCCCACATATGGGGTTTCGGCTTACTCAGGAAAAATTGCACTGTGCAATTTCTCCTGTTACCCTTATGAAAATGCAAAATTGGGGGCTGAAAAACATTTTTGTGAGAATGAGATCTGGTGACTGCGCTGGCCACTCCATTACAGATAGAATACCAGCTGCCTGCTTCTTCCCTAAATACTTTGTGCATAATTTGGAGGTGTGCTTTGGGTCATTGTCCTGTTGTAGGATGAAATTGGCTGCAATCAAGCGCTGTTCACAGGGTATGGCATGTCGTTGCAAAATGGAGTGATAGCCTTCCTTATTCAAAGTCCCATTTACCTTGTACAAATCTCCCACTTTACCAGCACCAAAGCAACCCCAGACCATCACATTACCTCCACCATGCTTGACAGATGGCGTCAGGCACTCTTCAAGCATCTTTTCAGTTGTTCTGCATCTCACAAATGTTCTTCTGTGTGATCCAAACACCTCAAACTTTGACTCGTCTGTCCATAACTTTTTTCCAATCTTCCTCTGTCCAATGTCTGTGTTTTTTTGCCCATATTAATCTTTTCCTTTTATTAGCCAGTCTCAGATATGACTTTTTCTTTGCCACTTTGCCCTGAAGGCCAGCATCCCGGAGTAGCCTCTTCACTGTAGACCTTGACATTGGCGTTTTGCGTGTACTATTTAATGAAGCTGCCAGTTGAGGAGCTGTGAGGCGTCGATTTCTCAAACTAGAGACTCTAATGTACTTGTCTTGTTGCTCAGTTGTGCAGCGGGGCCTCCCACTTCTCTTTCTACTCTGGTTAGAGCCTGTTTGTGCTCTCCTCTGAAGGGAGTAGTACACACCGTTGTAGGATATCTTCAGTTTCTTGGCAACTTCTCGCATGGAATAGCCTTCATTTCTAAGAACAAATATAGACTGTCGAGTTTCACATGAAAGTTCTCTTTTCTGGCCATTTTGAGAGTTTCATAGAACAAACAAATGTAATGCTCCAGATTCTCAACTAGCTCAAAGGAAGGTCAATTTTATAGCTTCTCAAATCAGCCAAACCGTTTTCAGCTGGGCTAACATACTTGTGCAAGGGTTTTCTTGGGTTTTCTAAACATCCATTAGCCTTCTTACACAGTTAGCAAACACAATGTACCATTAAAACACTGAAGTGGTGGTTGTTGGAAATGGGCCTCAATACACCTATGTAGATATTGCAATAAAAACAAGACAATTGCAGCTAGAATAGTCATTTACCACGTTAACAATGTATAGAGTGTATTTCTGATTATTTAATGTTAGCTTCATTGAAAAAAATGTGCTTTTCTTTCAAAAATAATGACATTTCTAAATGACCCCAAACTTTTGAATGGTAGTGTAATTGGCTCCATCCTTAAGGGGTTAAAGGGAATCTGTCATCAGGATCAGGAATGTTAAACTAAAGGCGCTGTTCTACTTATTTAATAAGTACCTTTAGTGTAGAAATCCGCAGCCTGGTCATTCTTTAATCATCGTTAGAAGTTTGGGTGTAATAAGCGGTTTGTGCATTGGGGCAGGCCTGTGGGGCGGGACTGTGGGTAGGGTCTTCATCTCAGCCACGGCCCCTCAGCTGCTATTTGTAGCCAGCCAAGAGTCTTTCAATTCTTGTTTGAGGGATTTTCATCCATTCTACCGTAGAAAATTCTGCCAGTTCTGTGACATTTCTGGGTCGTCTTGCATGCACTGCTATTTTGAGGTCTAGCTACAGATTCTCAATGATGTTCAGATCAGGGGACTGTGAGGGCCATTGTAAAACCTTCAGCTTGCTCCTTTTGAGGTAGTCTATTGTGGATTTTGATGTGTGTTTAGGATCATTATCCATTTGTAGAAGCCATTCTCTATTCAACTTCAGCATTTTTACAGACTTCCCTCTTCCCGTGAAATTTTCCCCGTGCCATTGGATAAAACACAACCCCAAAGCATGATTGATCCATCCCATGCTTAATGGTTGGCGAGATGTTTTTTTCCCTGAAATTCTGCGCCCTTTTTTCTCCACACATACAGTACAGACTAGTGTTGAGCGAATATGCTCGACACTGCTCGGTACTCGTCCGAGCATCACGCTACTCGGGATGTTCGGCGAGTACCGAGCATTTCCGGGTTACTCGGGCGGGAGCTCGGGTCTCCGCCCTGCATGTTTGGCGCTCTTTACAGAGCCAATGAACATGCAGGGATTGCCAGCCAGTCACTGTAATGCCGCAGCCATGTTGGTTGTGGGCATTACATTGATTGGCTGGCCGCACAGCGTCACCTCGAGTATTTAAAACCGGGCGCCGCCATCTTGGACACAGACGGCTGGGATCAGACAGTGTAGGGACAGCGCTGCTGATTTAGGGAGAGAGATATACTTTGAAATAGTTAGTGTAGGGTCTGTAAAGGCTGCCAGATCAAACAAACAGTCCTTCTCAGGACTAATATCCATCCCAGATATCAGGCAGGCAGGCTGTATAGGAGACGCAGTGGTTATACCAGCAAACGCTGCATTACAGTCCTGTGTGCTCCTGTTGCTGAAATTGCTGGACTTAGCTCCAGGTCTCGGGGGCCAGGAAAAATCCTTTTTTTTTCATCTAAATACACTTTTTTTTTTTTTTTTTTATTCCTCCTTCACACTGTACAAATACCCATCTTATTAACCTTTTGGTGTCCCCTCCCCCCCCCCAAAAAAAAAGTGTGTCTCTGATTTTTCAGACACAAATATATCTGTTGAAAATAGTCTGGTGTAGGCTAGAGAAACAGAAGTGTGGTTTTGCAGTTCCACGGTTCAAACCTCTGTATTATCCACTTTTGGGCCATTTGTATCTAAAAAAAAAAAACAGTTTGTGTCGCTCACTGTTCGGCCGCAAATATATAGATTTAAAAAAGTCTGGTATACACCAGTAAATTATTACTGTGGTTTTGCTGTTCCACGGTAAAAAAATCTCTATTATCCAGTTTTTGGCATTTTTTGCCATAAAGAAAAACAGTAATAGTATCTCCTGATTGTTCAGACACAAATATATCTGTTGAAAATAGTCTGGTGTAGGCCCGAGAAATAGAAGTGCGGTTTTGCAGTTCCACGGGTCAAATCTCTGTATTATCCTGCTTTTGGCATTTTTTGCCGTAAAGAAAAACAGTAATAGTTTCTCCCTGATTGTTCAGATTGTTTAAAAGAGTCGGGTGTAGGCCAGAGAAATAGAACTGTGGTTTTCCTCTTCCACAGTTCTAATCTACTTTTTATTACCCTTTTTCCATTGATAGTGTGAGTGTAAGCTATTTTACTTCCTTTACAATGGGCAAGGTGTGTGGCAAGGGACGTGGAACTGGACGTTCTGGTGATGGTGCGTGCCGAGGACGGGGCCGTGGCCAAGGTGAAAATGTGCCACAACCAACAGCCACATCTTCTTGCTCCCACTTCTTGACCGAATTACTTGGGAAGCACAGAACAACACCAGTATTGCGAACTGATCAGTGTGACCAGTTTATTAATTGGATAGCAGATAATACTTCCAGTTACCTGGGCACCACCACCTCTGGTCTATCTTCCACACGGTCAACTCTTAGTAGCCGTGAGTCTCGTCCGCATACTCCTCCTCACCCTGATGCTCCTTCCTCCCACCATGCCGAGTGTCGTCAGACAGCAACTGATCCCACACTTGGACACTCTGAAGAGCTGTTCACTGGTCCATTTCCAGATTTGTGTCCCTCGCCTGCTCCACTTGAAGTGGTGGAAGAGGAGATCCCATGTAGCGATGCCCAAATATTTGAACAGCCACGGCCACAGGAAGTCGGCGCTGGCAATTTGTCACAAGAGGTGGACGATGACGAGACACAATTGCCAGGAAGTGAGGAGGAGGATCGTGGTGCGCAAGTGGAAGAGGAGGAGGTGGTGGATGATCTGGTAACTGACCCAACGTGACAGGAGGACACGCAGAGCGAGGCCAGCAGCACACAGGGTGAGGGAGGCAGAGTACCCCAACAGGCAGGAAGAAGCAGTGTGGTGGCCGCACGCAGAAGACGGGCAACAGTTCCCCGTAACACCAACACGAGGGACGTTGCCAGTACAACCTGTAGGTATTCCAGAGTCTGGAATTTTTTTAAAGACTCTGCTGATAACCCCAAAAAGGCCATTTGTACCACCTGCCATGCCAGCATCAGCAGGGGTGACAAAACTACCAGCCTGACCACCACCAGCATGATCAGGCACATGGCAGCAAAGCACCCGACTTTGTGGGGCGAACCCCAGGGTCCACGACCAGTGTCAGCGGGTGTCACCACTGCTTCTTCCGCTGTTGTGCATGCAATAGAACCCCCTGTTGTGTGTGCAAGGCAATCCCCTGTCCATACTGCATGCAAAGATGCCCCCTCCTCTCAGTCTTCAATTGTTATGGCAGTTTCTCAAGAAACAGCATCAACGTCCACGTCCCACCGCAGCGTTCAATTGTCCATATCCCAGACCTTTGAACGAAAGCGGAAATTCGCAGCTAACGCCCCACAGGCCACAGTCCTAAATTCGCACATTTCACGACTGCTAGCATTGGAAATGCTGCACTTTAGGCTGTTGGAGACGGAATCCTTCCGCAACCTTATGGCGGTGGCCGTCCCTCGGTACTCGGTCCCCAGCCGACACTAATTTGCCCCGTGTGCCATCCCCGCACTACACAAGCACGTGTCCCAAAACATCTGCCGTACCCTCAACAACGCAGTTACTGGGAGAGTCCACCTGACAACGGACACGTGGACAAGTTCTTGTGGCCAGGGACTGTACATCTCCCTGACGGCACACTGGGTAAACATAGTGGAAGCCGGGACCCAGGCGGACCTTTGGACGGAACACATCCTCCCCACACCGAGGATTGCGGGCCCTATGTCAGTCAGAGTTGCCCCCACAGTGTACAGCTCCTGCGCATCATCCTCCTCCTCCTCCTCATGTTCAGCCTCCATCTCAGATATCACCACATCAGTTACAAGCTGGAAGCACTGCAGTACTGCCTCCGCCAAGCGGCAACAGGCTGTGCTGAAACTCATAAGCTTAGGTGAGAAACCTCACACTGCTTGTGAGTTGTGGACAGCTGTGAAAGAGCAGGCAGATCTGTGGCTGACACCGCTGAACCTACATCCAGGCATGGTCATGTGTGACAATGGCCGTAACCTGGTGGCGGCTCTGAGGCGAGGCGAGATCACACACGTATCATGCTTGGCTCATGTGCTTAACCTTGTGGTTCAGCGGTTTCTTAAATCGTACCCCGAGTTGTCAGATTTGCTCGTCAAAGTACGCCGCCTGTCAGCTCATTTTCGCAAGTCGGCTACAGCTTCCGCCGCCCTTGCTGTGTTGCAGCAGCGTTTGCAGCTTCCAGCACACCGACTGGTGTGTGATGTCCCCACACGTTGGAACTCTACCCTCCACATGTTGCAAAGGATTTGTGAGCAGAAGAGAGCAGTTGTGGAGTACCAGCTGCAACAAGGCCGTCGATATTCAGGTCAGACTCCACACATAAGACCTCTTGAGTGGACCTGGATGTCTGACATATGTACCATCTTGACAAACTTTGAGGAGTCCACCAAGATGGTGAGTGGCGATGACGCAATCATTAGCGTCAGCATTCCACTTGTCTGTCTTTTGCAACACTCTCTACAGAGAATTAAAGAGGAGGCATTGCAGCCAGAGTATGATGAGATGGATCAAGAAGCCGTAGCTGCCGATTACACACAGCCCAGCCTCATCTCATCCCAATGTGCATTGGGGGACAATGAGGGAGAGGAGGAGGAGGAGGAGGAGAAGGAAGAACAGGAGCTGGTATCATGCGCTGTAGACGGTAGTACCTGTACAACTGTCATACCGTCGGTTCAGCGTGGGTGGCTTGAGGACAGGGGGGAGGAGGAGGAGGAGAGCATGGTCAGTCGTCATCTTGGTGAGGACACGGAAGTCTTGCCCGTTACCAGTCTGGCACGCATGGCTGACTTTATGTTACGCTGCCTTAACCGTGACCCTTGCGTTGTCAAAATGTTGGGTGACAGTCATTACTGGTTGGTGACACTCTTAGACCCCCGCTACAAGGAGAACTTTCACTCTCTTATTCCTGAGGTGGCAAGGTCTACAAAAATGGGGCAGTACCAGAAGGCCCTTGCTGCAGAACTGTTAAAAAAATTCCCATCTGAACACGCTAGCGGCAGAGGTCACAGTTCGTTGCCCAACCAAGGCGTACATGCGAAAGAGACGCAACTCCAATCCAGCAGAGGCAGGGGAACACTGTCAACGTTCTGGGACAGTTTTCTCAGACCCTCCCTTCGGACAGACCCTGAGGCGCGGGGTACTCTCACAAGGAGTGGAAAGTTTCAAAAGATGGTGAGGGAGAACCTTGCCGACCATACCAGCGTCCTCCGTGATTCCTCTGTGCCTTTTAATTATTGGGTATCCAAGCTGGACACTTGGAATGAACTTGCTCTGTATGCCTTGGAGGTCTTGGCCTGCCCTGCCGCTAGCGTGTTATCAGAGCATGTTTTTAGTGCCGCTGGGGGAATTATAACTGATAAGCGCACTCGCCTCTCAACTGACAAGCTGACCCTTATCAAAATGAACAAGGGCTGGATTGGGCCAGATTTCTCATCACCACCAAATGACAGCAGAGTAACATAAAGTCAAATCCACTGTGTTATTTCGGGAGGTGTATTCACATGCACCGCTTCACACCCACACATGGGTATACGCTTCCTCGTTTCGGCTGTTTAATCTTCTTCTCCTTATCCTCAGCCTCCACCACCACTATACCACCAGGGTGACCGTGGTCTGTGTTGCCATTATTGAAAGTTCCTCCGTCCTTATTTTTGTCAGCTTTTGCTTGGAAGGCATAAGCAAAGACTGTGGGAGACCCACTCCCCAATAATGGGAATAATATTAAGATGCTGTACTGTATGGCTCTTGTAAGGGGCATTAAAACCATCTTGTTAAGCTACTGTGACCTCCACCACTTTTCCAAGGGGCATTAAAACAGTTTTGTTAAACCACTCTGAACTCCACAGCTCTTCCAAGGGGCATTGAAATGTTGTTTTTAATTAACTCTAACTTCCACGACTCTTCGAACGGGAATTGCATTTCCTCCTAATTTTTGGCAGCTTTTGCTTGGAAGGCATAAGCAAAGACTATGGGAGACCCGCTCCCCAATAATGGGAATAATGTTTGTAATATGCTGTACTGCATGGCTCTTGTAAGGGGCATTGCAAGTTCTCCATCCTAATTTTTGGCAGCTTTTGCTTGGAAGGCATAAGCAAAGACTATGGGAGACCCACTCTTGTAAGGGGCATTAAAACCGTCTTTTTAAGCTACTGCGACCTCCATCACTTTTCCGAGGGGCATTAAAACCATCTTGTTAAGCTACTGGGACCTCCACGTCTCTTCCGAGGGGCGTTAAAACCGTCTTCTTAAGCTACTGTGACCTCCACGTCTCTTCAAAGGGGCATTAAAAGCGTCTTCTTAAGCCACTCTGAACTCCACAGCTCTTCCAAGGGGCATTGAAATGTTGTTTTTAATTACCTCTAACCTCCACGACTCTTCCAACGGGCATTGCATTTCCTCCTAATTTTAGTCAGCTTTTGCTTTTCAATGCAAAGGTGAAAACTTAGGGAGACCCACTCCCCAATAATGGGTAGAAGGTTTTTAGTACGCTGTAATCCACGTCTGTTTCAAGGGGCATTGCAGTTCCTCATAATTTTTGGAAAGCCTTCCATTCACTGCTTAGGCCAACAGTGTACAGGAGACCCAGTTGCTATAAATGGAAAAAAACTGTTTAGTTAAGGCCCTATGACCTCCATGTCACTTCCAAGGGGCATTGGAGTGCCTCGAAAATTTTTGGTAGGCATTGCACTCACTGTATGCCCAATAACTGTGTAGCCGAACAGCTCGTTTTGTTACAGAAACATATCCTACAAGACATATGTGGTTGACTGGCCTGATATTGATGTGAATGGTCCCTGTTCCTCCTGCTCTTTCTCCTTTGCCACCACCTCATCCATCATTCATCACCTGAAGCTTTGTTTTAATGGGAGTCATAGAACTGGGATAGTAGCTGGAAAACATCCAGCAATCCTCGGAGGAGGTAGGATATGCGCCAAAACGCTGACCACCTCAGGCCTAGCCGCTACTACATACATGCGCTTGCATTCCAAGAAAACAAGGCAAATGCTAACTTTCATCATCATGCTCCTCACCTTGGCACTCTCAACTCCCCTGATGGAGAAGCCAGGGCCCACCGGAGGAGTCTGGTTCTCTGGTGGGCTCGTCCAATGCTGCCCTAAAGCAGGCCGGGCTAAGAAAAGTGTGTGGGAGGAAGTTGACAGGAGAAATGGGGGCGGCTGGGGACCGTTTATGGACACCCGGCTGCCCCCAGGCGGCTGGGGACCGAGTATGGACACCCGGCCGCCTCCTGGCGGCTGGGGACCGAGTGTGGACACCCAGCTGCCGGGCGGCTGGGGACTGAGTATGGATACCAGGCCGCCAACACAGCCATGACTTGGTGGCCAGATTCCGCCTCCACATGCTTAAAAGGCCCAATTTCAAGTGCAAGCAAGCAGTATGGTATTGCAGCCTGGGGGTGGTTGGGTGGCAGGCTGCACACTTATGCTTGCATTCCAAGAAAACAAAGCAGATGCTAACTTTCATCATCATCATGCTCCTCACCTTGGCACTCTCAACTCCCCTGTTGGAGAAGCCAGGGCCCACCGGAGGAGTCTGGTTCTCTGGTGGGCTCGTCCAATGCTGCCCATAAGCAGGCCGGGCTAAGAAAAGTGTGTGGGGGGAAGTTGACAGGAGAAATAGGGGCGGCTGGGGACTGTGTGTGGACACCCGGCCGCGGCGCGGCTGAGGACCGAGTATGGACACACGGCCGCCCCCTGGCGGCTGGGGACCGAGTGTGGACACCCGGCCGCCGGGGACTGAGTATGGATACCAGGCCGCCAACGCAGCCATGACGTGGTGGCCAGATTCCGCCTCCACATGCCTAAAAGGCCCAATTTCAAGTGCAAGCAAGCAATATGGTATTGCAGCCTGGGGGTGGGTGGGTGGCAGGCTGCATACTTGCGCTTGCATTGCAAGGAATGGGAGAGGTACAATTGAACACTGCCCTGGGACAAGTACTTGAACGGGGATAGTTGCCAGTCTGCAACGACAGGTGCAGGGTGGGAGGCATCTTCGCATGCACATACTACAGCGTAATAGGCTGTCCTTCCCACTAAATGCACTGGAGAGGGCACAGGTAATGTTTTGGTATGCACGCTTAATCTTGTGTATAAGGCACACCGGGACAAATAGGGGCGGCTGGGGACTGAGTATGGATACCTCGCTGCCGAAGCAGCCATGAGGTAGTGGCCAGCTTTGGTCTCCTCCAAACTAAAAGGCCCCATTTCAAGTGCAAGCTAGCAGTATGGTATTGCAGCCTGGGGGTGGGTGGGTGGCAGGCTGCACACTTACGCTTGCATTCCAAGAAAACAAAGCAGATGCTAGCTTCTATCATCATCATCATGCTTCTCACCTTGGCACTCTCAACTCCCCTGATGGAGAAGCCAGGGCCCACTGGAGGAATCTGGCTCTCTGGTGGGCTCGTCCAATTCTGCTCTAAAGCAGGCCAGGCTAAGAAAAGTGTGTGGGAAGGTGACAGGAGAAATAGGGGTGGCTGGGGACCGTTTATGGACACCCGGCCGACCCCAGGCGGCTGGGGATCGTGTGTGGACACCCAGCCGCGGGGCGGCTGGGGACCGAGTATGGACATTCAGCCGCCCCCTGGCGGCTGTGGACCGAGCGTGGACACCCGGCCGCCTGGCGGCTGGGGACTGAGTATGGATACCTCGCTGCCGAAGCAGCCATGAGGTAGTGGCCAGCTTCGGCCTCCTCCAAACTAAAAGGCCCCATTTCAAGTGCAAGCTAGCAGTATAGTATTGCAGCCTGCGGGTGGGTGGGTGGGTGGGTGGTTGGCTGCATATTTGCGCTTGCATTGCAAGGAATGGGGGAGGTACAATTGAACACTGCCCTGGGACAAGGACTTGCACGGTGATAGTTGCAAGTCTGCATCTTCTGATGCGGCAAGGATGACTTCTGATGGGCACACTTTTAGGTAGTGACCTCGGTGTCAGAGATGCTTCCAGGGGTCTTCCCCATGCTGTTCCCATGTCTTTTCAGCACTGTATGCATGTGTCACACAGCACATGGCCAGATAAGATTGTAAGATGTTAAAATGACATTTCCCTGTGAATGCATTTGTCACGGTTGAAAGCAATACAAAAGTGCAAAAAGGCATAAAAAAATGCTACTTGTGAACATAGCCCAAGGTGTGGAGGAGTATTTTTTTGAGGGGTTATTTATTTTACCTTATACACAAGTCTTTACCCTGGAAAGGAACTTCCTTAACATATTTCACAGGAAAGCAGTTTCAGTTTCGTTTTTGAACATTTTATTGTGAGCCCTTAAAAGTGGCTTAATACCTCTGATCACGTTGTTGACAGCAGTGACCTGGGGGTCAGAAATGCTTCCTAGGGCGATCCCCATGCTGTCCCCATGTCATTTGAGCACTGTCACTATCGCTTTGGGCACTTGTTAGGCTTTTAAAAGACTGCCGGGGGTGCCGCCGCAAAAATGCTCGGGTCTCCCATAGACTAACATTGGGCTCGTTGCTCGGGTCGAGCACCCGAGTATCACGGCGAGCTCGGCCCGAGCTTCGAGCACCCGAGCATTTAAGTGCTTGCTCAACACTAGTACAGACCAAAAGTTTGGACACACCTTCTCATGTAAAGATTTTTCTGTATTTTCATGACTATGAAAATTGTACGTTCACACTGAAGGCATCAAAATTATGAATTAACACATGTGGAATTATATACTTAACAAAAAAGTGTGAAACAACTGAAAATATGTCTTATATTCTAGGTTCTTCAAAGTAGCCACCTTTTGCTTTGATGACTGCTTTGCACACTCTTGGCATTCTCTTGATGAGCTTCAAGAGGTAGTCACCGGAAATGGTCTTCCAACAATCTTGAAGGAGTTCCCAGAGATGCTTAGCACTTGTTGGCCCTTTTGCCTTCACTCTGCGGTCCAGCTCACCCCAAACCATCTCGATTGGGTTCAGGTCTGGTGACTGTGGAGTCCAGGTCATCTGGCATAGCACCCCATCACTCTCCTTGGTCAAATAGCCCTTACACAGCCTGGAGGTATGTTTGGGGTCATTGTCCTGTTGAAAAATAAATGATGGTCCAACTAAACGCAAACCAGATGGAATAGCATGCCGCTGCAAGATGCTGTGGTAGCCATGCTGGTTCAGTATGCCTTCAATTTTGAATAAATCCCCAACAGTGTCACCAGTAAAGCACCCCCACACCATCACACCTCCTCCTCCATGCTTCACGGTGGGAACCAGGCATGTAGAGTCCATCCGTTCACCTTTTCTGCGCCGCACAAAGACAAGGTGGTTGGAACCAAAGATCTCAAATTTGGACTCATCAGACCAAAGCACAGATTTCCACTGGTCTAATGTCCATTCCTTGTGTTCTTTAGCCCAAACAAGTCTCTTCTGCTTGTTGCCTGTCCTTAGCAGTGGTTTCCTAGCAGCTATTTTACTATGAAGGTCGGCTGCACAAAGTCTCCTCTTAACAGTTGTTGTAGAGATGTGTCTGCTGCTAGAACTCTGTGTGGCATTGATCTGGTCTCTAATCTGAGCTGCTGTTAACCTGCGATTTCTGAGGCTGGTGACTCGGATAAACTTATCCTCAGAAGCAGAGGTGACTCTTGGTCTTCCTTTCCTGGGGCGGTCCTCATGTGAGCCAGTTTTTTTGTAGCGCTTGATGGTTTTTGCAACTGCACTTGGGGACACTTTCAAAGTTTGCCCAATTTTTCAGACTAACTGACCTTCATTTCTTAAAGTAATGATGGCCACTCGTTTTTCTTTACCTAGCTGCTTTTTTCTTGCCATAATACAAATTCTAACAGCCTATTCAGTAGGACTATCAGCTGTGTATCCACTAGACTTCTGCACAACACAACTGATGGTCCCAACCCCATTTATAAGGCAAGAAATCCCACTTATTAAACCTGACAGGGCACACCTGTGAAGTGAAAACCATTTCCGGTGACTACCTCTTGAAGCTCATCAAGAGAATACCAAGAGTGTGCAAAGCAGTTATCAAAGCAAAAGGTGGCTACTGTGAAGAACCTAGAATATAAGACATATTTTCAGCTGTTTCACACTTTTTTGTTAAGTATATAATTCCACATGTGTTAATTCATAGTTTTGATGCCTTCAGTGTGAACGTACAATTTTCAAAGTCATGAAAATACAGAAAAATCTTTACATGAGAAGGTGTGTCCAAACTTTTGGTCTGTACTGTACCTGTGATCATTGTGGCCAAAGTGTTCTATTTTAACCTCATCAATTCACAGGACTTGTTTCCAAAATGGAAAAGGCTTGTTTAGATGCTCTTTTGCATATTTCTGATGCTTAATTTTATGATGAGGATGCAGGAGAAGTATTCTTCTGATGACTCTTCAATGAAGGCCATATTTATGCAAGTGTGTCTGAACAGTAGAACAATGTACCACAACTCCAGAGTCTGCTAAATCTTTATGAAGGTCTTTTGCAGTTAAGTGGGGGTTCTGATTTGCCCCTCTAGCAATCGTACGAGCAGCTGTCACTGAAATTTTGCTTGGTCTTCCACAACTTATCTTGACCTCCACTGTTCTTGTTAGCTGCCATTTCTTAATTACATTTTGAACTGAGGAAAGGGCAACTTAAAAACACTTTGCTATCTTCTTGTAGCCTTCTTATGCTTTGTGGGCCTCCACCATTTCAGTGTGCTAGTCAGCTGGTTAGATGAACTCATGGTTGCTGTTTTTTGGCACAAGGTTATAGGAGGCTGGGTTTTTATAAAGCTGGGAAATCACCTGGACTTTTCTAACGATAATAGTGAACAAGCCTTAACCCTAACAGGCTAATTAGGGTCTGAAAGCTTCGTAAAAGTTATCTGAGCACATAAATCTTCAAGGATGCCCATACTTTTGAATTGTACCATTTCCCTTTTAGTCATTTTTAAAATGTAAAAAATGATATTTTTTTCGCCTAAAATACAAAGGAAATGTGTTATTTTTGTCATCTTTAACTTTAGCACTTTTAGAGATCATTTCATCTTCAACTTGCATAGCTGTTCACAATAACAGTAATTTTGACCAGGGGTGCTCAAAACTTTTACATGCCACTGTATCTCACAGCGGTCTTCACGAAAATGGCGCCAGTGTCGGCGCATGCATAGATTTAGCTCTTGGCTCAATGACCATGTGAGATCTAAATCTGCGCATGGACCGGCGCCACTTTCCTGAACAAGCAGGCTGCAGATTTCGACAATGAAGGCATTTATTAAATCAATAGAACAGCGCCTTTATGCCCATATCTTTTGTTTATCATGGCTGATTATGATGACAAATTCTCTTTAAAGGGGTTTCATAGATCAAAAAAGGACATCGGTCCATTCAGTTCAACCTTTCTCCACCAGTTATGCTCTCTCTATCGCTAGATTATTTATAAACCACAATGCCATTTGTTGTGAGAAAATCATCCAGCCCTTTTTTAAATGATTATATAGTGTCTGCCATTACTATTTCTTGCGGTAGGGCATTTCACAATCTGAGTACTCTGACTGTAAAGAATCTTTTCCTATTTAGCTGCCTGAATCGCCTTTCCTCCACATGTAATGAATGTAAGGAATAAATGGAATGAATGGAAGGAATAAATCAGGTGCCAATCCTTTGTATTGACCACACATGTATTTATACATATAAATGAGACCACCTCTGAGGTGTTATTTTTCTAAGCTAAACAAGCTCAATTCTTCTAACCTCACATTAAATGAGAGACCTTCCATTTCGCATATCCTTTTTAAAGTGGGGAGCGAAAATCTGGATCCCATATTCTAGATGTGGCCTTACAAGGGATATATAAAGGGGTAATAATTAATTGGGATCTCAGATTTTATCTCTTTTTTTTTTATACACCCTAAAATCTTGTTTGCTTTTGCAGGTGCTGCCTGACATTGTGTACTGCTGCTTAGCTTACTTGGAACTTGAATACCAAAGTAATTTTACTGTTCTGTAATCCATAGTGTTGTTTCATCTTCATAAAATAGGTGAAATTGCAAAAAGCTTGACAAAACAACCTGTGCAATTTACTTGTTGTTAAAAATATTCTCTATTCTTCTATTCTCTATTGTCAAGAACAGAGGGATTTTTTATTGGGTACTGCTCGTTGCCTAGATTACTGGCCACTTCTGTAGTCCATCAGGGATGCCCTCCTGAAGGTAAATTGAGGACAACCCTTTAAATTCCTGATGGGTAATCCTTTTTAGTTATGCAGCTAGCTATACTACCACACAGAATAGGACACTTTATAACTAGGCAAATTCACCATTCAGAAATATATAAAAAATGGGCGCTGCTTTGACAGACATAATGGTTGTCACTTTGTAAGAAATAGATTTGTTCTAAAGTATAATTTAGTATTTGTATTATTTCTAGGTCTCTATAAAGGGGTTATTTATGGGCTATGTCATCTTGGGAGCTAGATGACGATATTATATGGGTATTGTTTTGAGGAATTATTTGAGTGCTCATTTGCGATGACATTTCACCACTGTATGGCAGTAATTGTTGGGGTCTGAATAGCTGTAATACTTCTGCTTTACATGATGGCATTACTTGGATGACTAATGATTTATGGCCTATGGGAAGTTTCCAATTTCTCTCTACAAGAATCTCTTGTCGTTTTAGCAAAATAATAATAAATGGAGGAAACAAAGGCTTAATTACATTGACAATTGCAGTTTTTGTTTTGCTGCTGGAGATTACTTAACTTATATTATGTACCTACATGTCAGTATATAGGACTGTAGACGTTGCACACACTATGGTATGGAGACAACGTGCCTAGGAAGCACTAACTCTAAGTGCAGCTATTTATATATAGTAATGGGATATCCATCTCCTGGAGTAACCATGCACTTAGCACAGGGGAAAGTAAATTTAGCCTGATTCTCGCACCTTGATGCAATGGTATGTCACAAGCGGTAGGGCCCACTGTTACCTTAAAAAATAGTAGCGATTCCTACTGTCTGCTAGATGCTATGTAACTTTATGTATCCTGTGTAGCAGTACATCTATGAGCAATTTTTTGCACAGCAATTAATAAAGTGGTCCATGGGTAGCACTCAAATTAGTAGTTGGAAATCAAAGAGCCCATGTGCAGTTCTTGTATAGGATCTACTATGCTATCAGAAGATTGTTTCATTCATGTAAGCTACTGTGGCATCACAAATGGGTTTTAATCAGGGACTGTAAGTGGCTGTGACATCAGAACTTTTAACCCCTTCACCCCCGGGCCATTTTCAGTTTTTGCACATTCGTTTTTTGCTCCCCTTCTTCCCAGAGCCATAACTTTTTTATTTGTCCTTCAATGTGGCCATGTCGGGGCTTATTTTTTTGCGGGACAAGTTGTACTTTTGAACAACACCATTGGTTTTACCATATTGTGTACTGGAAAACGGTAAAAAGATTTCAAGTGCGGTGAAATTGCAAAAAAAGTGCAATTTCACATTTGTTCTTTGGGTTTTTTCTTTACCATGTTCACTAAATGCTAAAACTGACCTCCCATTATTATTCTACAGGCTTTCTGCGGCTCACCTGTTAAATATGGCGCCAACACCTCCGCCCACTGCTCCGGAGGCAATTTCTCCCGCTTTGCCACCCTCTCAAAGACCGTCAGGAACACCTCAATGTCATCACCCGGGGTCATCTTTTGTAATGCTCTTCATACCGTCTTCCTCACGTGAGAGTCATCACCTGGAGTTGGGGGTTTGGCAGTTGCCCTGCCACGGATCACCTCGGCTAGGAGCTCCATCTGCTGCTTTTGCTTCAGTTGTTGCATCTTCTGCTGCGCCTGCTGCTGTTGCCACTGCTGCTGCTGCTGTTGATGCGGCTGGAGATTAGCCTGCATGAGTTGCTTTATCAGCTCCTCCATGCTGCCGGACGTCCCTCCCATGCTGGCGGCCTTCACCGAGGACATAAACGGTTTCCTGTAGCAGTCACACTGCCCCATGAGATTTGTGCCCATGCTTCTAGCACCAATTTTAGGGTTTGGTACTCACTCGGCTGTGGTGGAGGTAGGCACAGAAGCGTTTTCTGTGAAATCCTGGCTGGTTTATTAAACAGCATAAACCGCTCAGGAAGCAAAACAAAAACACAGCCTTTTCCGGCAAAAAGTGGAAACAGAAAGTAAAATGTCCATACAATGTTCCCGGTTTGTCCGCTCACGTTAGAGTCCAGTCCTTAGGTTCTAACACAGACCAACACTCTGGAGATCCACACATTCCAGACACAGACCACAAATGAGACACTCGGTCTCCATTTTATGTTCACGCCCTGGGGTAGGGATATGTGAGCAGCCAATCCCTCCCAACTCTTATGACTGCTCGTAAAAACTCGCCATGATACGCCCTATTAACCCTCTCAGCACTGTCTGCTGAAGCATGCTTTCCCGGTTTTACATCACTGAAGCTACCAACCTGGGTGATACATATCTCCCCTCAAGGACCTGACAGGCAGCCATCTTACAACAGATTGATGTAGGTTTTGAAAAAAACTGATTTTTTTCTTTGTAAAAATAGGCTTCAGTCTTGCCACCCTACCCCACAGGCCAGGCATATGAAGAATACAAGAGATTGTTGTCACATGATGTACACAGCCAGTACTTGGCAGAAATGCCTGCTGATCCTTAAATTTTGCTGTAGGCCTCCTGGACCAATTTTTTTCTTGTCTGTTTATCACTTTTTGGGAGATGTCCAGTTCTAGGAGATGTCACGGTTGTGCCAAACTTAAGCCTCTTCTTGATGGCCATCTTCACAGAGTTCCATGGTATATCTAATGCTTTGAAAATGTTTTTGTACCCTTCTCCTGACTTTCAACAATGACATCCTTTTGCTGTGTTGTAGGCTGTTTACAGACCATGGTTTTTGCTGTAAAATGCAAATAAGGAAATGTCAGGAATATCCTAGAACAGCAGGTAACAGTTTAGAACAGCTAAACTTTATATGGGGTTAATTAGAATCACTTCAAATAATGGCAGCTGCGTGCTGACTATTATATTACCATGAGTTTAAAGAAGCCTCCCATGGAAGTTTTTATACTTTAATATATTGCAATCTTCATATTATATAACTGTGTACTTAAAATTGCTAATTTTGCCCTTCTAAAAACTTGTAACCAGTTAATATAGACTTAATGAAAAAGATAATTATCTCATGTGATAAAACAAACTAGCTGAATCCTTCTAAGCCCTATGTATAAACAGGAAGTCTCTTTTCCCTGCATGAGTCATCATTAGAGCTACAATTCTACATCACTGCAAAGTCCCTGGCAGCCCAGATCCACCCCCTCTGCAACTGGTGGCATAGCAGCCCCCTCCTCCCACCCTGCCAGGAACTTTTGCAGTCATGACTCATGCAGGGAAAAGAAACTTCCTGTTTCTACATAGAGCTTAAAAGGATTCTGTTACTCCAGTTACTCAGTTTTTAATTACATGATGCAATAGACCTAATGGAAAAGAGAAGAATTAACCGGGTAGAAGGGCAAAATGAGCAATTGTAAGTACACAGTGCTATATAATATGATTGCAATATACTAAGAGGATAAACATTTTGATGGGAGGAGTGCTCCTATGTATGTGAACACAACCACATCCCCAATTATAAGATGATATTCACACTGCAACCAGTACAACCAAATTATTTTAGTTTTCATCTTTTTATTTTCTCCTGCAAAATCATTTCAGTTTGTTTCTCAATGGATTTGTACAGATTATGGGTGACATTAAAGGTAATAATTCTTCTTGGTATGATTTTTTTACATGCAAAAACCTGGCATTTTAACAGGACTATATAAACTTTTTTTTATCCACTGTATATACAGTACAGACCAAAAGTTTGGACACACCTTCTCATTTAAAGATTTTTCTGTATTTAGATGACTATGAAAATTGTACATTCACACTGAAGGCATCAAAACTATGAATTAACACATGTGGAATTATATACTTAACAAAAAAGTGTGAAACAACTGAAAATATGTCTTATATTTTAGGTTCTTCAAAGTAGCCACCTTTTTGTTTTGATGACTGCTTTGCACACTCTTGGCATTCTCTTGATGAACTTCAAGAGGTAGTCACCGGAAATGGTCTTCCAACAGTCTTGAAGGAGTTCCCAGAGATGCTTAGCACTTGTTGGCCCTTTTGCCTTCACTCTGCGGTCCAGCTCACCCCAAACCATCTCGATTGGGTTCAGGTCTGGTGACTGTGGAGGCCAGGTCATCTGGCGTAGCACCCATCACTCTCCTTCTTGGCCAAATAGCCCTTATAGCCCTTACACAGCCTGAAGGTGTGTTTGGGGTCATTGTCCTGTTGAAAAATAAATGATGGTCCAACTAAACGCAAACCGGAAGGAATAGCATGCCGCTGCAAGATGCTGTGGTAGCCATGCTGGTTCAGTATGCCTTCAATTTTGAATAAATCCCCAACAGTGTCACCAGCAAAGCACCCCCACACCATCACACCTCCTCCTCCATGCTTCACGGTGGGAACCAGGCATGTAGAGTCCATCCGTTCACCTTTTCTGCGTCGCACAAAGACACGGTGGTTGGAACAAAAGATCTCAAATTTGGAATCATCAGACCAAAGCACAGATTTCCACTGGTCTAATGTCCATTCCTTGTGGTTTTTAAGCCCAAACAGGTCTCTTCTGCTTGTTGCCTGTCCTTAGCAGTGGTTTCCTAGCAGCTATTTTACCATGAAGGCCTGCTGCACAAAGTCTCCTCTTAACAGTTGTTGAAGAGATGTGTCTGCTGCTAGAACTCTGTGTGGCATTAACCTGGTCTCTAATCTGAGCTGCTGTTAACCTGTGATTTCTGAGACTGGTGACTCGGATAAACTTATCCTCAGAAGCAGAGGTGACTCTTGGTCTTCCTTTCCTGGGGAGGTCCTCATGTGAGCCAGTTTCTTTGTAGCGCTTGATGGTTTTTGCAACTGCACTTGGGGACACTTTCAAAGTTTTCCCAACTTTTTGCACTAACTGACCTTAATTTCTTAAAGTAATGATGGACACTCGTTTTTCTTTACTTTGCTGCTTTTTTCTTGCCATCATGCAAATTCTAACAGTCTATTCAGTAGGACTATCAGCTGTGTATCCACCAGACTTCTGCACAACACAACTGATTGTCCCAACCCCATTTAGAAGGCAAGAAATCCCACTTATTAAACCTGACAGGGCACACCTGTGAAGTGAAAACCATTTCCGGTGACTACCTCTTGAAGCTCATAAAGAGAATGCTAAGAGTGTGCAAAGCAGTCATCAAAACAAAAGGTGGCTACTTTGAAGAACCTAGAATATAAGACATATTTTCAGTTATTTCACACTTTTTTGTTAAGTATATAATTCCACATGTGTTAATTCATAGTTTTGATGCCTTCAGTGTGAATGTACAAATTTCATAGTCATGAAAATACAGAAATTTCTTTAAATGAGAAGGTGTGTCCAAACTTTTGGTCTGTACTGTATATTGAAGGGGATTGCGTTTATTTATTGCAGAAGAACCTGTGGCCTGGGGGCACAATGCAGCCTACTATACCTTTTTGTGTGGCCGCCAAACACCTGAAAATATTTGTCTCTGTGTGTCCACTCAAATGTAGTTTTCATGTCATGGAGAAAAGGACTGACACATACTTCAAAAAAAGGGATGTGCAAGTACTAATGGTGCACTATATAACTCTGGTTTCCCCATTTAACAGGAGTATATGCATTCTAGGTAACCTGTGGGCCTCACCAGGGGTGGGATTCAGGGGGTTCCCAGCAGTTCGTGTTAAAATTGCAGACAGTTCCCCAAACCGCCAGAAAGCAATGCCCCGATCCGGTTCCCTGGCCCGCCGGTTCCAATTGAATGTGCGTCCTCCTATTAACCCAATAGTTAAAATAGGCGCCAGCCAATCAGAGGCCGGCACCTGACATCAGTGCGCACGTCGCCGGCGTATGACGTCACTGCCATGTTCCGGCTCATCTGCACCAGCATTGAATTGAAGCAGGATGCTGCTGGACCGTGGAGAGGTAAGAAGAATCTTTTTTTATTTTATTTTCTTACTGAAGATAGTAATATGGGGGACAAATGGGGACCTGGATGATGGGACATATGGGAACCGACCTGGATATGGGACTTATGAGGACCGATTTGGATATGGGACTTATGGGGACCGACTTGGATATGGGACTTATGGGGCCCGACCTGGATATGGGACATATGGGGACTGACCTGGATATGGAACATATGGAGACCGACCTGGATATGGGACTTATGGGAAAAAGGATGAGGGACATATTTGGACCTGGATATGGGATATATGGTGACCAGGATGAGGGACACATGGTCTCCTGGATATGGGACATATGGGAACCTGGATGAGGGACATATTGGGACCTGGATATGGGATATATGGTGAACAGGATGAAGGACACATGGGGACCTGGATATGTGACATATGGGGACTAACCTGTACATGGGATATATGGTGACAAGGATGAGGGACTTATTGGGACCTGGATATAGGATATATGATGAACAGGATGAGGGACACATGGTCTCCTGGATATGGGACATATGGGAACCTGGACGAAGGGCATATTGGGACCTGGATATGGGATATATGGTGAACAGGATGAGGGACACATGGGGACCTGGATATGGGACATATGGGGCCAACCTGTACATGGGATATACGGTGACTAGGATGAGGGACTTATTGGGACCTGGATGAGGGACATATGGGGACCAGGATGGATGACATATGGGACCCAGATGAGAGACATCTGGGGACCCTGATGAGACATATGGGGTCCAGGATGAGTGACATATGGGGCCCATGATAGGAAACATGGGAGACATATGGGGACCAGGATGGGGTACATTATTACATAAAGGGGTCAGGATGGAGGACATTATTACAGGAAGGGGCCCCGGATGGGGACACTAAAAAAAAAGGTGCCATAAATAGGGTACATCATTACTACTATAATAACTATAATATACTGTGTATACTTTTGAGGAGACTGTTTTCCATGGTGGGGACAAAAGGGAGGTCCTGTTACTGTGCAGGGCAGCTCTATGTTGCTTTTTTTCTTCATCTGACGCAGTGTAAAAGTCGGGGGAAAAAGTGGGGAATGTGCTCTAGAAGCGATCAGTTATAGATAACTGTGTGTTATTTTCTGCAGAGTCGAGTTCTGGCTGGAAGAAGTGATAGCGGTCTACGCTGGATGAAAAAGAAAAGTAAAAATTAATGACTTCAACTAGAGATGGCACTGGTAAGTCACTGTATTACATATACATGCACACTATACACCATATACAAAGTTCATGTGTATAATGTCACTGGTGATCCCTGTATTACCTGTACACTGTCACTATATACAGAGCTCCTGTGTATAATGTCACTGGTGATCCCTGTATTACCTGTACAGACACTATATACAGAGCTCCTGTGTATAATTTCACGGGTGATGCCTGTATTACCTGAACAATGGGTAACAATGTGTTGAACTTTTGACTTTCAGGCTCCATATCTCACCATCCACTACTGCTTTGAACGTGAGACTACCATAATTTTATAGACTATCATGTTGGCTATCTCATACATAAATTTGACTTGCAACTATTTTGCATATGATTAGTTATGTAGATTCTTGTCATGTCACTGCATTGTTTCTGTTTTGCTCCTAAAAATCGAAATTTTAATTTGCATTATTTTGTTAGTATTTTGTTAATCCACCCTTTGGCTTTCAACACTGCTTGCATCCTTCTGGGCATGCTCTTGATCAGATTCTTGACCAAAATCTGATCCTTGTTCTTTTCTACATGTTCCTAAAGTTGGTGCATACTGGTCGACTCACTTGGGTATGTATACAGGTTTTTCTTCAACTCTACCTACAAGTGTTCGATTGGGTTGAGATCTGTGGGGGCCAAACCAGTACCTCTACTTCATGGTCATTGAACCATTTCTTTGCCAATCTCGACGTATGCTTCAGGTCGTTGCCCTCCTGGAACACTGTTGCTTTTTCATACCCATAGAACTTGAGTGTAAGAAGTAACTCGTCTTGTAGGATACTGACATATAGCTCAGCATTGAGATTTGACCGTCGATCTTGGTCAAGTATCCAAAGCCTTTGGCTATGACACAACCCCATATCAACGGGCTTCCTCCACCAAACTTGACAGTTCTTTAAATTTCTTGATCCGTTGCACCCATCAGAGCCTAGTCTATTGACTTTTGTCTCACCACTCCAAATCACCCATTACCCAATCTTCTACTGTCCACTTTTTGTACTTTTTTGCAAACTTGAGCGACGCTTCTTATGATGATATTGAAGTTGAGGCTTCTTCACCTTTTTTGGGCCACTATAACAGATTTGTGTAATATGTGTTACACGGTGCTTGCATGGACGTCTGTGATCTCACTATTACAAAGCATACGAGCCACCTCCACTGCCGTGTTTGTCATGCTAGAACTGATAGACCTTGTGATGAGCCTACTTGTTGACTCCGATATTTTGCCACCACTCAGAAAAACCCTCTTCAAGCACTATGATTCCCCCAAGTAAAATAATAACACCTTTACTCACCAATGGTGCCATTCCACTGATGTTGGCACTGGCTCTCCCAGGGCTCACGTGAAATTGTTATGTCATGCAACCCCTGTAGCCAATCAGCTGCAACTTTACTGTCCCTTCCTTCGGATGTAACTGACATATGTAGGAAGTGAGAGCTGCAACTGCTGTCTCACCTCCTCCAGATGTCTGATTGTCTGAAGGAGGGGAGAGTGAAGTGGCTTCTGATTCGATGCCAGGATTGTGTGGCATAACAATGTCACGCGAGCACCGGCAGAGTCAGTGCCAACATCGTTGGAATGACGACTGCACTGGAGGTGAGTATAGATGTTATTATTTTACTGGGGTAAAACATAGGGATTTAGAAGGGGTTATCCGAATATAAGAAGATGGACATGCTGCCCATGTTTAACTCTTCAAGAAACAAGTTTAAATGTTATGTGATGTATAATGTGAATTGTGATGTGCGTTGAAAGGTATTAGTAATTTTGACACTGTCTGTAGTTTGACAGTAGGGATAGTGAGAGTTAATGGTTGGGACTAGCCCAGAGTGGGAGGGGCTAAGCTGAAGGGAAAGTGACAATTTCCTGTTAGAGAGTCAGATAGGTCCTCTTTCTATGCACTCCAGGCCCTAAGGTCCATGGTGAGCAGTGCCGCATTCTGTTTTTCCCTAAAGTGAGAGTGAGACGAAATAAAGAGATATCAAGATTCAAAGCAGAAGTGATTAACAGACAGAATGATCGATTGGAGATAGGTCCTGGGAGAGGACAGCTACCAGAGAGTTCCAGAGTTTAAAACTCTTGAAGGTAACGGGCTTACACAGGACTGAGTACGTCAGATGAGTAGAAAGTCCCGGGTGGGAGTTCCAGAGCGTCAGAAAGATTGAAGCTAAGTCCGGCCATATTGGAACCCTAAGGGGAAAGAACCTGCGGGGTGAGTAAAGAACTCTTGCTAAGCAGGACTGTAAAGTTGAGCTGAGTTGTGGTGAAGTAGTATGAAATAGTGGAGACAGAGAACAAGTAGAGAAAGTAAAGAGGAAAAGTAAAGAAATGAGAATAATAGAAGAAAGAGGAAGGAATCCGTGTGTGGAAAATGCTTTGAGTTGTAAAGGAAACATTCATAAGACTGTGTACACGCTATCTCTTGTATATATTCCCTACCAAGTTCCCATTCAGTAAATAGTTCATTTTCAAATGGTGGTCTCCCTCATTAAACTGTTAAACACCTTGTCCAGGCAAACCAGCATCATCGGTTACATGCTGTCATGGTGTGTGTAACATCCCTGGCGGCGTGCTGGCATGGCTTACCACCTCCCACCATGCAAGACCGCCATCTTATCTATCAATCCAGGCTGCACACTTTGCTCCAGTACCTGCGGTGTCTCTTGTCTGATTGCTTAGGGCGGCGGCGCGGCTACTGCTTCATTCTTATAGTTACTGTGTGCGCACTCCTAATACCTCCCCAGCCTATTGTTGTGAGTCACTGGATACTTAAACCCCCTCCACCCAGTAGGGGGTGCCTGAGCAACATGTTCCTTGCAACTGAGTTGCCAGGTCCTGTCCTGTATCTTGTCTGTTTCTGCCACCCAGGCCTGTTACCTGTATCTATGACTTCTAGTCTGTTCCGCCACCGTGGGGGCTGTATACCCAGGCCTGTTGCCTGTATCTGTGACTTCTAGTCTGTTTCCGCCACCCTGGGGGCTGAGTTCCCAGGCTCGTTCCTGTATCTTGTTCCTGGTTCAGTTCCTGTCTGAACTGTGTCCTAGCCTGTTACCTGTTTGTCTCTATGTTCGAACCTTCCCTTTTCCTGCAGTGTCTGAACCTGCACCTAACTCCAACTCATTGTCTCTGTACTTCTTTTTGTGAGTTTTGTGTCCACTCGCTACTTCATTGTAAGTACCTTGTGTGTATCTGGCTCTGCTTGTCCCATTTCCCTGCCTCTGTATCTACCTCCTCTGTTCTAACTATCTTCCTGTATTTTCCAGTCTGTTCCATGTGAACAGAGCCCTGTCCTGTCTGCCTGCACCTTCTGCTCTGTTCTGCTCGGCTTGTCCACTGCACCTGTGGTTTCGCTATGCTCTGCTTGTGCACCGCATCTGCGGTTTCGCTCTGCTCTGCTTGTCCACCGCACCTGCGGTTTCGCTCTGCTCTGCTTGTCCACCGCACCTGCGGTTTCGCTCTGCTCTGCTTGTCCACCGCACCTGCGGTTTCGCTCTGCTCTGCTTGTCCACCGCACCTGCGGTTTCGCTCTGCTCTGCTTGTCCACCGCACCTGCGGTTTCGCTCTGCTCTGCTTGTCCACCGCACCTGCGGTTTCGCTCTGCTCTGCTTGTCCACCGCACCTGCGGTTTCGCTCTGCTCTGCTTGTCCACCGCACCTGCGGTTTCGCTCTGCTCTGCTTGTCCACCGCACCTGCGGTTTCGCTCTGCTCTGCTTGTCCACCGCACCTGCGGTTTCGCTCTGCTCTGCTTGTCCACCGCACCTGCGGTTTCGCTCTGCTCTGCTTGTCCACCGCACCTGCGGTTTCGCTCTGCTCTGCTTGTCCACCGCACCTGCGGTTTCGCTCTGCTCTGCTTGTCCACCGCACCTGCGGTTTCGCTCTGCTCTGCTTGTCCACCGCACCTGCGGTTTCGCTCTGCTCTGCTTGTCCACCGCACCTGCGGTTTCGCTCTGCTCTGCTTGTCCACCGCACCTGCGGTTTCGCTCTGCTCTGCTTGTCCACCGCACCTGCGGTTTCGCTCTGCTCTGCTTGTCCACCGCACCTGCGGTTTCGCTCTGCTCTGCTTGTCCACCGCACCTGCGGTTTCGCTCTGCTCTGCTTGTCCACCGCACCTGCGGTTTCGCTCTGCTCTGCTTGTCCACCGCACCTGCGGTTTCGCTCTGCTCTGCTTGTTCACCGCACCTGCGGTTTCGCTCTGCTCTGCTTGTTCACCGCACCTGCGGTTTCGCTCTGCTCTGCTTGTTCACCGCACCTGCGGTTTCGCTCTGCTCTGCTTGTTTACCGCACCTGCGGTTTCGCTCTGCTCCGCTTGTCCTCCGCGCCTGCGGTTTCGCTCAGCTCTGCCCCGCTTGTCCTCCGCGCCTGCGGTTCTGCTCTGCTAGTCCACCGCACCCGCGCTCTGTTCCTGTATCCCAGTCTGTACTGGTCCCTATACAGCCTGCGTTCATACCTGCCAGTACCCACCTGTCTGCTTACCAGCCGTGCCTGCCAGTACCCGCCTGTCTGCATACCAGCTGTGCCTGCCCGTTCCTGCAGTCCCCGGTGTGGGTCAACAGCTGTGACTGGGGTCTGACATGGAGTAGCACCTGGTACTTCTGCTCGGTTCCTCCCTAGTTCATGGAGTCGACTGAGCCGCTGTGTGATCTTGGTTGAACCGGGTTGATACTTAGTCACGCCCCTCCAGGCACTCCTCGGTTCATGGTCCAGTGGGATCACTAACCACGCTCTCGCCAGTCAGTCCGGGCGTGAGTGTAACAGTTTGCTCAGGCCATGGCTCCCATTGAGCCCCACGGCCCTTCGCTCTCGGAGACATTTGAATCCTTGTCTGGCGAATACATGCACCAAGGAAAATTTTTTTCTCAAGCTGAAATCCAGGCGATTTATGCACCAGCCCAAATGGAACTATCAGCACTTGTCCCTGCAGATCCACCACGGTACTATGGGGATCCAAAACAAAGCCGTGCATTTGTGGAGCAATGTATGCTGCATTACAAATTCTATGCTCACTATTTTCCCACTGATCGGGTTAAAGTAGCATTTCTGATGTCCTACCTAATGGGTGATGCCTTGAATTGGATCACCCCCCTATGGGAAGCATGGGATCCTATTGTCTCTGACCTGCAGGCCTTCTTGGTGGCCTTTCTAATGGTCTTCGATGACCCTAACCCTGAAGCTTCTGCTAAAGCTTCCCTTCCCAATATCCTGGAGCAGTCCCAATGGGTGATGCGTGTAGGTAGCCCACCAGTTCCCCAGCCAGAAGAGGCTGCTGCCCACACAGGATCCACACAGGATGACTATGCTCCACTGAATACTTCTCTTCCCAACCTCAAGAGGCAGTCCAGACGTGCAAGGCGTAGAGGTAAACAGTCACGCCAGGTTCTGGGCCTCCCAAAGACTTCCTGTTCCCTAGCCTGTAGAGGCAGCTACCCGCACAGAATCCATGAAGGATGACCATGTTCGTCAGGCAAAGCAGAGGCCGGAACTCAGTCACAAAATCGGATTGCGGTCCCGCTGCGGTTGTTTGGGACACCCTGACGGTCTTTGTCCAGCGAAGGTTGGAGAATCCCAAGACATTAGGCCTGTAGGAGAGGCTGCCCTTGGCGTTAGTGTTTCCTCTTCACAGATGACCATGACTGTCTCCATGGCAAGTGAAGGCCTCGGATTAACCAGAAGTTTCGGGCATAAAGCCTTGAAGAATCGGTGTCTGATTCCCGTCCGACAACTCCAGAATCCGGTTTGGGCATTGTCAGCGGAAGGACGAGCCCTACTCAGAAACAGTCAAAATATGTCTGTACAAATTAAGCTCCAGATTGGAGCATTACACATGAAGAAGTTCACACTCCAGGTGCTGTCTGGTTTACCCACAGGTCATCCAGAGCCGAGAGATCTAGTGCCCGCTCAGGTCTGGAGATCCTGCATGGTGTTTCCTGGGGGACTGCTGAGGTACAAGGGGTGTCCAGTCCCCATATCTTCAGGACAGTCAGCAGTGTCTTCTTCTTCTTCTTCTTCACCAGATCTGCTAGTCGCTGACTCGCTGTGCGCTGAAGTCTCCAAAGGAAGGGAAGCGGAGGCATTGTTCCCACTCAGTCTCGACGATTGTACCAATGATCTGGCTTCAGGTACCACCCCGCTTCGCAGACGTGTCATCTCAGAAACCAGACTATAGTTGTTCTCTAAGCAAGGATCCTCCATCTCTAATAAATCTGGCAATAAGTCCATCAAGGCGGTGGCTACCTCCAAGTCTTGCACCCTTCCAAACAGGCGGAGGACTTCCAGTTGTCTCCTGAATCCTCTGGGGTGCTACCTGATTACAAATGGAGAGAGACTTTTCTGCACCCTGTACCTGGTACTTCGCCCACTTCATCCAGTAAGCTTGGCAAAGTGTACTTCAAGGCGGTGGTTACCCCCGAGTCTCTGCACCTCTCCAACCAGGCAGAGGACTTCCAGTTGTCTCCTGAATCCTGCGGGGTGCTACCTGATAACAAATGGAGAGAGACTTTTCTGCACCCTGTACCTGGTACTTTGCCCACTTCATCCAGCAAGCTTGGCAAAGTGTACGTCAAGGCAGTGGTTACCCCCGAGTCTCTGCACCCCTCCAACCCGGTGGAGGATCTCCAGTTGTCCCATGAATCCTTTGGGGTGCTACCCGATATTAACAAATGGAGAGAGACTTTTCTGTGTCCTGTTCCTGGTACTTCACCCACTTCCTCTGTAGCTGAGGATGGCTCGATGGGAGGAAGCATCCTAGTCACCAAGATGGTGAGACCAGTTTCGTTCCCTCTAGTGGACAGAAGAGGTAATCTTCTTGAAGAGAAGGATCGGCCTCCAAATTCTCTGTAGAAAATCCTTGCAGGCTTGAAGAAGAGGGGACGTAAAGGGGGGGGGTACTGTAACATCCCTGGCGACGTGCTGGCAAGGCTTACCACCTCCCACCATGCAAGACCGCCATCTTACCTATCAATCCAGGCTGCACACTTTGCTCTAGTACCTGCTGTGTCTCTTGTCTGATTGCTTAGGGCGGCGTCACGGCTACTGCTTGATTCTTATAGTTACTGTGTGCGCACTCCTAATGCCTCCCCAGCCTATTGCTGTGAGTCACTGGATACTTAAACCCCCTCCACCCAGTAGGGGGTGCCTGAGCAACACGTTCCTTTCCTTCAGTGTGTTCCTTGCAACTGAGTTGCCAGGTCCTGTCTTGTAACTTGTCTGTTTCCGCCACCCTGGGGGCTGTATACCCAGGCCTGTTGCCTGTATCTGTGACTTCTAGTCTGTTTCCGCCACCCTGAGGGCTGAGTTCCCAGGCTCGTTCCTGTATCTTGTTCCTGTCTGAACTGTGTCCTAGCCCGTTACCTGTTTGTCTCTATGTTCGAACCTTCCCTTTTCCTGCAGTGTCTGAACCTGCACCTAACTCCAACTCGTTGTCTCTGTACTTCTCTTTGTGAGTTTTGTGTCCACATGCTACTTCATTGTAAGTACCTTGTGTGTATCTGGCTCTGCTTGTCCCGTTTCCCTGCCTCTGTATCTACCTCCTGTGTTCTAACTATCTTCCTGTATTTTCCAGTCTGTTCCATGTGAAGAGAGCCCTGTCCTGTCTGCCTGCACCTTCTGCTCTGTTCTGTTCGACTTGTCCGCTGCACCTGCGGTTTCGCTCTGCTCTGCTAGTCCACCGCACCCGCGGCTCTGTTCCTGTATCCCAGTCTGTACTGGTCCCTATCCAGCATGCGTTCATACCTGCCAGTACCCACCTGTCTGCATACCAGCCGTGACTGCCAGGACCCACCTGTCTGCATACCAGCCGTGCCTGCCAGTACCCGCCTGTATGCATACTAGCCGTGCCTACCAGTACCCGCGTGTCTGCATCCCAGCCGTGCCTGCCAGTACCCACCTGTCTGCATACCAGCTGTGCCTGCCCGTTCCTGCATTCCCCGGTGTGGGTCAACAGCTGTGACTGGGGTCTGACCTGGAGTAGCACCTGGTCCCTCTGCTCGGTTCCTCCCTGGTTCACGGAGTCGACTGAGCCGCCGTGTGACCTTGGTCGGACCGGGTTGATACTTAGTCACGCCCCTCCAGGCACTCCTCGGTTCATGGTCCAGTGGGATCACTAACCACGCTCTCGCCAGTCAGTCCAGGTGTGAGCGTAACAGTGTGACTCTGGGATATCAACTGACAATGGGCTCCTACTCTATTCCTCAGGCTAGTGGACCTTAGGATATCCCTGTCCCCAGGATTATTCCTGATGGTGGGGCTGCCTGGGTCTCGTTCCTCCCTATGCTCCTAAATAACGCTAATCTGTTTCTTCCTGCCCACTCTCCCTCTTCCCAGGGAGGTAGGGCAGAAGTGTATGGGAAAACACAAACAAGATAGACAGGAAAAAACAGAAGCAAAGTCACACAGCACTCACAGAGGAATAAAAACTAGGGAATAAAGATCTAAAGTCAGTTAGGTAAAGAAGCAACACAAAGACACCAAAGGAAAGGAAAGGCTACACCAAAAGAAAAACGCTTGCAACAAACTTAGAGATGACAACCTGGATATGTCCACCTCTCTAGACCAGGATACACAAACTATAGCTGATATTACCTGAATAGTCAAGCCATCATATATAGAAGGAGAGAAGATATGACTGGTTTTCCCACAGCATGTGACTAAAGGAGAGCAACAAACTAGCCCAGCAGAGATTTAACTCTTGCTAACCTGGCTAGGAGCTACAATTCTTTGAGTCCACGTCTGAGTCTCCCTGCACTGATTAAAAGGAAGAGTGTAAAGAATCTGTGGATTTCTCAGACTCTGACTCCGCCATGACAGTTGGTGATATTTGCAAAAACCTCCTTGTGACAAATGTGGCTTGCACAGGCGTAGAGACCTCACAGCACAAGTCTACACACCCAGCCTGGGCCCCCACATTCATGTAACGTGCCGGGGAGCAATAGACGAGTACGTTGCCCAAGGCTACCGCCCCGCGCAACGTTATATGACTGGTGGACAACCCCTTTAATATGCAATGTGTGAAACAGGAGATATAATACAACTTTATTGCAGCAAAGATATTCATAGCGGAATCCACATAATCTGGAATCCTCCAGATTTTGTCACACTTCCAGGTATGGTGTATTCATATGATGACTGCTGAAACCAGTAATTGCACAAGCGACTGCTGCAACCAATACTGTCAAGATTTTCCCTTCCAGAAAACCCATACACTGCCAGACAACTAGCTTCAAATTGGGTTATTTTATTATACTCTGAAAAATAAATGAGTTAAAACACATAAAAAATGTGTCACAACGCAGGGAAGGACAGATTCTAACCAACCCTGGGTTTTGCCTGTGAGCTTCTTCCTTTTACTATAGAAAAGTTAACTTTTTGGTTCAAACAATAGCTATAATATGTGCTTTGAAGTAAAAAAAATGTTAGTATTTTTTTTTCGTACATACATGTTTAAATATAAATATACGGGAGGAATTTATTTTTAGAATAGATATTTTTCACAGTAATGCTGTTTATATTTATAATATCTTGGAGAATGATTTTGTTAATGCTATGTTTATGAATGCTTTTTTTTATTAATGTATGATATTTTTCAGATGTTTTAGCATAGTTATATTAACCCCTTTGCGCACCCTACCGTACATAATTGTTCAGATGAGCGTGTATGGAACGAGTTTGGAAGCTCTGACTGCTCCAATACAGGGCTTCTGCCCATAACAGCATTGATCAGCGGTGTTATAAAAGTCCGGTCTGGCAAAATACAAAATTATTTAAAACAGACATTGAATGCTGATGACAAAAAATAAAATCAAAACACCTGATTTGTAATTTTTCAGTGACCATAGTTTCTGAAAAAAATATTACAATACAAAGTGATCAATATCTCATATCTACATAAAAATAAAAAAGTTACTGTTCTCAGAAAAGGGCGACACAAACATTTTTTTGGCATATTTCTGAATTTGTTTTCACTTAAAATCTAAAAACAAAGTATACAAGTTTGGTATAACTGCAATTGTACTCACTTGGAGAATGATGTAGCCAGGTAATTTTTACTGCAACAATGAACACCATAAAAATCAAAACCTGAAAAATTATAGCAGAATTGAATGTTTTGCACAATTTCACCCCACTTCGAATTTTTCTCAGGTTTTTCAGTAAGTGCAATAATCAAGTATCGAGTGCAGTTATCATGTGCATGGAGGGTGTGGAGACAGATGAATAATAGGGAGCAGGTTCTAAATAATATTTAGAAGGAGGGAACAGAGTAAAGTTAGTTTACTTAGTTGAAGTGGTAGGCTTGTTTAAAGAGATGGGTTTTTAAAGCACGCTTGAAGACGTGGGGGCAAGGCATCAGTCGGATCGTCTGGGGTAGTGCATTCCAGAGAACTGGTGCAGCACGAGAGAAGTCTGGAAGACGGAGGTGCGAGGTTCAGATTATGGGGGATGCTAGTCTTAGGTCATTTGTAGAATGGAGCACGTGTAGGGCAATAGACAGAGATGAGAGAGGAGATATAAGGTGGTGCAGAACTGTGGAGAGCTTTGTGGGTGAGAGCGATGAGTTTATATTGGACCCTGTAGCGAATGGGTAACCATTGTATTGACTGCCACAAGATGGAGGCATCGGTGAAGTGGCTGGATGGAAATACGACCCTGGCTGCCGCATTCAGGATGGATTGGAGAGGAGAAAGTTTGGTAAGAGGGAGACTGATCAGAAGAGAGTTGCAGTATTCCAGACGAAAGTGAATAAGAGCGACCGTAAGAGTTTTAGCAGTTTCAAAGGTGAGAAAAGGTCAGATTCTGGAGATGTTTTTAAGATGCAGGTGACAAGAGCGGGTGCGTGATCGGATATAGGGAGTAAAAGAAAATTTAGTGTCGAATATGACCCCAAGGCAGTGGGCGTTCTGCTTGGGAGTTATGGTTGAACCCTCCAAGGTAATTTCAATATCAGGTAGTGTGAGGTTAGTAGATGGGAGAAACATAACAAGTTCAGTTTAAGACCCTTGGTATTTTGTATTAGGGTAGGGGTGATGTCAGGAGAAGAAGTGGATAATTGGGTGTCGTCAGCATAGAGATGATACTGGAACCCAAATCTGCTGATTGTTTGTCCAATAGGGGCAGTGTATAGAGAGAAGAGGAGGGGGCCTAGGACTGAGCCCTGTGGAACCCCGATAGTAAGGGGACGAGGAGAGGAAGAGGAGCCGGCAAAAGATACAGTGAAGGAGCGGTCAGAGAGGTAGGAGGAGATCCAGGAGAGAATGGATTCCATGAGGCCTATAGAGAAGAGCATAGTGAGGAGGAGCTGGTGATCCACAGTGTCGAAAGCGGCAAAGAGATCCAGGAGAGTCATGACCTTTGGATTTAGCTGTTAGTAGATCATTTGAGACTTTAGCGAGGGCAGTTTCAGTGGAGTGTAAAGAGCGGAAACCAGATTGTAGAGGGTCAAGGAGAGAGTAATCTGAGAGATAGCGGATTAGACGGAAGTGGACCAAGCATTCCAGAAGTTTAGAGATGAATGGAAGATTAGAGACGAATGGAAGATTAGAGACAGGTCTCTAGTTAGCAGTGAAGTTCTGGTCCAGGAATGGCTTTTTAAGTAAAGATTCCCCAACTGTAATCCCAACTTAGTCCTCCACACACTAAATGGACCCCACGTAGTCCTCAATACAGTATAATGGAAACCACATAGTCCTCCATACAGTATAATGGCCCCACTTAGTGCTCCATATTGTATAATGGCCCCACATAGTCCTCCATATAGTATAATGACCCCACATAGAGCTCCATACATTATAATGGCCACACCTAGTGCTCCATTCTGTATAATGGGCCCCACATAGTGCTCCATGCAGTATAATGGCCCCACATAGTCCTCCATAGTGTATAATGGCTGCACATAGTGCTCAATACAGTATAATGGGCCCCACGTAGTCCTCAATACAGTATAATGGAAACCACATAGTCCTCCATACAGTATAATGGCCCCACCTAGTGCTCCATACTGTATAATGACCCCACATAGTCCTCCATACAGTATAATGGCCCCACATAGTGCTCCATACATTATAATGGCCCCACCTGGTGCTCTATACAGTATAATCGCCCCACATAGTGCTCCATACAGTATAATGGCCCCACATAGTGCTCCATACAGTATAATGGGCACCACATAGTGCTCCATACAGTATAATGCTCCACATAGTGCTCCATACAGTATAATGACCCCACATACTGCTCCATACATTATAATGGCTCCACATAGTGCTCCATACAGTATAATGCTCCACATAGTGCTCCATATAGTATAATGGCCCCGCATAGTGCTCCATACAGTATAATGACCCCACATACTGCTCCATACATTATAATGGCTCCACATAGTGCTTCATACAGTATAATGCTCCACATAGTGCTCCATATAGTATAATGGCCCCACATAGTGCTCCATACAGTATAATGACCCCACATACTGCTCCATACATTATAATGGCTCCACATAGTGCTCCATACAGTATAATGCTCCATATAGTATAATGGCCCCATATAGTGCTCCATACAGTATAATGACCCCACATACTGCTCCATACATTATAATGGCTCCACATAGTCCTCCATACAGTATAATGCTCAACATAGTGCTCCATATAGTATAATGGCCCCATATAGTACTCCATACAGTATAATGACCCCACATACTGCTCCATACATTATAATGGCTCCACATAGTGCTCCATACAGTATACTGCTCCACATAGTGCTCCATATAGTATAATGGCCCCATATAGTACTCCATACAGTATAATGACCCCACATACTGCTCCATACATTATAATGGCTCCACATAGTCCTCCATACAGTATAATGCTCAACATAGTGCTCCATATAGTATAATGGCCCCATATAGTACTACATACAGTATAATGACCCCACATACTGCTCCATACATTATAATGGCTCCACATAGTCCTCCATACAGTATAATGCTCAACATAGTGCTCCATATAGTATAATTGCCCCACAAGCGCTGAACAACTTGAATATTGTTGATCGGCGCATTTAATGGTTCGAAATCAGCTAGTTTAAATGCACCCTAAATGTTTCTTTGTGATGGTACAAATATGTTACACTTTTCATTTTTACAGTGTGACACTTTGACTAAAACCAGCCCTGACTGCATATTTCACACAGTGTCAGCAAATTCTGGCCACATACTAAAGCTTAGCTTTACATCCCATTGAATTAGGTAATGGTGCCATCTTGTGTTGCACCAAAATATAATTGCTTAGGTTAGACTTCAGACTGTGATTACCGTCAGAGCCCTAGGCACTGAACCTGGATACACTCCATTTAAGCTATGTTTACATGCTGTTGCCGTGTTTTTTTTGTTGTCATGAAATCAGTAAAACTGTAGCATTTTTTCCAATATTTTTCTATGAATTCAGGCTTAAAGCTTATTTACACAGAAGAGAAATGATATAATTAGAGATGAGTGGATGTTTTAAAATTTGAATTCGCCTACTTCTCTAAATTTCCCCCCAAAATTTGATTTGCGGTGAATAAATGAGTGAGAATCTCAGTACTAGAAATACTTGGAAAAAACACTGGGGGAGAGGAGAGAGAAAGAACCCCGCTGACCATAAGAGCTTACACTCTACAGAAGAGAGAGTACTCTGCTGACAAAAAGATTACACTCTACAGACAAAAAGATTACACTCTACAGAAGAAAGAGGACCCCACTGACCTTAAGAGCTTACACTCTACAGAAGAGAGAGGACTCTGCTGACAGAAAAAGGACTCCGCTGACCTTAAGGGTATGTGCCCACGATGCAGATTTTAAGTAGAAATTTCCTGAGCGTTTTTTCCTCTCCCTGGCAGAAAAAAAACACATGCAGATTTTACATGCGTTTTTTCAGCGTTTTCGCATGCGTTTTTTCAAGCGCTTTTCCAAGCGATTTTGAGCATCACTTGGAAAAGGGCTTGACAAGTTGGTCACACAATATAAATCCATGCAACTAGCATGGATTTATATTGCGTGACCGAGATTTCTGCTTAAAATACTGCACCTATAGTAAAAAAAAGAATTATAAAGTAAAAAAAAAAATATATATACATAATCTCCTCTCCGGCGGTCCCCGGTCTGCTCCCAGCGGCGTCCTCTCTCCTCGGCGTCCCGCGGTGTTCTGCCAGGACCTGCGGTAATGTCATTTTGTCAGCTGATAGTCACGCGACCATCACCTGACCGGTTGCGTGACCATCAGCTGACTAAATGACGTCACCGCAAGTCCTGGCAGAACACCGCGGGACGCCGAGGAGAGAGGACGCCGCTGGGAGCAGACCGGGGGCTGCCAGAGAGGTGATATGAATATTTTTTACTTTATAATTCTTTTTTAACTTGTAGGTACCATGGTACCCGGGTTGGAAGAGAGTCTCCTCTTTTCCAGACCCGGGTACCATTCGCGTATTGAACCGCATAACATCCGCATGTGCACATGTAGTGATGCGGTTCAATGCAAGTCAATGGCGGCAATTTTGCCGCAAAATGGCACAATAAATGGTTGTGCTGCACATTTTTTCCGCAATGATAATCCGCAGCGGAAATTTCCGCAGCATGTGCACAGCACATGAGGATTATCATTGGGAAACATGGCAGACATCTTAAAAAGCAATTTTAATGCATTTCCGCAGCGGAAACGCATTAAATCCGCATCGTGGGCACACAGCCTAAGAGCTTACACTCTACACATGAGAGAGGACCCCCCTAACCTTAAGAGCTTACACTCTATAGAAGAGAGAGGACTCTGCTGATAATAAGAGCTTACACTCTACATGCAGACCCGCAGCATGTCAATCTCTCTTGCAGGTCCACATGCCTCTATGAGGAAAGTCCGCAGGTGGAAAAAAAAAAATGGCGCCGCTCATTTGTATATTGAGCGGAAGCCACCAGCGGCTATTACGGAGCGTTGGGCCTGCAGGCTGGTACGCATCATGCGCACATACCCTGATTCTCACTGTAGAATAAAAATACACACATTGAACACAGCAGTGTATTCCGATCAGCCTAGTCAGATTCTGCAGTACAGATCAAGTACATGGAATTGTGCTCATTACCCCACAAGAGCTTGTGACTCAGTGCACTAAAGCTCCCATCTATCTGTGCTGTGTGAAGGTTTGTGAGTTCAAGACTAAAGTAGACATAAAACACAAAAACTTTAATTGCTTATTATTTTTAATACTTTTAGGCTACATTACCACGATCAGGAACAGCAGCGCTTTGGACGCAGCGTATTCTTGCTGCATCCAAAATGCTGTGTTATAATCACACAAGTACATCGGCATGTGTTCACTGAACCATGTGGAGTTTCCACATCTAACGACATTTTATTGTGGAAATTTCATAGTGAAATTTAAATTTTCATTACATGCTGCGTTTTGTAAATCCGGTCCGCTGGCGATATTACGCAGCACAGGTGAACTGTGTACAAAACGCTGCCATTACAGAGCTTAGGTTTATAGCCTTATAGCAGGGTTCCCCAACTCCAGTCCTCAAGGCCCACCAACAGGTCATGTTTTCAGGATTTCCTTAGTATTGCACAGGTGATAACTCCAGTCCTCAAGGCCCACCAACAGGTCATGTTTTCAGGATTTCCTTAGTATTGCACAGGTGATAATTACATCACCTGTGCAATACTAAGGAAATCCTGAAAACATGACCTGTTGGTGGGCCTTGAGGACTGGAGTTGGGGAACCCTGCCTTATAGGAACAAGATAAATCTTCACCTCAGTATACAGCCACCATAAAAATGAATTGTTATATATACAATAAATTTATATGGAGATATTTACTCTGCTTCTGATTCATTGCAATGTAGAGTCAAGATAACCAAAATATCCTATCTTTATTATTATGGGCTGTAGCTCAGTGGTTAGAGCACACAGCCTTTGAGCATTGGCAAAGCATGTTTGCTGTGTTTGAGTCCAAGGTGAGACCGATAACAAGAGAAGGTGAATATTTAGTTTATGCACTAAGAAGAGATGATCGTCCCCGAGGAGGAGGAGCTACAGAGTGATTAGAATGACGGAAAGAAAGGTAAGGGCGTACATTTTGATATGTTCACTAGTTGCCTGCTCCTGGCCTAATGGATATGATCAAGTGCATGCAAGAAAGAATATCATCAGACACACACAGTCAGATGTAAGCTCTCCTTGATAAGTTATGGCACAGCTCCAAGTGTCCTTTATTCAACTCCAATATAGATTTATATCAACTCTGTATATGGGCTCGGTTAGCCTCAGTATGTGAGTAACCAGATGTATTGATTGGTTAGTCCATGGTCAGATCCATGAGGTCATCAGGGTGGGTTGGTCCATGAGGTCATCAGGGGGAATGATCCATGAGGTCATCAGGGGGCGTGATCCATCAGGTCATCAGGGGGCGTGGTCCATGAGGTCATCAGGGTGGGTGTCTCCAAGCGATGCATCGCTCTGTGATTGGTTAGTCCTTCTATAGAATTCAGCTTCCTCTTGGAACTTCCTTGTACGACAGGATGTAGTCATGAATAAAATCTCCCCCTTTGCCACATGTACAACAGGATGTAGTCATAGGTCCAGTTGCCATCTTGCATAACAGAGCATGGTGTGATGAAACAGGAAATGGTAGCCAGCTTTTGATCTAAACAAGCTTATGTAAGATGAAATAATACACTTTATGGGTCTTTTCTCTCAATCTCCTATGTCTTGAGATTAATTAAGTATTTGATCCTATGGCTCTCCTCAACAGACCCCCTAAATACTTTATTAACCTTTTGTCCCTACTGTGGTTCCCTCACCCATCAGTGCGTGATCACCCCCCTTGCTTGGGTGATTGTGACCTGCTGTCCTCCTACAAATGAGTATAGAATGGCACAACACACAAAATAGAGGATATGTAACATTTTGTAGAAGGTTCTGATGGAGGCACGAACTTCTTGCAGTGGGAGGCGTGTATCCATGTATCCATGTCGGTCGTCCTTCAAGTTTGACTGAAGTAGGAGTGGTCAGGAGCATTTGGTAGGGATCCTAGAATCTCAACTCTAGGGATGTCTTTCTGGTGAACTTCTTTACCAGCACGTAGTCACCAGGTTTGAAAGTGTGAGTACCTTCACTGAAATCTGGATCTGTTATGGATGACAAAACTCGTCCATGAGTTACTGACAATTCTTTAGTAAGAGCAATGACATAATTTACATGAGTATCACTTCCTAAAGCTAGCTATTGTGGAAAATATTGACCCAACCTTGGAGGCCCCCCAAAAAGAATCTCATATGGTGTGAGTTTAGCGGGACCCCTCGGAGTGTTTCTGACTGAATATAAGGCAATGGGCGAAATGTCTGTCCAAGGAAATTTGACCTCCTGACTGGCTTTCAGTATTTTATTTTTCAAGGTGCCATTTAGCCTTACTACTTTCCCACTGCTCTGGGGGTGATACGGAGTATGTAAACTCAAATCGGCCCCTACCAATGTCCATAGTTCCTTAGTCAGTGCTGCAATGAAAGCAGGTCCTTGGTCACTCTCAATTATCTCTGGGATTCCATATCTGCGCACTACCTCAGTCATTAGTCTCTTAACAGTCACTCTGGCAGTTATGTTGGTTACCGGATAGGCTTCAGGGCATCCCGAGAACATGTCAATCACTACCAGCACATACTCGTACATTCCTACTTTTGGCATTTGAATATGATCTATTTGAATTCTTTGAAAGGGATAGAGTGGTTTAGCCAAATGTTTTTGAGTAACTTTCTGAGGCGGTGCTGGATTGCATGTTGCACACACAAAGCAGGACTTGCAATATTTTGGGGTGACAGTAGAAATCCCAGGTGCCATATAAGTCTTCCAAATCAAGTCATTCATCTGATTCTTGCCTCTATGGGTGATACCGTGTGCCCATTCTGTCACCGAGGGGTGCAGATTACGAAGTAGACCGATCTTTTTGTTCTTCTTCCAGACTCCATCTTCATCCTTTTTAGTACCTGCTTCTTGCCACGACTTCTTTTCATCATCTGGTGTCTTGTCTTGATGTAAATGGATAAACTTCATAAGAGAGCTTTGAGGCCCTCCTTCAGTGTCTTGAGACATGTACATCGCTGTTTTCTCTTTCCTAAATGATTCCTGGTCATGTGTAACCACGGCATATCCCGTATGGAATCTTCCTGTTTCATCTGCAAATCTGGAACCACCGGTAAAGAACGTAAGGTCAGCATGCAGGAGTGGGTCTTCAGACACGTTTCTCTTGGAGGCTGATTCTTCCTGCATCTGTTTGAGACAATCATGATTCTCTGAGTGTGTAAAGGCGTCTTCACTGAGAGCATCAGTATCATCATCCACATCCTGCCTGGAAAGAGGAAGTAGCGTGGACGGGTTGAGGATGGTGCACCGGACAAGAGTGACATTATCCAGAATCAAGAGGGAACATTGGAGTCTCATATGACACTGCAACGACAGGTGTTTAGGTTGAGTTTGGTCAAGAATAGCTTTTATGTCATGTGGAGCCATTAAAAGAACCGGATGTCCTAAGAAGATATCAGAAGTTTTGTCCAGAAGCATATGTGCAGCATGTACGGCTCTAAGGCAAGTCGGGGAAGCTTGAGACGCCGAGTCCAGGCAGAGTAATAGCCGATGGGTCTTGTTCTTCCCCCATGTTTCTGTGCTAGGACTCCGGAAGCATGTCCTGCTACTTCACTGACAAACAAGTAAAAAGGTAGTTGATAATTTGGGATTCCAAGGGCTGGTGCAGACTGTATGGCCTGTTTAAGAGCGTAGAAGGCTTCCACGGATTTGGGACGTAGTGGAAAAGCTGACTTCTTCAGGTCATCATACAACGGTTGCATCAGCTTTGAGGCATCTGGAATTCATTGGCGACAATATGTGATAAGTCCTAAGAAAGCTTGTAATTGCTCAGGTTCTTTTGGTAGAGGAACGGTCTCAATAGCAAGTTTCCTTTCACCCGTTAGGCGTTTCAGGTTTGGAGAGAGACAGTGGCCTAAAAACACAACTTTGGGCTGACACCACTGGATTTTGTTGAGGGACTCCTTGCAGTTTTATTGTGCAAGTTGAAGGAGAAGACTGAGACTCGACTCTTAAGCTGTCGCCTGATCCGGACAACATAGTAGGAGATCATCCACATACTGAAGAAGGACAACTTGATGGTTAGTCTCTCTCCACAGCTGTAAACACGAGACAAGGGCCTGAGAGAAATGACTTGGTGAGTTCTGTGCTCCTAGTGGTAAGACCGTCCAGGTGTATTGTGATCCTCTGTAAGTATCAATCTTCTGGATGTAGTGGTATGCTGAAGAAAGCATTGGCCAGATCGATGACAGTGAAACGTTTTGCATCTGATGGTATTTCTGACAACAATGTATGTGGATTGGGCACAATGGGACTTTCTAGTATGGTTGCCGCGTTAACAGTTCGGAGCTTAAGTTGTTGGCAGAACTGAGCACCAGAGTCCCATGTAGTGTCACTGACAAGTGAGGCATCATTAAATGCAGTGTCCATAACAGGCCAATATGCATCACCTGCTTTAAGATTTGCCAGGGAAATGAGATCTTGCCATGTGGCTGACTAATTCTGGTAGTTTTTATGAACTCTGTGTCCTCTGAATTGATTGCTACCCTGGTTCCAGAAGAGGAACTCCTGGAGTCAGAAGAGGCTGACTGGCTAGAAGTAAGTGGGAAACACCACATACACAGCAGCACGCCAGAGAGAGAACACACTTTGTCTATAGGGTGCCAAAACCAGCATGGGCTACAGCTCGCCCACTACTACCTCGTTTGGACACCTTACACATGTGCCAGGTGGTGTTTGGCAAGCCACCAGCAAGTAGGAAAGGTGCAGGCAGGCATGCTGGCTAGAGTCTTCAGCTGCTGTCCACCCCACTGCATCCATAGAGCTCCATGCCATGGCTACACTATAGCTAGCTGCAGACTGTGTGGAAGGAAGCTGGTACTGCCAGGCAGTAGCATCAAGCATCACCGACAGCTTGGCAGGCTGGATGATGCTGCGCTGTCTCTGCGCTACCTCTGACCTTTGCTGGATTCTCCCAAACCTGCTCTTACCACTTCAGCAGATTTGCAAGCAATTACATAGCGGCAACTGTGACTAAATGGTTATCTCTATTGATCTGTAATTACTATATTCATTTGCACTGGAAACATATTCATCTCCAAAATTTTGTGTCCCATTCAAATATGTAAAGTTACTAACTGTGCTATGATGCTCTTCATTGTTAATTAATTGCAGCTGTAAGTATGTCCAGGTCTAGGAGTTGTGACTGTAATAAAGACTGAAACCAGATGTTACACTTAGATTTGTTAAAGGAAAACTTCATCAGGACTATTGACATGTCCCCAGTGTACTTCCTGGCTAATTTTCATGTGGCTTTAAAAGGAATCTGTCACCAGATTTTTGCTATGCCATTTGAAATCAGCATGATACAGGGGCAGCGTCCCTGATTCCAGGTATGTATAATTTACTGGGCTGATTGCTACAGTTTTTATAAAATCACTGTTTTATCTGCAGCAGATCTACTAGTTTTCTGAATACTGAGTTCTGTATAACTAATCTACAACTGATTGGCAGCTTTCTGTATACAATGTGCATAGGCAGAGAGTTAATAAGTAATGGGAGCGGGGTTATATAGAGCTCACAAAAAATGGAGGACTACATGGCAGCAGGTTTACTAGTCCTCTAGTGATAATATCCTGCTCATAAAACAGTGATTTTATAAATGACAAACAAGCAGCCCAGTAAGTGGCACATTGCTGAAGTCAGGGTCTCTGTCTTTACATTATGCTTCTCTCAGATTAGATGGCAAAAACCTGGTGACAGTTTTCCTTTATTTAATGCTTAATTTTAATCCTGTGATGTCCATACTGCAGCTCCATGTCTCCTCCTGTGATGTCTATACCGCAGCCCCATGTCTCCTCCTGTGATGTCTATACCGAAGTCCCATGTCTCTTCGTGTGATGTCTATACCGCAGCCCCCTGTCTCCTCCTGTGATATCCATACCGCAGTCCCATGTCTCCTCCTGTGATGTCTATATCGCAGCCCCATGTCTCCTCCTGTGATGTCTATATCGCAGCCCCATGTCTCTTCCTCCTGTGATGTCTATACCGCAGCCCCCTGTCTCCTCCTGTGATATCCATACCGCAGTCCCATGTCTCCTCCTGTGATGTCTATACCGTAGTTCCATGTTTCCTCCTTAGGTGTCTATACCGCAGCCCCATGTCTCCTCCTGTGATGTCTATATCGCAGTCCCATGTCTCCTCCTGTGATGTCTATACCGCAGCCCCAGCATCTTCTGTGATATCTATGCTGCAGTCCCATGTCCCCTGTGATGTATATGCCAAAGCCCCATGTCCCCTGTGATGTATATGCCAAAGCCCCATGTCTCCTGTGATGTATATGAAGCAGCCCCATGTCTCCTTCTGTGATGTCTATACCGCAGCCAGAGCATCTTCTGTGATATCTATGCGACAGCCCCATGTCCCCTGTGATGTATATGCCGCAACCCCATGCCCCCTGTGATGTATATGCCGCAGCCCCATGTCTTCTGTGATGTATATGCCACAGCTCCATGTCTCCTGTGATCTATATGCCACAGCCCCATGTCTCCTGTGATGTATATGCCATAGCCCCATGTCTCCTGTGATGTATATGCCACAGCTCCATGTCTCCTGTGATCTATATGCCACAGCCCCATGTCTCCTGTGATGTATATGCCATAGCCCCATGTCTCCTGTGATGTATATGCCGCAGCCACATGTGTCCTATGATGTATATGCTTAAGCCCCATGTCTCCTGTGATAGATATGCCGCAGACCCATGTCTTCTATGATGTATATGCCTCAGCCCCAGTGTTTCCTATGTGATGTTTATACTTCGGCCCTGGTGTCTCCTATGTGATTAATATACAACAGTCTCGGTGTTCCCCATGTGATGTATGCAACAGTCTCGGTGTCTCCTATGTGTTTTATACACAACAATGTAGGTGACTCCTATGTGATGTATATATCAGTCTCAGTGTCTGCTATGGTATGTATACTGCAGATCTGCCACTGCTTCAGTTCTATGGTACATGAGCCGTGATGGATTTCTCATTGTGAGGAGACCTGCAGTGTAATGTACGTCTGAGTTCAGTACGATTAACTGCTGCGAGTCCTTTACAAAACTTATCATCAAAGAGTTGTCTGCGCTCCAGACTGACACAGACTGACACAAATCTGGAAATGCAATTACAAGTAGAAACATCATCAATGTCACCTAACACCACAGCTGCACCAAAGACCAGCAGTTCCAGTCTTCAAATTAGGGGCGAGTTAATTAATGGGTTGTCTAAATATAGCAGGGAAAATTTCAAGTTGATAATTTTGTGCAGCTCCTGAAGGATGGTATAAATATCCAAATGGCCCTTGGCAGAAAATAGGTACTTCAACTAAGTAAACAAAAAGGTTTTTAAAAATATGAAAAAATTGAGAAAATTGAAAAATTCAAATTTCTCCTTTTTTTTCCCCTTTGGAAAATAGAGAACTTAAAAAAATGCTAAAAATAAACATATTTCATGTCATTATGTCCGTAAAAGTCCAAAATATAAAATTAATTTATGGTAAACGACGTAAAAAGAAATAAAATCAAATTTCCGTGACTGTTTTTTTTCGTTCATCACAGCTCCCTAAAAAATGTAATACAAAGTGATCAAATTGTCTTATGGACCCCAAAGTGGTATCAATGAAAATGTCAGATCGACATATAAAAAATGATCCTTCATACTGCTCCAATCGTGGAAAAGTAAAAACATTATGGGTTTTGGAAAATGGAAATACAAACAAATTAAGATTTTTTTTTATTTTACAAAACTTCAGATTTTTTTTTCACCGCTTAAATAAAAAAAAATATATATAAAAAAAAATGCAAGTTTGGCATTGCTGTAATCGTACTGAACTGGAAAATCAGTTTTCCAGGTCACCTTAACCTTAACCACAGAATGAACGCTGTAAATACAAAATTCAAATAAAAAAAAAAACAATAGCAGAAATTCATATTTTTCACCATTTAATTGAATGTCGAATTTTTTCTCTCATTGATCATTACACTGAGTGGTAAAATGCATGATGTCATTCAAATCTAAAACTCAACCTGCAAAAAAAAACAAGCCATCGTACAACCATGTTGGCAGAAAAATAAAATAAAATTGATGGATTTTGGAAGAAGGGCAGCATAAAACAAAAGCGCAAAAATTGCCTGGCACTGAAGGGGTTAAATAGTTACATTTTCTGATCTACTTTAGACACTTTACCATGAAGGTGATCCTAAGCACAGCATGGAATCAGGATGCTTTATAACTCACAACTTCTGTCAAGTTTATGCAATGTCAAAATGACCTGGAACATAGCAGCCGTTGGTTACTCCAGCTATAAAATCATTTTATACTAGGAGTTTGTCAAGGTTACAAATATTATACTTTACATAACCTACAAATATGACCACACTTAGGTTAAGAAGTTGATTTTTACTTAATCCATATAAAATATACACATATAATAAAAGGCTAATACTAAAATAAAACACTAACATAAAAGAATAACACTACAAATAAAGGGAATATAACATAGCACTCAAAATCAATAGAATAATTACATTACATTACAGTCATTATTTCCACAAGGGTACCAATAAACAGTTTAATACACTCATGTATTCGACCCATATGACTTGAAATAGACAGAAAAAAAGATATATCCCAAACATAGATTATGCATAGTGCTGAGTAATAGCGATAGATTTAAAAATACCTCTAAGATATGGTAGTCATAAGTCGTGAATAACATAGATCTTAGTTACAGCCACATGTATTAGCCATAAATCAGTGCTATAGTGTAGACATATATTACCCTGTGGCACCAGGTGATGCAATAGGAGATGCCACTCAAGCAGTAATAGCGCCGCCAACTTCGCAGGAACAGCGCCACTCCAGGAGGTGAATATAGATTGTTTTTATTTTAATAGGGTCCTGAAGTGATTAAGCTGTGGTTGTCTAGTGAAGGAAGAAGGGAGCCTTTACCCTGGTGGTTTCAATTAGTTGTCCGCCCGCGTAAAAGTTGCGGTCAACTGACACACAATCAGCAGTGTTTGTAAAAAGGGCGTAAGATTCTTACCACAATTATCTTCTCAAAATACCTGCACATTATCAGAATGTGTTACATGCACTAATGCCTTCAGTTCAGGAAAGGGCTAATTTTTGCTCCTATAAACAACTGATGTGGATAGAAATATCTCCATTATTTCAGTTTTTAATGTCTGCGGACTGGAAGATTTAGGACATGAGGGTCAGTAGACTAAAGCTGTACAGTACACCTTCAAAACTAAGGCTGCTTTTACACTACATTATTACAGTGAAGTGCTGTTACAGTTGGATGCCAGCTGTATAATACAGCTGGCATCCGCTATGTTTGCAGAGGGTTCATCTCCTAAGCCCTATTCATATACATGCACCCGACATAGGACCTAGTAACCCACCAGAAAATGCGTTATCTAAATCAACATATGGATTTCTATGTAAAACAGACTAACTATTCATATGTTTAGTTGTATTATTATTATTTATTATTATAGCGCCATTTATCCCATGGAGCTTTACGTGTGAAAAGGGGTATATATAATAAAAAAACAAGTACAGTAACCATGAACAAAACAAGTCACCCACTTGTACAGGAGGAGAGAGGACCCTGCCCTTGATGGCTCACAGTCTATGAGCGTCTTTTAACCTCTTCAGGTTTCCAAAGACACCAAGCAGTTAAAATAAGCACCATATCCATTCTTTGGGCAGCTTCCGATCTAAAGACTCTCCTTGCTTTATAATAGAAGTCAATGGAAAGGTTCAAACAACACCCCCAGAGAAGCCAGTCATCTTTTTGAGCATTTTGGCAGCTTTTTCGCCTCAAAACAGCTAGTGGTTTCTTCATTGTTCAATGGAGATAAAAAAAAACACTAGAAAAGTGTCAGTAAATAATAGGCTCCAACAACCAGGAAAAGATATTAAAATAGATCGCAAACAGTCAGATATGTCTGTCATCGCCACGTATTGTGGGATGTTCTGAAACGTGTCTGCTCCAAATTAAGTTGTAAAATCCTAGTACATATACAAAGAGAGAGAACCACACTGACACGTTTAGTATCAGAACAGAACTCCTTTATTAATTATTAAAGTTTATATAGTTTTTTAATATTCATGCTTTATAACAATATAATTGGCTCAGCTTATCTCTAAATATGTGCTGGCATTAGCATACATACATCTATTTGGCTAAAGTTAACACTATCAACACATAACTTTTAGGTCTAGGCGTGGCTCTACCTCTTGGTTTCGCTTCTTCGTTATCTCTAAGTCTCTAGACAAAGAAATTCTCAAAACTCTCCTTTACATAGACTCCATTTTGCGAGCAAGGAGATGCACGTACAAAAATCTGTAGCGTCGGCGTCCCTGCCTCCTGCTAGGCAGGGACGCCGTTCCCCTCACCTCTCCGCTCCGTGCCCGGCGTCTTCCTCCCGCTCTGCTGGCAGCGCGCGCTGCTTCCCGGCCACTGTGCTTAGGGCGCGCGCGCGCTCCCCCTCTCTTAAAGGGGCCGCGCGCGCCGTCCTAAGGAGTCCCCGGCCAATGGCCGGAGGATCTCACCATATATAAGGCACCTCCTCCAAAATGAAGGTGCCCGAGCAATGTTGTTGCAAAGCCTATCAACTCTGCTTCAGCCCTCAGGTCCTGTTACCAGACACCTGTCAGTTACCTGCCAGATTCCTGCTTGATACCTGCCTGATACCTGTCTATCTGCTTGCATTCCTGCGGTCCGACAGTCTGCCTACCAGCACCTGCCAGTCTGTCTATGGATCAGTCTGCCCGCTTACCTGGGAGCGCCCACCTGCTTCCTGCCTGCTAGCCTACCTGGAGGCTCTGCTGTCACTTGCCATGACCACCTGCCAGCCAGCCGTGAGACTCTTACCCGCTCACCTGGGAGCGCTCACCTGCTATCCGCCTGCTAGCCTACCTGGAGGCTTAGCCGTCACTTGCTGTGACCACCTGCCTGTCCAGAGACTCTTGCCCGCTCACCTGGGAGCGCTCACCTGCTACCTGCCTGCTAGCCTACCTGGAGGCTCTGCCGTCACTTGCCGTGACCACCTGCCAGCCAGCCGTGAGACTCTTACCCGCTCACCTGGGAGCGCTCACCTGCTATCCGCCTGCTAGCCTACCTGGAGGTTTAGCCGTCACTTGCTGTGACCACCTGCCTGTCCAGAGACTCTAGCCCGCTCACCTGGGAGCGCCCACCTGCTACCTGCCTGCTAGCCTACCTGGAGGCTTAGCCGTCACTTGCTGTGACCACCTGCCTGTCCTGAGACTCTTGCCCGCTTACCTGGGAGCGCTCACCTGTTACCTGCCTGCTAGCCTACCTGGAGGCTCTGCTGTCACTTGCCGTGACCACCCGCCTGTCAAGAGACTGTTCCCATTACTTGCCGTGTCCGTTCTGTCCTTTTACCCTGAGGCTGTTCTTGTCACCTGCCGTGTCTACCTTCCCGCCTTCCCTGGGAGCCACCTGCCTCCTTACAAAGCCTGCCCCTTTGTATAATAGCTCAGAGGTTCCACCTCCCAGACCCGTTACAAAATCAAAATGGAGTCAGGATAGATAAAATAACTCCTGCGCTCACGATGTCGAAAAAGCACAGAATAAAAGACAAAAAAAAAAAAGCTAAAATAGATGCTTCAGGAAAAAAATGACCAACATGTCCTGAAACTTTTTCCTCTTTAAAAACTTGGCGGGTTCGCCCACTTGAAAAACATGTGTTATGTCCCATGAATGGGAAATTTATGGACTATGTTTGGACTTCAGCCTCTTCTGAATTCTTCACAACGTGGCTGCTTGTAGCCGAGTTAAAACTATCTGCGACCATCGCTTCCATGTAAGTAATGTGAAGAGACAGCGTCTCAACAGTGCCCTATATTACAGCCACAGCCATGGGGACAGAATAGTAAAAGGGAAACTTCCCAGATTCATCTGTAGAGCCAGCCACAGCTTCTATAAAGCTACAAAACTTTCAGCAGAGCATCCGCTCCCAGCATATAAGAGACCATACAAAGTTGCTTCTTCCTGTGAATTAAGATGGCTGAGGGAATGACTACCCAGTCTCTGCCAGACCCATTGTTAGAGGAAGAGTGCATAGAACTTGATCCACTGTCTAGTGAGAAGGCTAGATGCCCCACAAAGCCCACATGGAAAGTCAGGGAGAACCTTGAAACCAGTAAACATGAACTTTCCTGTCTCAGCCTGCTTCTCTAAAACTACCACCAGAGGGAGCCCCTGCACAACTGTGTTCAGATTATCAACTGTATGTAGAAACAACAGATGAATATGTCACAGTTTTACAAAAACAATTTAACTCTGAGAGAGAGAACGCATGGTGCCCAATATTAAAGCCAAGACAGAGGCAAGAATTGCACAGATAGCCGAGATGTCATCTTGCATTTCTGGCTAGGACAGGCAGTAAGAGAGATCATCTAAATCACGCGCTTCAAAATCTTCAACCCTCAGCTAACAGTTTATGAGAGCACGCGCAGAAGCTGAGGCCACTAAGGTGCAAGCCGCTTTTGCACGAAAGAAAACTAAAATGCCAGACCCATTGTTAGAGGAAGAGTGCATAGAACTTGATCCACTGTCTAGTGAGAAGGCTAGATGCCCCACAAAGCCCACATGGAAAGTCAGGGAGAACCTTGAAACCAGTAAACATGAACTTTCCTGTCTCAGCCTGCTTCTCTAAAACTACCACCAGAGGGAGCCCCTGCACAACTGTGTTCAGATTATCAACTGTATGTAGAAACAACAGATGAATATGTCACAGTTTTACAAAAACAATTTAACTCTGAGAGAGAGAACGCATGGTGCCCAATATTAAAGCCAAGACAGAGGCAAGAATTGCACAGATAGCCGAGATGTCATCTTGCATTTCTGGCTAGGACAGGCATTAAGAGAGATCATCTAAATCACGCGCTTCAAAATCTTCAACCCTCAGCTAACAGTTTATGAGAGCACGCGCAGAAGCTGAGGCCACTAAGGTGCAAGCCGCTTTTGCACAAAAGAAAACTAAAATGGAATCGAGCACAGCAGCCGAAGCAGCACGCATGAAGGCAGAAATAGAGACCCTAGAAAAGGAATGTGAAGACGCCACTCCCATGGCAAGATTAAAGGTCCTGGAACAAGCTATCAGTGGGAGCCAAAGAGACAGCATCAGTTTAAGTGATTTTGATACTGAAGACCCTCTTAAGCGTACAAGAGACTATGTACAAAGCCAAAATAGTGCTCCCCCGGCTCCAGCAATCCTTCCTGACAGCACAGACATTCCTCTAAGGTATCAGGGCGCAGAGCATTTATTAGCATCTTGCATTCAAGGTCAGTACAATACGCTGCCAACCCTTCATCCTGAAGCTCCTTCGTGCACCGGAATGTACCAGGCCCCTGCACCTCACCAAGCCCTATACACAGAAGCACACATGCATGCCAATATGCAGGCAAGTCATCACATTCCGGTGAGCCACAGAGTTCCAGCTCCATGTGTGGCAGAATCTATGCAGATTTAGCCAGTTACTGGACTGAATGTCTACGCTGCACCATACTTTCCTGCATTCCTAGGTCACAACACCACAGACTGTATGAACAATGCTACGGAGCCAGCAACTGACTTTCCAAAATCAGAGAATACTGACATGTCTGCCTTTGCAAGGTACATGATTCGCCGTGATCTAGCTAAGACCGGTATTGCTAAATTTGATGATCAACCTGAAAACTACAGGGGTTGGAAATGCACCTTTACAACCGCAATTAGCGACCTCTGCATCACTGCTGCTGAAGAGCTAGACCTGCTGATCAGGTGGCTTGGACCACAATCCACAGAACGAGTCAAGAGACTTAAATTTGTCCACATCAGTAATCCAATGGCTTGTCTCACTGCTGCATGGGAGAGACTAGAATGAAGCTATGGTAGTCCCGAGGCCATAGAAAACGCCCTGTTCAAGCATTTAGATGACTTTCCAAAAATATCCAGTAAGGACAGTCTAAAATTCCAAGAGCTCAGTGACCTCCTGTTAGAGCTTCAGCTGGCCAGAGCAGACCCACACCTTCCTGGCCTCAGCTACCTGGACACTGCTCGTGGGGTAATTCCAATAGCTTCTAAGCTACCATCCAATATCCAAGATAGGTGGGCCATGTTTGGATCAAAATACAAAAGGGAAAACCAAGTCTCCTTTCCTCCATTTTCCTTCTTCTGTCAGTTAATCGAAAACATTGCAGAGTGTAAGACTGACCCAAGCTTCTTCCACGAAGGACTCAGCGACGCTGGTTCATCCCCTCCCAAGTATGAAAGTCCACATACAAGCAACAGAAACGGCAACAGTCCAGTGTCAGCAAAGAAGACTGATATTCTTTCCACACCTTCACCAGCTCCAGACAAGAGCGAGGTATGTGAAAAGATCGAAAATCCTAATCGTATGCGTCCCATTCATAAGATGCCACATCCCCTAAAGAAGTGCATCGGCTTCAGAAAGAAACCGCTCCAGGAACGCAAGGCGCTTCTAAAGAAATTTGGGGTATGTTACAGATGTTGTGCGTCTACTGAACACTTTGCTAAAGACTGTAAAATCTCTATTAAGTGTTTTGAGTGCGAAAGTGAGGACCACGTACAAGCGCTCCATCCATCCCAACCTGACTCTGCACCGCTTGCGCCTTCCCCCACCACAAGGCATGGCGGGGAAAATGCAGAACAACCAGCAAGTCCTAATACAATATCTTCTTCATGTACAGAAGTCTGCACAGAAGACCTGTGTAACAAGTCCTGTGCAAAGATATGTCTGGTGAACGTGCATCCTAAGGGCCATCCAGAGAAAACCGTAAAGATGTACTCTGTTCTGGACGATCAGAGCAACCGATCCCTTGCAAGGTCAGAACTGTTTGATCCATTTGACTTAAAGGGAAACGCTCACCCCTACACTCTGGGCACCTGTAGTGGTGTTACAGAGGTCTCGGGGAGAAGAGCCAATGGACTTATAGTATCTCTTCTCTTGAGAACAATGTGAAGATTCCCCTACCCACTTTGGTCGAGTGTAACCAAATACCATCCAACAGAGAGGAGATCTCAACTCCAGAAGCTGCTCTTCGTCACCCCCATCTAAAGACTGTAACATCCCTGGTGGCGTGCTGCCATGGCTTACCACCTCCCACCATGCAAGACCACCATCTCACCTATCAATCCAGACTGCACACTTTGCTCCAGTACCTGCTGTGTCTCTTGTCTGATTGCTTAGGGTGGCAGCGCGGCTACTGCCTGATTCTTATAGTTACTGTGTGCGCACTCCTAATGCCTCCCCAGCTTATTGCTGTGAGTCACTGGATACTTAAACCCCCTCCACCCAGTAGGGGGTGCCTGAGCAACACTTTTCTTCAGTGTGTTCCTTGCAACTGAGTTGCCAGGTCCTGTCCTGTATCTTGTCTGTTCCGCCCCTGGGGGCTGTATACCCAGGCCTGTTACCTGTATCTGTGACTTCTAGTCTGTCTCCGCCACCCTGGGGGCTGAGTTCCCAGGCTCGTTCCTGTATCTTGTTCCTGGTTCAGTTCTTGTCTGAACTGTGTCCTAGCCCGTTACCTGTTTCTCTCTATGTCCAAACCTCCCCTTTTCCTGCAGTGTCTGAACCTGCACCTAACTCCAACTCGTTGTCTCTGAACTTCTGTTTGTGAGTTTTGTGTACATTCGCTACTTCATTGTAAGTACCTTGTGTGTATCTGGTTCTGCTTGTTCACCGCACCTGCAGTTTTACTCTGCTCTGCTTGTTCACCGCACCTACGGTTTCGCTCTGCTCTGCTTGTTCACCACACCGGCGGTTTCGCTCTGCTCTGCTTGTTCACCGCACCTGCGGTTTCGCTCTGCTCTGCTTGTTCACCGCACCTGCGGTCTTGCTCTGCTCTGCTTGTTCACCGCACCGGCGGTTTCGCTCTGCTCTGCTTGTTCACCGCCCCGGCGGTTTCGCTCTGCTCTGCTTGTTCACCGCACTTGGGGTTTCGCTCTGCTCAGCTTGTTCACCGCACCTGTGGGTTTTGCACTGCTCTGCTTGTTTACTGCACCTGCAGGTTTTGCTCTGCTCTGCTTGTCTACTGCACCTGTGGGTTTCGCTCTGCTCTGTTTGTTCACCGCACTTGCGGTTTCGCTCTGCTCAGTTTGTTCACCACACCTGCGTGTTTTGCTCTGCTCTGCTTGTTTACCGCACCTGCGGGTTTTGCTCTGCTCTGCTTGTCTATCGCACCTGCGTGTTTTGTTCTGCTCTGCTTGTTTACCGCTCCTGCTGGTTTTGCTCTGCTCTGCTTGTCTACCGCACCTGCGGGTTTTGCTCTGCTCTGCTTGTCTACCGCACTTGTGGGTTTTGCTCTGCTTGTCTACCGCACCTGCGGGTTTTGCTCTGCTCTGCTTGTCTACCGCACCTGCGGGTTTTGCTCTGCTTGTTTACCGCACCTGCAGGTTTTGCTCTGCTCTGCTTGTCTACCGCACCTGCGGGTTTTGCTCTGCTCTGCTTTTCTACCGCACCTGCGGGTTTTGCTCTGCTCTGCTTGTCTAAGGCACCTGCGGGTTTTTGCTCTGCTCTGCTTGTCTACCGCATCTGTGGGTTTTGCTCTGCTCTGCTTGTCTACCGCACCTGCGGCTGTACTGGTCCCTATCCTGCCTGTGTTCCTACCTGCCAGTACCCGCCTGTCTGCATGCCAGCCTTGCCTGCCAGTGCCCACCTGTCTGCATGCCAGCCGTGCCTGCCAGAGCCCACCTGTCTGCATACCAGCCGTGCCTGACAATATCCACCTGTCTGCATACCAGCCGTGCCTGCCAGTACCCACCTGTCTATATGCTAGTCTAACTGGCCTGTTCCTGCATTCACCGGTGTGGGTCAACAGCTGTGACCAGGGTCTGACCTGGAGTAGCACCTGGTCCCTCTTCTCGGTACCTCCCTGGTTCACGGAGTTGACTGAGCCACCGTGCGACCTTGGTCGGACCGGGTTGATACTTAGTCACGCCCCTCCAGGCACTCCTCGGTTCATGGTTCAGTGGGATCACTAATCATGCACACGCCAGTCTGTCCGGGCGTGTGCGTAACAAAGACTATAGCCAACAAGATTCCAGCTCTTGACAACAGCGCGAACATCCTGATTCTGCTTGGCAGAGACATTCTGCAGCTACACAAGGTACATCGGAAAATCAAAGGGCCACATGATGCTCCATTTGCTCAGCGCTTTGATCTAGGCTGGGTTATCATAGATGATGTCTGCATGGAAAGGACGAAGAGACCTGCAAGGATCTTCTCATTTAAGACTCATGTCTCTCCAAATGGTTGCAACACTCACTCTCATCCATGCCCACATCATTACTGGATGAAAGAGAAGCCGAGAAACTGTAAGTGGCAGAAAGAAAACCCTAACAACCTAAACACGTTCTCATCCTGTGATGACAACCTCGGGTTAACGACGTTCAATTCTTCAAGTGAAGACAACTGGCTGGTACCTGCAAGAGAAGACAGTGGAAACTATCTCAGGTTCCTATGGCACAAGGACAATGACGTCCACAATGAGGTCATAGACTAATGGACGAAGGTACATGTCTTTGGGAACAGCCCCTCACCTGCTGCAGCAATCTGTGGACCGACAGAGACAGCCCAGGAAAGTGAGAGAGAGTATGGACCTGATGCTCCTCTATCTGTGGAGAAGAACTATTATGTAGATGATGTGCTTAAATCTCTACCCACAAGTGAAGAAACAATTGATCTGCTCTCTGAAGCACAGGAAATGTTGTTAGCAGCAAACCTCAGAACTTACAAGATCGTCTCCATCCGCCAGGAGGTAATGAAGGCATTTCCATCTGAGGACAGTACAATGAGCTTAAATGATCTTGATCTAGGTTCTGACGTTACTTCTATGCAACACAGCCTTGGTCTGCTCTGGGACATTAAATGGGACACGTTCTCATTCCAGGTGTCAGTCTGCATTAAACCCTTCACCAAACGAAGAGTCTTACCTGTTGTGAACAGCATCTACGATCCTCTCGGGTTTATAGCTCCCATCACTATTCAAGGCAAGATTCTGTTGAGACAGTTGACCACTGAGAACATGGATTGGAACACTCTACTTCCGTCCCAGAAACCACAAAGGTGGGAAACATGGAAAACGTCTCCAAGCATCTTAGATCATCCCATCTCATTCCTATCTGGCTCTGCCTTAAGGTCTCTTTCAGCCGCCACAAAAAGAGAAGTTCACATTCACTCTGACGCATCTACAAGGGTCATGGCTGCAGTAGCCTACCTGATGACTTCAGAAGCCATCAACAAGGTACATAGTGAATTTGTCCTGGACAGGACCAAACTAGCCTGAAGGCCTGCTCACACTGCACCAAGACTTCGTCTTCGTGCTGCTGTACTAGTGGTGGAGGTTACAGAAGTTGCCCCTGAACAATGGCACCACATCTCCACTGACTTGCATCCAACTCACCCAGAAATAGGACTCATGACTGCAACCAGCCTTTGTGACAACACCTGGCTATCATTACCAAGTTTTGTTCCTGAGGACCCTTGTTCTGTCAATGCTGGCAACACATTTGAACTTGATGAACCAGTCACTGGCAGAGAGACCAGACCTGTCATCTCTACACGCTGCATACCTGTGACTCCAAAGTTGAAGCTGAGGCCTCATCTCTCTGGGCGCTTCTTGAGCTGGTCACCGGTTGTGCAGGCTGGTATTTGCCAGACTTATAACGCCAAGTGCTTCAAGGGAGAAGGCATCACATGAAGGACTTTGCTTCTGGACACAGCTTACGGCAGGGAGCCTACCGCCATATTCCTCCAGCTGTGTTGGGACTTTTGAACTTTCTACAACGGATTGTTCGGTTGGTGGAAGTGTTTGCACATTGTGGCTTCCCCAATCCGAAGATGCTTTTCATTTGACTCGGATTATCCGGCTGTTGAGGACTTCAGGCCTCCAACAAAAAATTGGACTACAACTGTTACTGTTATTGTTGTATGTTTGTTTATTTCTTTGACTTTCAGGTCTACTTTGACACCCCCAAAAGACACCACGTCAAGAATTATTGAAACGGTTAACCTAAAGATTTCAGACGGGGAGTGTTATGTCCCATGAATAGGAAATTTATGGACTATGTTTGGACTTTTTACAGCAGCTATGCACTGCTGTTTTATTGCATTGCTGTAGTGTTCACCATCCTTAAGTTTGTCCTTTCTCTCTCCCTGTCTCTCATGTGTCTCTAATGTAGCTAACTCCTCCCTTATTTTCCCCCTGTCTTTCCTTATGCTCCATCTTTGCTCCATCAGAAGCTCATGTGCTCTCAGCCTGTCTGAGGAAAGTTCCTTTTTACATGCTCCTGTATGCATTATAACAAGAATTCTTAAAGAAAATAAAGCCTCTTCTGAATTCTTCACAACGTGCTTGCTTGTAGCCGAGTTAAAACTAACTGCGACCATCGCTTCCATATAAGTAAGGTGAAGAGACAGCGTCTCAACAGCGCCCTATATTACAGCCACAGCCATGGGGACAGAATAACATGTGTGCACATACAGTAAGATTTATGGTCTACATACAGTAAGATTTATGGTCTACATACAGTAAGATTTATGGTCTTTGTTGACAGACTGCAGTGGAGACATCACGACTACAGCACATATCATTGTTGCAGTCAATCACTAGGCTCAACTGTATGGCTGATGTAGGCAGCATGAGATGTTGAGCCCAGTGTTTGGCTGCAGCACTGTAGTCATGATACCGCTGCAGCCTGTCAACCATCACAGGAGCTGGATCACAATCCTTGACACCTCAAAGTAGCTAGGTAGTTACACTTCCACAACATTGAGAAAAAAAATTTAAAAATCCCGCACTCAACCTCATTTACTGGAGAAGCAGTAATTGGTGAAACTGGACAACAGTATATTGGCATTTTTATATGTGCAGTTTACCCTTGTGATTGCTGTCACTACAGAGCTTTGTGTTGACTTTTTGGCATCTGAGATGAGTTTTCTTTTACCGTACAATTTAGCCAATCTGATTATGGTTAAAATAAAATAAAGATAAATTCAGAAAGTGGTAATTTTGACAGTATTTTAACGCCAAAATAGGTACACTTAGGTAGAGTTCAATGGAGATTATGTCTGATTGGATAATAATACACGACCATTATTTTGAGTGGACCCTGCATTTTTTAATTACTGCTAAAAAGATTATAATACTGTAAAATTGGTCGCAATTGACATCCTGTGGTTTAACTTGTAGTTCACAATTTGCTCACTAGAGGATGATGTTTTTCAACAATACAAAGACATTCCAATTAACACTACTGACAAAAAATACAACACTTAGTCCATATGCTCTGCCTACGTCACACAAGGATGTTTGTAAGCAAAACATCCAATTATTTCTGTAATCGGAATGATGCTAATTACCAATTGAAACTTGTAATGAATCCAGCAACCTAAATATTCTAATTACTAAAGCCAAATAAGCGTATTTCCATAATATCTAAACCTGAAATGTAGCTAGGTATAATAAAACATTCAAACATTTTTTAGCAATTCTGCATTGATTATAAATAAATTAAATAATTCTGCTCTATATGGTCAGTGTCATCTGGTATACAAGACAACATGAATGAATAAAATGTGCATTTCTTAGATCATAAACATAGTAAGGATATTGGATTGGACTTATGACAAAGCCTTATGTAAATATACAGTATATATACAGTTATATGAAAAAGTTTGGGCACCCCTATTAATCTTAAGCTTAATGTTTTATAAAAATTGGTGTTTTTGCAACAGCTATTTCAGTTTGATATATGTAATAAATGTTGGACATAGTAATGTTTCTGCCTTGAAATGAGGTTTATTGTACTAACAGAAAATGTGCAATCTGCATTCAAACAAAATTTTACAGGTGCATAACTATGGGCACCTGTAACGGGTCTGGGAGGTGGAACCTCTGAGCAACTATACAAGGGGGCAGTCCTTGTAAGGAAGCGGGTGGCTCCCAGGGAAGACGGGCAGGTAGTCATGGCAAGTGACAGGGACAGTCTCTGGGTAGAGGGGCAGGTAGTCACGGCAAGTGACAGGGACAGTCTCTGGGTAGAAGGGCAGCGGGCTGGTGGCTGGTGAGCGCTCCCAGGTGAGCGGGCAAGAGTCTCTGGACAGGCAGGTGGTCACGGCAAGTGACGGCAGAGCCTCCAGGTAGGCTAGCAGGCAGGTAACAGGTGAGCGCTCCCAGGTGAGCGGGCAAGAGTCTCTGGACAGGCAGGTGGTCACGGCAAGTGACGGCAGAGCCTCCAGGTAGGCTAGCAGGCAGGTAACAGGTGAGCGCTCCCAGGTGAGCGGGCAGGCTGGTCCATAGACAGACTGACAGGAGTCGGAGGGCAGACCGTCGGACCGCAGGCTTGCAAGCGGGTAGCGGATATCAGGCAGGTATCAAGCAGGAATCTGGCAGGTGACTGGCAGGTAACAGGCAGGAATCTGGCAGGTGACTGGCAGGTAACAAGCAGGAATCTGGCAGGTGACTGGCAGGTAACTGGTAACGGGACCTGAGGGCTGAAGCAGAGTGAAGACTTTGCAACAACATTGCTCGGGCACCTCCATTTTGGAGGAGGTGCCTTATATATGGGAGGTCCTCCGGCAATTGGCCGGGGACTCCTTAGGACCGCGCGCGCGGTCCCTTTAAGAGAGGGGGAGCGCGCGCCCTAAGCACACTGCCGGGGAAGGACGCGTGCCGGAAGCAGCGGGGAGAGAAGCGCTGGAGGGCGCCGCGCCAGGAGCGGGGAGGTGAGAGGGACGGCGTCTCTGCCTAGTACGGGGCAGAGACTCCGATGCTACAGCACCCTTATCATTTTCTTGTTTCAAATACTCCTACCTACTTTTTACTGACTTACTAAAGCACTTTTTTTGGTTTTGTAACCTCATTGAGCTTTGAACTTCATAGCCAGGTGTATGCAATCATGAGAAAAGCTACTTAAAGTGGCCACTTGCAAGTTGTTCTCCTGTTTGAATCTCCTCTGAAGAGTGGCATCATGGGCTCCTCAAAGCAACTGTCAAATGATCTGAAAACAAAGATTATTCAACATAGTTGTTCAGGGGAAGGATACAAAAAGCTGTCTCAGAGATTTAACCTGTCTGTTTCCACTGTGAGGAACATAGTAAGGAAATGGAAGAACACAGGGACAGTTCTTGTTAAGGCCAGAAGTGGCAGGCCAAGAAAAACATCAGAAAGGAAGAGAAGAAGAATGGTGAGATCAGTCAAGGACAATCCTCAGACCACCTCCAGAGAGCTGCAGCATCAACTTGCTGCAGATGGTGTCACTGTGCATCGGTCAACTATACAATGCACTTTGCACAAGGAAAAGCTGTATGGGAGAGAGATGCGAAAGAAGCCGTTTCTGCAAGCACACCACAAACAGAGTCGGCTGAGGTATGCAAAAGCACATTTGGAAAAGCCAAGTTCTTTTTGGAAGAAGGTCCTGTGGACGGATGAAACCAAGATTGAGTTGATGGTCATACAAAAAGGCGTTATGCTTGGTGGCAAAAAAGCACAGCATTCCAAGAAAAACACTTGCTACCCACAGTAAAATTTGGTGGAGGTTCCATCATGCTTTGGGGCTGTGTGGCCAATGCCGGCACCGGGAATCTGGTTAAAGTTGAGGGACGCATGGATTCCACTCAGTATCAGCAGATTCTTGACAATAATGTTCAAGAATCAGTGACAAAGTTGAAGTTACGCAGGGGATGGATCTTTCAGCAAGACAATGATCCAAAACACCGCTCCAAATCTACTCAGGCATTCATGCAGAGGAACAATTACAATGTTCTGGAATGGCCATCCCAGTCCCCAGACCTGAATATCATTGAACATCTGTGGGATCATTTGAAGAGGGCTGTCCATGCTCGGCGACCATCAAACTTAACTGAACTGGAATTGTTTTGTAAAGAGGAATGGTCAAAAATACCTTCATCCAGGATCCAGGAACTCATTAAAAGGTACAGGAAGCGACTAGAGGCTGTTATTTTTGCAAAAGGAGGATCTACTAAATATTAATGTCACTTTTCTGGTGAGGTGCCCATACTTATACACCTGTCAAATTTTGTTTGAATGCAGATTGCACATTTTCTGTTAGTACAATAAACCTCATTTCAAGGCAGAAACATTACTGTGTCCAACAGTTATTACATATATCAAACTGAAATAGCTGTTGCAAAAACAGCAATTTTTATAAAACATTAAGCTTAAGATTAATAGGGGTGGCCAAACTTTTTCATATAACTGTATGTAAAATGTATATACACATATACAGTACAGACCGAAAGTGATGGGGTGCTACGCCAGATGACCTGGCCTCCACAGTCACCAGACCTGAACCCAATCGAGATGGTTTGGGGTGAGCTGGACCGCAGAGTGAAGGCAAAAGGGCCAACAAGTGCTAAGCATCTCTGGGAACTCCTTCAAGATTGTTGGAAGACCATTTCCGGTGATTACCTCTTGAAGCTCATCAAGAGAATGCCAAGAGTGTGCAAAGCAGTCATCAAAGCAAAAGGTGGCTACTTTGAAGAACCTAGAATATAAGACATATTTTCAGTTGTTTCACACTTTTTTGCTAAGTATATAATTCCACATGTGTTAACTCATAGTTTTGATGCCTTCAGTGTGAATGTACAATTTTCAAAGTCATGAAAATATATAAAAATCTTTAAATGAGAAGGTGTTTCCAAACTTTTGGTCGATACTGTACATACTCCGCAACATTAAGTAGCAACAAGAAGGAAGAGCAATGCAGTTATGGAAATCACAGTATCAATAGACATGACAATGATTTTCAAATGATGAAAAAATGGAAAGAAAATTTTCAAAGCATCTCAATTTAATCAGTATTAAAGGGGTTTTGCACTACCAGGACAACCCTTTCTCAATCTGTATGTTTGTCCCTATTAAAGTAAAAACACCTATATTCACTCTGCTGCCCGACTAATCCACGTATCCCCCTCTATTTCCCAGCCTCTCCTCTCTGTCAATCTCTTCACTGGCTTCCCATTGCTCAGAGACTCCAGTTCAAAACCCTAACCATGACATACAAAGCCATTCACAACCTATCTCCTCCATATATCTCTGACCTAGTCTCCTGGTACATACATGCACGCAACCTCCGATCCTTGCAAGATATCCTTATCTACTCCCCTCTTATCTCCTCCTCCCACAATCGCATACATGATTTCTCCCGTGCATCCCCCTACTCTGCAACTCTCTACCCCAACATATCAGACTCTCGCCGACCGTGGAAACCTTCAAAAGGAACCTGAAGGCCCACCTCTTCTCACAAGCCTACAGCCTATATTAACCATCGCTCCACCATACCGCTCCACGACCAGCTCTACCCTCATCTACTGTATCCTCGCCCATCCCTTGTAAATCGTGAGCCCTCGCGGACAGGGTCCTTGCTCCTCCTGTACCAGTCGCCGTCACGTTTTGTTCAAGATTATTGTAATTGTTTTTGCTATGTGTACCCCTTTTTCACATGTAAAGCGCCATGGAATAAATGGCGCTATAATAATAAATAATAATAATAATTCACCCCCGGTGCTGTTCCAGTGGTGTAAGCACTCTTGTTCCCGGGGCTCACTTGAAGTTGCTACGTCATGTGAGCCCTGCACACAATCAGCGTTGGCGTCACTGTCCCTGCCTTCAGACAAATCGATCATCAACAGGAAGCCTGGGAGCAACGGCAGCTCTCACTTCCTGTTGATGTTCAATACGTCCGAAGACGGGGACAGTGACGCCAACTCTAATTGGGCGCAGGAATCACATGACGTAGCAATCTCAAGTGAGCCCCGGGAACAAGAGTGCTGACACCGCTGGAACGGCGCCGGGGGTGAGTATAGCTGTGAGTATAGATGTTCTGCTGCGATCCTGCCCCTGGAGACAATAATCGCGCCATGTGCAATGTCATGCGATTTTACATGTAATGTGAATAGTGATGTGTGTCTCTAATATTTTGTTATGGTAATGTACAGCATATAAGTAATGTAAAGTGTTAATGTACAATGTGAGTAGAGTATAGTGCCGGGTAAGCACAGGATTAGACAGACACAAGATAGTGATAAGATGCATGTGTAGAACTAGCCCACAGTGCGTCGGCACTAGTGTTGGTAAAAAGGGGGCATTTCCTGGTAGTAAGACAGATAGGGAAGTACAGTGACAAGGTCAAGTTCAGGAACAGTGGGCTGCTAGGTTCGGCAAGTACCAGTTATTCGAGGCTGTGGGAGGCCATACTGGAATCCTGAGCGGACTCTCCTATCATGTCTGGAGCCCAAGGTCTGGCATATGGGCTGTCTGGCACATCGTGTCCTCTAGTGTAGAGGAGAAGATGGACAGGAACCCGTGTAGACAGAAGGTACTGGATCCCAGGTGTACTGCTGAAGTGGACAGGATATTCCTGAGGCTAACAGAGTCAGTGGGCTTAGGGATAGTCCAGGACGAACGAGTGGTAGTGTTGAAGAGGTGTTTTACTAAGGAAGTAAGAAATATGAAGTGTTGTGCCTTATCTCATGTTACATCCTGATGAACTTGAGCTGACCAGTAAACATTTGCTTGTTGCAATGAACTTGGTGTCACCTGAATTGTATGTGGAGGCTCCTGAAGATGGAGGCCGGAGACAGCAGAGGCCTGTGGCCTACAAGTGAGTGTGATGCACTTCACAACTGACAGCACACTGGGACACTGTTTTCCTGTAGAGTGCCAGAGAATAACCAGACAGCAGCATGACTACCACTCTTGGCCACTTTGTGGATGTTTTTATTTAAGCGGGGCCAAACTTGAGGAGTGAGAAGTAGTGGACAACCCCTTTAAATATGAGCACCACACGCAGAAGTACACACACATACTGTATATGCCTTGGCATGATATCAATAAGGTTATTAAAGGTATTCTAGGAATGTTCTGTCACACAATGCACTTGGAAAAGCAAATCATCAATATCCACTGCTGGCAGCTCTCTTTCATTGAAATTGCCAACCAGTGATGTTCCAGATATGTTCAATGGGAGACAAGTCCGGAGACGATGCATTTCATGGTTGATTGTTTAGGCCACATAGGCTGCTTAGAGTAGCACAAGCCACATGCTTCTTGGATTTGCTGTGTTGAAAAATGGCTCCTGTAGAAATGGCCATACCTGTCACGGGTGTGTCGCCACGAAGATCGTCACGAGTACACAGCCTGACTTCTCGCAGCTGACTTGTTGGTGCTTTGTGTTTTCTCGGCAGTGTAGGAGTTAATTCTCTCTCTCTCTGGGCTAGCTGAGGTCCAGCCTCGCCCAGCTGCAATCAATGCTTCTTTAGTGAGACTCCTTTATATTCCTGCAGGTCTGTTTGGGAGGTGTCGGTGAAAGCTTTTCATTCAGACTTACAGAGCGGATCGTGGTGTTTGGAGTTGCTGAGATAAGTGTATTTGGAAGTGTGTTTTCCCTTTCCTCGCTTTATCATTTATCTCCTTTCCCGTTGTTGTTCCCTCTGTTGTAGTTGTTTAGAAGTTGTATGCAAGGTGGTTTTGGTTTTTCCCTTGTACTGTCTCGTTCGTCTAAATACTGTGTGTGGGCATATTATTTCTGGTTCCCTATTGTTGTGATCGGGGTCCTTCTCAGGACTAGATTACTTAGGTGCAGGGATCCTCAGAAGGTAGGGGTTACGCTGGCGGCCTGGACCTCTGTACCTTTAACAGTACCTCCAGGATGAGGGATTAGTCAGGGCCCCAGCTTAGGGTCAGCTTAGGCCCCCTACCTCCAGTATTCTGTGACAGTGTGACATTTTCACCGACCATCTTTGTTTTTCTCCAGCTACCATGGATCCAGTAGCCGGTCTAGCTCGGCAGTTGCAGAGTTTGTCCATGGGGCTGGCGGACGTTAGGTCCAAGGTTTTGCATCCTCTGGAGCAAGCCGGACCAGAACCTAAAGTAGCTCTCCCTGACAGGTTCACTGGGGGGCGGGACAAGTTTTTTGTTTTCCGGGAGGCATGCAAATTGTACTTTCGGCTGCGGCCTCGGTCATCGGGTAGTGAAGAACAAAGGGTGGGAATTGTCATCTCGCTCCTACAAGGGGACCCACAATCTTGGGCGTTCTCTCTTCCCCCAAGCTCCCCGGTTCTCCAGTCAGTGGATAGGTTTTTCGCTGCTCTGGGACTCGTATATGATGACCCAGATCGGATCTCCCTTGCTGAGTCTAAGTTACGTAGGATTCAGCAGGGAGATCGTCCGGCGGAGGAATTCTGTTCGGAGTTCCGTAGGTGGGCCACGGACACCCAGTGGAATGACCCGGCTCTTAGGAGCCAGTTTTGTCATGGTTTATCCGACAAATTACAGGATGTGTTGGCACAGTATGACTCTCCCGCGTCACTGGAAGCCGCTATGGCCCTTGCTATTCGCGTTGACAGACGGCTTCGGGAGAGGTGCGGGATAACTCTACCCCCTGTAATGTCTCCACCTCCTACAAGGTCCCCTCATATGGTGGTTCCCCTGGTCAGTCCGGAGGAGCCTATGCAATTAGGAGGGACATCATTTCGGGGAAGGGGACCGGTGGTGTGCCATAAGACAGGAAGGTGTTTTCTCTGCGGGAAAAAGGGACATTTTATTGGGGGATGTCCATCCCGTCCCTTGCAGAGTAAAGAGTCGTCGAAAAAACTGTTGATCCCAGGTTGTGTGGTGGACGGCAATCTGGGAGTAGGTATTTCGTCCCTAGGTTCGTCTCAGTTTCTCGTACCGGCGGAGGTGGTGGTGGGTACGAGAACTGAGAGGATATCTGTTCTTCTGGATAGTGGGGCCGGGGCTAATCTGGTTGATGCTCGGTTTGCCCGGGTTCAAGGTATGCGATTGAGTGAGTTGGCTAAACCCATCCCCATATTCTCGATCGATGCCAGACCTCTCGGTCAGGGAAGTTTTTTGCAAGCTGTGCATGGCGTAAAACTTCAAGTGGGGGCAATACATAAAGAACTGTTGTCTTGCTACGTGTTGGAGGGTCTTCCCACTCCTATAGTGTTGGGCCTTCCTTGGTTAGCTAAGCATAACCCGGTTATTAATTGGCAAACCAGAGAGATAAGCCAATGGAGTAAATTCTGTAATAAAAACTGCATGAACACGGTCATCGGTGCGGTTACTCCTTGGGTCTTACCTCCATTTCTGGCGGACTTTGAGGATGTATTCTCGGAGAATGGGTGTCAGGAACTACCTCCTCATCGCGTGTATGACTGTTCTGTAAAACTGCTCCCTGAGGCCAAGTTACCTAAAGCTAGGTTGTATAACCTTTCTGGTCCTGAGAGGCAGGCCATGAAGGATTATATTTCTGAAAGTCTGGCTAAGGGGCATATTAGACCTTCATCTTCTCCGGTGGCCGCGGGGTTCTTCTTTGTTAAGAAGAAAGATGGAGGCCTACGCCCTTGCCTGGATTTCCGTGAACTTAATCGGATTACGGTCCGAGATCCGTATCCGCTCCCACTTATTCCCGATCTCTTTAATCAGATCGTGGGCGCCAAATGGTTCTCTAAGTTGGATCTCAGGGGGGCGTACAATCTGATTAGGATGAAGGAGGGGGATGAGTGGAAGACTGCTTTTAACACTCCGGAGGGGCATTATGAGAACCTTGTCATGCCATTCGGTCTGACTAATGCCCCGGCGGTGTTTCAACACTTTGTTAATGATATTTTTCGCCACCTGGTGGGACAGTTTGTTGTCATATATCTGGATGATATCTTAATTTACTCGCCGGATCTGGTGTCTCATCAGGAGCACGTTAGACAGGTGTTACAGATCTTGCGGGATAATAAACTGTATGCCAAGTGGGAAAAGTGTGTGTTCGCCGTACAGGAACTCCAGTTTTTAGGCTTCCTGGTTTCAGCGTCCGGTTTTCGTATGGACCCTGGGAAAGTGCGGGCAGTTCTTGAGTGGGATCGGCCGGAGAATCTTAAGGCACTACAACGTTTCCTGGGGTTTGCTAACTATTACCGGAAGTTCATTCGTAATTTCTCGTCCATGGTTAAGCCTCTCACAGACATGACTAAAAAGGGGACGGATTTTTCTAGGTGGTCTGACAAGGCTTGTCAAGCATTCTCCTCCTTGAAAAAATGTTTTGCCTCGGCGCCCATACTCATTCAACCTGATGCGTCTCAGCCATTCTTTGTAGAGGTAGACGCTTCCGAGGTAGGGGTGGGAGCAGTATTGTCACAGGGTTCGTCCCCTGGTAAGTGGCATCCGTGCGCCTTTTTCTCTAAAAAATTGTCGTCCGCTGAGAGGAATTACGATGTCGGCAATAGGGAACTCTTGGCCATTAAGTTAGCTTTTGAGGAGTGGCGCCATTTTTTGGAGGGGGCAGTTCATCCGGTCACCGTCATCACCGATCACAAGAACCTGCTATATCTGGAGTCCGCTAAACGTCTGAATCCCAGACAAGCTAGGTGGTCATTGTTTTTTACCAGGTTTAATTTCGTCGTTACATATCGTCCTGGGTCTAAAAATGTAAAGGCGGATGCCTTATCTCGTAGTTTCCCTGGGGCCGGGAATACGGACGACCCGATTCCTATTCTTCAGGAGGGGGTGGTGGTTTCGGCAGTATGCTCTGAGCTGGAGGAGGAGATATTGGAGGCTCAGGGAGACGCCCCTGTTGGACCTCCGGGGAGACTGTTCGTTCCAGATCAGTTGCGACAAAAGGTGATCGAGGCACACCATAACTCAGTTTTTGCAGGACACCCGGGGAGTAAAGCAACTGTGGATCTCCTCTCGCGTCGGTTTTGGTGGCCTAACTTACATAAAGAGGTGGTAACTTTTGTCGCGTCCTGTGGGGTTTGTGCGCGCTCTAAGACCTCACATACCCGTCCGTCTGGGGCCCTCTTACCTTTGAAGATCCCGGAGCGTCCTTGGACTCATCTGTCTATGGACTTTATTACTGACCTCCCTCCGTCTTCGGGTAAAACGGTCATACTCGTTGTAGTGGACAGGTTCAGCAAGATGGCACATTTTATCGCTCTTCCGGCTCTCCCTAATGCTAAAACTCTTGCGCAGGTGTTCATTGGGGAGATTGTGAGGCTTCACGGGGTACCCTCCGAGGTGGTGTCTGATCGGGGGTCTCAGTTTGTGTCCAAGTTCTGGAAGGCGTTTTGTGCACGGCGGGGGATGCATTTGTCATTCTCGTCGGCTTTTCATCCTCAGACCAATGGTCAGACGGAACGTATGAACCAGAGCTTGGAGACATATCTTCGGTGTTTTGTGTCAGAGAACCAGGAGGACTGGGCTTCTTTCCTACCTCTGGCAGAGTTTGCTCTCAATAATAGGCGGAGCGAGTCCACTGGTAAGTCCCCGTTTTTTGGGGCATATGGTTTTCACCCCCAGTTTTGTACTTTCAGTAGGGGGGGCTCTTCGGGGGTTCCGGAGGAGGAACGATTTTCCTCATCTCTCGCTTCAGTATGGAGAGGGGTGCTGAAGAATCTGAATACTATGGGGAACCGATACAAACGTATGGCTGATAGGAGGAGAGTGTCTGGTCCGGACCTAAGTGTGAACGATCAGGTATGGTTGTCTACCAGGAATATTAAACTTAAGGTTCCCTCCTGGAAACTGGGTCCCAGGTTCATCGGGCCGTACAGAATCAGTTCTGTTATTAATCCGGTGGCATTCCGTCTTGACCTCCCCCCTACGTTTAAAATTCACAACGTGTTTCACAGATCATTGCTTAAGAGGTATGTGGCGCCGGTGGTACCGTCACCTTTACCTCCCCCTCCTGTGGTTGTCAATGGTAACTTGGAGTTCCAGGTATCGAGGGTCATTGATTCACGCTTTAATCGCCGGTCCCTTCAGTACTTGGTTCATTGGAAGGGGTATGGTCCTGAGGAGAGGATGTGGGTTCCTGCGTCGGATATTAACGCAGACCGATTAGTTCGGGCCTTCCACACGACTCACCCGGATAAACCTGGCCCTGAGGGTCCAGAGGCCCCTCGTAGAAGGGGGGGTACTGTCACGGGTGTGTCGCCACGAAGATCGTCACGAGTACACAGCCTGACTTCTCGCAGCTGACTTGTTGGTGCTTTGTGTTTTCTCGGCAGTGTAGGAGTTAATTCTCTCTCTCTCTGGGCTAGCTGAGGTCCAGCCTCGCCCAGCTGCAATCAATGCTTCTTTAGTGAGACTCCTTTATATTCCTGCAGGTCTGTTTGGGAGGTGTCGGTGAAAGCTTTTCATTCAGACTTACAGAGCGGATCGTGGTGTTTGGAGTTGCTGAGATAAGTGTATTTGGAAGTGTGTTTTCCCTTTCCTCGCTTTATCATTTATCTCCTTTCCCGTTGGTGTTCCCTCTGTTGTAGTTGTTTAGAAGTTGTATGCAAGGTGGTTTTGGTTTTTCCCTTGTACTGTCTCGTTCGTCTAAATACTGTGTGTGGGCATATTATTTCTGGTTCCCTATTGTTGTGATCGGGGTCCTTCTCAGGACTAGATTACTTAGGTGCAGGGATCCGCAGAAGGTAGGGGTTACGCTGGCGGCCTGGACCTCTGTACCTTTAACAGTACCTCCAGGATGAGGGATTAGTCAGGGCCCCAGCTTAGGGTCAGCTTAGGCCCCCTACCTCCAGTATTCTGTGACAGTGTGACAATACCACTGGTTCAACTACCAAATCAATTTATCATCGAGCTTTTAATGTACCTGCAATTAGTGGCAAACACAGACAGAAGAGGGCCCCTGTGAAAGAACAATACATGAGCCCTTTGCAGTTCAATAGCTCATCATAATCCACAATTCCATTTGCTTTGGAGGTGGTAGTGGGCCCCTTTACCTCTTGTGCCACTCGTGCCTGGAAAGAAGACTAGAACGGTTCAGCTTCCATACATTATGACACCACACACCAAAATCCAGGGAGTAGGGCCAGTGTGACATTTACTCGTCAAGGCCTCTTCATTGTACTCATGCAACTACTCTCAATGGCTATCACAGTAGTGACCAAGACTGCAATGGAGGCTGGAATGGCGGTTTATCCTCTTCAGCAATGAGTTCTGCCTTTGTCTTGTATGCATTGATAGAGAGTGGTCAGATTAATCTGGAGACCATGTGGGTAACACCATGAAAAGGCCTTCATGAAAACTATCTTCCGCATAAAGAACAAGAAGTCCTGGAAGTGATGATATGCCCCCCACAGAGCCCTAATTTCAATATCATCATATCTGTCTGGGATTATATGAAATAACAGGAGTATTTGCACAAGCCTACATCCAGATCTGTGACGAGCTCTCCAAGAGGTTTGCAACAAACTCCCTGTGACTTATTTCAAAAATTGTGTTCAAGTGTACCTTGAAGAATTGATGCTGTTTTGAAGGCAAAGTGTGATTGTGGCGTCCCTGAGGGTTCGACCGTCACAGGGATGCTGCACTTCTCTAATGGAGTGTAGTGTTCCTCCTCTGAGGTAAGAACAGTGCGATGGTCAGGACCATTCCTTCACATCCAACACCACACTTCTTCCACCAGAGGGGGCTAGAATGCACTAGGTGCTGCCCTCCTGGTTATCGGGAGACTGGGGAACCAAGAGATAGGGGAACCATTTATTGGGTGAGGGTGGAGGATTCACATTTTAGTGACACTTTAAATTTCATATTTAATAAACAGCCATCTTGGGCTCATGGTCTTTGGTATTGTGATCTCCCTCCCTGAGCGTGGATCCTGTGTGGGCCTGCAGAGGACGGAGACACGGCCCTCGTACCTTAGCCTTGGGTCGAGGGGCAGGGTGCAGACAATGAATGTCTCAACCCGGTCAAGGACCATGACCATGAAGGCCCGGAGCTCAGGAGTGTAGCTCCACAGCAAATGGATCCCAGGGAGGATGCAGACGGAGCGGCGTACGCCACCTGTCCTCGCTATGCTAATCTATTCAGAGGGATTCCGGCTGCAAGAGGGGTACCGGCCCCCGACACCCGATCTTGCTACTCCACGTCCTGGTCGGGAAAGCCCGGTAGGCCCTGAGGATCCCACTGGGTAACGGAAGGAGCGGAGCTGCCACCCGTACCCTTTTTCTGAGTGAAGTTCAGAGGGAGACCCGGCCTATCCACACACACACAGACAGGAAAGGATCCGGTCTGAAGTCTAGGAACACTCCGGTACGGGGTCCTGATTTAACACTTGACTTACTCGGAGGTTGTCGGACCCCCTTTGTCTCTGGTGACCGCAGAACCCCGCGAGGAGCAGGGAGTCGCCTTCCTACTGCCATCTCTTTCGTAAGTAAAACCTTGGAAGTTCACCCCTATGGCCTCTGGACTCTTTATTCTGCACTACACCGCACTACGCAGCACCACGTTTCCTCTACTACTACCCCCTTCATCCTGTCCCTCTGCCCTAAGGCCTTGCTCCACCTGTGGGGAGTAGTAATAACTACGGCTGCCATAACACCATGCCTCAGCGGACTGCAGCAGCGCTGGTGGCCTTCACCAGGTGCCACAGGTGGCGTAGTCGTAATCAGCCACTCAACCCGGATAAGCCCATACCATCTTTTTTTAATGTGATGGCCCTGGGCACAGAGTGGGTCCAGGCCACGGCTGCTCCCCATCTCTCCATCACAGGACCCGACTCCGAGTCCCCCATCTCCCAGGGTAAGGGGCTTACAAGAGGCTTTGAGGCATCACAAACTTGGCGTAGTCAGCAGGATCGCGTGCCCGCAGCAAAGGAAGCAATTACCCATTGCTACCGGGTACTGTGTGCCTTACACCTTGGACTGTCGTTTTCACTTAAAATGGCGCGCGACCAAGAAGAACAGGCGCCATAATGCTGTGGAAAGATGGCCTTCAAACACCTCCCATCGTGGGCTGGGCTCCCGCATGGCGCCAACAGTGCGGACCGCCCCTTCCATCAGAGGCTGTCCGCGGGGTAATGCCCGTCAAACCGGATGGGCTGAACGAAGGTGGGCCTGTCAGCATTCCGCCCAGGAACTGCCCCGAAAGAGGAGAAAGAAGAAAAGCAACAAGATGGGGCCATAGCAGCTGGAGGTTGGCAATCTTCGGGAGCAGACATGGACGCTTCTGGAGCGAAACCTACGGAGCCTTCCGAACCCGGTCCAGGTCCTTCCCCCGGCAGGGAGCGAGGCGGCAAGATTCTAACAGCGGGAGATTTAGAGTTTCTCCACCAGGAAACCCCGGGTATTGTTCGGAGACAGAAAGAGGCCCAGGAGGCGGCGACGGCTGCGTACCGGGAAGAAATGCTGCTGCACATCCGGGCCCGCCGCCAAGGAGCTGAAGCTCAGGGAGACGCGGTGACAGAGGTCGTGAGCGGCCCAGAGGCGGGTGAGTGTGCTACCCCTGCCCCGGCTGCTGAGCCTACCGTACTCATACTGGACCTCATGACTGAGTATCTCCTGCCCGGCGCAGTCACCTGGGGGCAGGTCTTTGCTCCGGAGCTGCAAGCGTCAGCTATAGGTGGGGATCTGCGCTGCCACCCAACTCCCGAATCAGAAGCGCCTGAGGGTGCTGGGGTATCCACCGACCCCAACCCGGACTGGTCCACACTTTCAGAGGACCCACAGCAACCCCTAATGACACCGCTACCCGCACCAACAGTCACCTGGCCGGAGGCTGAGGAGTGGGCCTGGGCCAACCAGGTGGGGGACCTGATGGGCTTCCCCCGGGAGACCCAGGCTGAAGCGCAGAGGAGGAGTGAGCGGTGCCGTGAGCAGATCCTCCAACTCACTCGGGAGCAACGCCAGAGGGAAATCCGCTGCGAGCGCCTCGAGGTGCGGGCCAAAGCTGCCAAGTCCCGGGCCCGACAGGAAGAGGCAACCCGTCCAAGTCCCTGTGTGGAAGGGCAAGTCATCCGCTTCCACCATGAGGCGGGATGGGGGTTCATAAGGAGTCTCCAGTACCAGGACGACATCTTTGTCAGCAGGCGGGACGTCGAGCCGCGTTTGAAGAAGGGACACCCTGGCCGGAAGCTTTTCCCGGGCGATGTAGTTACGTACTCTCGCCACCATGGGGTGCGGGGGTGGTACGCCCTGTATGTCCACAAGGTGTCCAGGAGCGGCGCCCCCTCGTGCTCGGCCTCAGAGGACCGGTCAGCCTCCGTCGGGAGGAACCAGCCTTTTCCCAGGAGGGAACCCGAGATCTAAGCAGCCCCGGAGGCTGTAACCTGTTAAAAGTTATTATGTTGACGCTTATGTTTTGATTTTCTATCCCCGGTTTCTAGAGACATTTGTCACTGCGGACTTGCAGCAGACAGACTCCTTTCTTGTACATAGTTTGCATCTCTTTAGGTGCTCCTTATTGGTTTTATGTAAAACCGCGTACATATTTCTACCTCAGACCTCAGAAGAAAAACCTGTCTGGAGTGGCTCTCCTGGAGGTCCAACTCAGGATCTTCATGCCCTGCAGCCACCCCAGGGCCCACGTTGGGGGTTTGGGACAGGTCCCTCGCACTTCTGAACTGACTCTTTGTCCTTGCACTTTAACCCAACCATCTGCATATGAATGTCTCTGGAAAATGCTAGCGCTGTTATAATTTTATACTTTTATACTCTTGTATTTTTGTGTTATATTATTATGTTTGAAACGTTTAAGAAGATGTGCCTCCCATAAAGGGAAGATGGTTTATTGTTATATAAAAAGACAACTTTACTAGGTCTTACTCTTTTGCAGCCCGTGGACGTGCTGTGTTTCACCAGGGGGGAATGTGGCACCCCTGAGGGTTCGACCGCCACAGGGATGCTGCACTTCTCTAATGGAGTGTAGTGTTCCTCCTCTGAGGTAAGAACAGTGCGATGGTCAGGACCATTCCTTCACATCCAACACCACACTTCTTCCACCAGAGGGGGCTAGAATGCACTAGGTGCTGCCCTCCTGGTTATCGGGAGACTGGGGAACCAAGAGATAGGGGAACCATTTAGTGGGTGAGGGTGGAGGATTCACATTTTAGTGACACTTTAAATTTCATATTTAATAAACAGCCATCTTGGGCTCATGGTCTTTTGTATTGTGATCTCCCTCCCTGAGCGTGGATCCTGTGTGGGCCTGCAGAGGACGGAGACACGGCCCTCGTACCTTAGCCTTGGGTCGAGGGGCAGATTGCAGACAATGAATGTCTCAACCCGGTCAAGGACCATGACCAAGAAGGCCCGGAGCTCAGGAGTGTAGCTCCACAGCAAATGGATCCCAGGGAGGATGCAGACGGAGCGGTGTACGCCACCTGTCCTCGCTATGCTAATCTATTCAGAGGGATTCTGGCTGCAAGAGGGGTACCGGCCCCCGACACTCGACCTTGCTACTCCATGTCCTGGTCGGGAAAGCCCGGTAGACCCTGAGGATCCCACTGGGTAACGGAAGGAGCGGAGCTGCCACCCGTACCCTTTTTCTGAGTGAAGTTCAGAGGGAGACCCGGCCTATCCATACACACACAGACAGGAAAGGATCCGGTCTGAAGTCTAGGAAGACTCCGGTGCGGGGTCCTGATTGAACACTTGACTTACTCGGAGGTTGTCGGACCCCCTTTGTCTCTGGTGACCGCAGAACCCCGCGAGGAGCAGGGAGTCGCCTTCCTACTGCCATCTCTTTCGTGAGTAAAGCCTTGGAAGTTCACCCCTATGGCCTCCGGACTATTTATTCTGCACTACACCGCACTATGCAGCACCAGGTTTCCTCTACTACTACCCCCTTCATCCTGTCCCTCTGCCCTGTGGCCTTGCTCCGCCTGTGGGGAGTAGTAACAACTACGGCTGCCATAACACCATGCCTCAGCGGACTGCAGCGGCGCTGGTGGCCTTCACCAGGTGCCACAGGTGGCGTAGTCGTAATCAGCCACTCAACCCGGATAAGCCCATACCATCTTTTTTTAATGTGACGACCCTGGGCACGGAGCGGGTCTGGGCCACGGCTGCACCCCATCTCTCCATCACAGGACTCGACTTCGAGTCCCCCATCTCCCAGGGTAAGGGGCTTACAAGAGGCTTTGAGGCATCACATGATCACACCAAATATTGATTTGATTTAGATTTCTATTTTGTTCATTCACTTAGCATTTTGCTAATTTGATAAAAATAAAATAATAACACTTCCAATTTTTAAAAGCATTCTTTCCACACCTACCAAGTACTTTTTCATAGTATTATGTATGTGTGTATAGTTTATATACTCTGAAGGGGGCTTCATCAGAGAAAATAACTCTACTCCTGTCATTTGCAGTCCAATCCCTGTACTTCCTGCAAGTTATTTTCTCTGAAGAAGCCCCCTTCAGACTGTTTTGGACATCTGGAAGAATGATTATCTGGATATGAAACTGTGAGAACTCCCAGGAGTCCTGAGTCATGCCAAAAATAAAACATCCTGAGACCATTCATTTGAGGGATTGCTTTTCATCCAAAAGAGTGGGCTCACTCACAATTTTGACTAAGAACACTGCCATGAATATAGAATGTTATCTGAACATCCTCCAAGAGCAACTTCTCCCACAACTACTAAAGCATTGTGGTTCCATCTCGTCTCAGGGGGCATGGTCAGTCTCTGCAGGTATTAAACCCTGCTGTGATGTGCAGAGATTTGGATCCCGAGCCTATTCCATGCGAGCAGGCTCTATTTAAGGCAGCTCCTCTCTCCACCCCTCTTGCTCGAACGTGGTTTCTGCTCTGCTAGTCTGTGTGCATGCAACCGCCTGCATTCAGCCTCCCTTCCTGTTTACCCATGCTGCCTGACCTATCTGCTACTGACCTTAGTTATGTTTTCTGATCTTGTGCTGCCTACCCTGACCTCAGACTGTTTGATTTTGCCTTTATCTAGCCTCCCCCCCCCTGTACCTCATACCCTTCAGTCAGCCAAGGGAGTGCCCTGGAGTGGCACCTGGCGACTACCTGTGGCCAAGCCTAACCCTACCACCAGAGGCTCTAGTGAACACCAGGTGCGCGCTTAGCCACGCCCCTCCAGGGTAAGCCCGGCCCGTGGCGCAGTGGGTCTACACCCACCTGCGTTACAGTATGTTCAAGCCATGGACCCCGCTGACACGTCTGGACTAGTGATGAGCGAACACTAAAATGCTTGGGTACTCGTTGCTCGAGTCGAGCAAATTGGAATGCTCGAGTGCTCGGTCCGAGCAATGAGCCCAATGTAAGTCTATGGGAAACTCGAGCATTTTTCCAGTGGTCCCCCCGGCGGTCTGCAGAGGGCCTAAAAATTGCCCAAATTTATGGGAACAGTGCTGAAATGACATGGGAACAGCACTCTGTTGTGACATGGGAACAGCATCTCTGACTCCCAGGTCACTGCTGTCAACAATGTTGCCAGAGTATTATGCCACTTTTACAGACTCACAATAAAACATAGAAAAACAAAACCAAAATGGATTTTCCTGGGAAAAATGTTAAGGAACATCCTTTCCAGTGTAATGACTTGTATATAAGGCAAAATAAATATACAAAAACAAAAATGCTCCTCCACACCTTGGGCTATGTTCACACGTAGTGTAGCACCCTGAGGATTCGGCTGCTACAGGGGTATTGCACCTCAACCCAGAGGTGTGATATTCCACTCCCGGGTAAGGATGGAGTGTGGAACTGAGCTCGGTAGGCTGCATGCACTACACACATCCCATTTCCGAGGGGCAGGCCGACGGTACTCCCACTTAGAAATGTGCAGGTACGACCGAGTCTGTTCCTGGCTGGAGTGGGAGGGGGGTGGTACATCCCAAGTAGTGTAGGGGCAGATAGGGGGAGCAGCCTGGGTAAAGATAGGAGCTCATTGGGTGCTGGTCACCTGAGCTCACACATAGAGGGTGTATATAAGGTGGGCACCAACTAAGAACAGGGTCAGTTGCAGAGAGAAAGTCAGCGAGCAGAGGAGAAGAGAGACCCAGAGTGAGAGAGGAGAAAGAGAGACCCAGAGGGGGAAACAGAAGAGAGGACTCTAAGAACCCAAATTAAATCCCCGGGTGAAGAGTCGGCATCAGGGTACCGGAACCCAAGCTGGTGGGGGCAAAAACACACCCCAGCCAGAGACCGGAGGCCGTGGGCAGCGTCTGCCACGGCCACCCACCACATCCACCACGAAGGCATACCACGAGGAGGGTCAGGGAACCCAAGGCCAAGGGTCTCCCAACAGAAGGCCCGAGGGAGCTGGACCTGGGTGGATCAATAGTGGGGACGGCCAGAGAAAGGACAGAAGGAGAGCTCAGGGTCACGCTCCGGACTTATTTGGGGGTTGGCTGGATCCAGAACCTGGTGGACGCAGCACGGCTCGGGAGGTCACTCGAAGCTGGAGTGACCGGAACATCAGCAGTGAGTAAACATCCTAAACTGCATAACCCGACTCTGTCTCTGATTGCCGTCTACACTGCATCACCACAACCCCCATCCTCTGCACCTGATCCCCCTGAGGCTATACCCCACCCGTTGGGGGTTATATCACCAAAGCTGCACCTACACCATCAGCCTCAGCGGACCCTGCTGCAGCGGCGGCCGTAGTGACCGCAATACAACGGGTGGCGTAGTCGACATTAAGAACTTATTAACATCTGTAGGACTGCCACATACAACTGAGTTTGACACCCTGGGCACGGACCGGGTCACAGCCACTCGGAAGACTACAACTCCCATCTGATCCGGCTCCGGATATTCCCCCTAAAGAATATGGCCCAGGGGGCGCGTCAACTTTGGCGTAGTCGGCAGGATTATGTGCCCGCAACAACCGGGTACTGCGTGCCTGAAGAAAAGAACGAGTTTACCTCAAAAAGAAGTCTCCTGCCGGTTCCGGAGGGTCCCCGCCATCGGACCCCATCACCAGTCGATTGCAGCCGGTTGTCCGCCATTAACAGCGTTTTCCCGCCATCTGCAGAGTTTCCCGCCACTGGGAAGCGATTCCCGCCATTTCCAAAGGTTTCCCGCCTTGGAAGAGCGGACGCCATTATGGGCGTGCCAGAGGGTGGCGAGAGGCCACCTCCCATCGTGGGCCAGGACCGAAAATGGCGCCAAAAGTGGAAACCGCCCCCACCAACAGAGACTGTGATGCTAGAGGTGTCTGTCAGCGTGAAAGAACTGCCCCTGGAGCTGACAGTCACCAAGTGGCCCCGGGACCGCCCTCGAGGTGGGAGGAGACGAAAGGAGAGAGAAAAGATGGGTGTCGCCTGGAGCAGTCTAGAGCGAGCGCACCCGGAGGCAAGAAGCCTGGAGAAGAGTATCGGAGGAGCTTACCCGGAGATGGCGAGAAAGCAGAGCAGCACCGGCCCGTTGGCCAGGAGCCTGCTAGAGACAGAGGAAGGAGAGCAGAGCAGCACCGGCCCGCTGGCCAGGAGCCTGCTGGAAGAAGAGCAGAGCAGCACCGACCCGTTGGTCAGGAGCCTGCTGGAAACCACGACCCCACTAGGCCTAGTGGAGGTCCTCGCACAGCTCCCCCGAGACCGGGAGTGTGCACAGACTGCCCTGGAGGGCCTCGCACGGAGGATGGCCCGGGTACAGCGAGAGACGTTGGCGGAGTGGAGCCGTGAGATGGCCCAGCAGACCGAGACCTGTCAGCGGAGCACGCCACCCGAGACGAGGAGACAGACCGCCTCTGAGGATGGCGCGGGAGGACTGAAGGCCGGAGACGGCGCCGAGAAGGGAGCCGAACGAGTGGAGGCAGGTAAAGGGGACGTCTATACCCCAGACCGGGAAACCGCGTACCTGCCCCAGCTCCCCGTCGCAGAGCCCGAAGTCTATCCTGCCGTGCCCGTCGCTGCAACGTCACCGCCGCAGACTAGGCCTCAAACGGGAGCCGCGACCCCTGTGACGTCACACGCCCCGACCCCGAGCGTGACCAAGCAGGAAGTACCACCAGCCTGGTCGCAAGGCCTAGTACCCCCGGGCGCCGCAATACCAACAGCGCCCCCTACCTCCGCGGAGCCCCCGGCCTGGTCGCAGGGCCAAGTAGCCCAGGGCGCCGCCGTCCTTACGGTGCCCTTCACCTTCCAGATACCCCAGGCCTGGCCGCAAGGCCTGGGCAACCCGGGCGCCACCACCACCGCGCCCATAAAACCAAGAGTGCCGCATCTGGGAGAAAATCTATTTGCCCAGCATACGTGCCCGAACGGGTCTGAAGTTAAAGGTAACCACAAAGAAAGAGCAGGAGGACGCCGTCGCTAAGGACAGCGAAGCAGAAGCTGTATATAGTTGCCCGTCGGGGCACAGTAAACTGAAACCGTAAACTGAAACTGAAACTGTTGTTGCTAATATAGTCCCCGTTGGGACCAGCAAGTGTGAACTGTTACCCGTTGTTCCCTTAATTCCCACTGACCGAGGACTGAGAGCGGTCATTCCTCCCTAATACCTGGCCGAGGACTGAGAGCGGCCATAATCCCTGTATATAGTTGCGCGTCCTAAAGCGCCCCTACCGGTTTTATAGGAAAGCCAGTTTTCCAGAGAGACTGTCGCACTTTACCCGGTCACGCGTTGCACAGTGACCGGAGGAGGAGCCAGAGGCGACGAGAATGTTTTAAATTGAAATATATATATATAATGTTTTATATGTTTTATATGTTTATGCAAAAATTTGTATGTTTTGGTGTTATGTCTTACAGCCCGAGGACGTGCTGTGATTTACCAGGGGGGAATGTAGCACCCTGAGGATTCGGCTGCTACAGGGGTATTGCACCTCAACCCAGAGGTGTGATATTCCACTCCCGGGTAAGGATGGAGTGTGGAACTGAGCTCGGTAGGCTGCATGCACTACACACATCCCATTTCCGAGGGGCAGGCCGACGGTACTCCCACTTAGAAATGTGCAGGTACGACCGAGTCTGTTCCTGGCTGGAGTGGGAGGGGGGTGGTACATCCCAAGTAGTGTAGGGGCAGATAGGGGGAGCAGCCTGGGTAAAGATAGGAGCTCATTGGGTGCTGGTCACCTGAGCTCACACATAGAGGGTGTATATAAGGTGGGCACCAACTAAGAACAGGGTCAGTTGCAGAGAGAAAGTCAGCGAGCAGAGGAGAAGAGAGACCCAGAGTGAGAGAGGAGAAAGAGAGACCCAGAGGGGGAAACAGAAGAGAGGACTCTAAGAACCCAAATTAAATCCCCGGGTGAAGAGTCGGCATCAGGGTACCGGAACCCAAGCTGGTGGGGGCAAAAACACACCCCAGCCAGAGACCGGAGGCCGTGGGCAGCGTCTGCCACGGCCACCCACCACATCCACCACGAAGGCATACCACGAGGAGGGTCAGGGAACCCAAGGCCAAGGGTCTCCCAACAGAAGGCCCGAGGGAGCTGGACCTGGGTGGATCAATAGTGGGGACGGCCAGAGAAAGGACAGAAGGAGAGCTCAGGGTCACGCTCCGGACTTATTTGGGGGTTGGCTGGATCCAGAACCTGGTGGACGCAGCACGGCTCGGGAGGTCACTCAAAGCTGGAGTGACCGGAACATCAGCAGTGAGTAAACATCCTAAACTGCATAACCCGACTCTGTCTCTGATTGCCGTCTACACTGCATCACCACAACCCCCATCCTCTGCACCTGATCCCCCTGAGGCTATACCCCACCCGTTGGGGGTTATATCACCAAAGCTGCACCTACACCATCAGCCTCAGCGGACCCTGCTGCAGCGGCGGCCGTAGTGACCGCAATACAACGGGTGGCGTAGTCGACATTAAGAACTTATTAACATCTGTAGGACTGCCACATACAACTGAGTTTGACACCCTGGGCACGGACCGGGTCACAGCCACTCGGAAGACTACAACTCCCATCTGATCCGGCTCCGGATATTCCCCCTAAAGAATATGGCCCAGGGGGCGCGTCAGTAGCATTTTTGATGCGTTTTTACACTTTTGCATTGCTTTCAATGGTGAAAAATACATACACCGGTAAATGTCATTTTAACATTTTACTACCTTATCTGGCCATGTGGTGTGTGAGACATGATCAGACACATTCTGTTTCATTTATGAAGGAGGGACTCTGAAAGTCACATAGACAATTTTTATAGGGCCATCAGGTGGCCCTTACTATTCTTAAAGGGCCAGCAGTCGGCCCTCACTATTGTTAGAGGGATATCAGCCGGCTATGCTTTGTTGTTCCCATTATTAAAAAGTGGGTCTCCTATAGTGGTAATGCCCATGCAGTGACTGCAAGGGCTGCCAAAATTTAGGAAAAGCCCCAATAACAATTTAAAGACAAATAGAGGTGGGCCTCAGTAATGAGTACGACATGTTCCCATTAGAAAAGAGCGGGTCTGCTATATAGCTATAGGGTATGCAGTGAGTACAACGGCTGCCAAAATTTAGGAAAAACCCCAATAACAATTTAAAGACACATAGAGGTGGGCCTCAGTAACGAATGCGACACATGTTCCCATTATAAAGGAGTGGGTCTCCTATAGTGGTACTGCCTATGCAGGGGCTGCAAGGGCTGACAAAATTTAGGAAAAACCCCAATAACAATTTAAAGACACATAGAGGTGGGCCTCAGTAACGAGTACGACATGTTCCCATTTGAAAGGAGCGGGTCTGCTATACAGTTATAGGGTATGCAGTGAGTACAACGGCTGCCTAAATTTAGGAAAAACCCCAATAACAATTTAAAGACACATAGAGGTGGGCCTCAGTAATGAGTACGACATGTTCCCATTAGAAAGGAGTGGGTCTGCTATACAGCTATAGGGTATGGAGTGAGTACAACGGCTGCCAACATTTAGGAAAAACTCCAATAACAATTTAAAGACACATAGAGGTGGGCTTCAGTAACGACATGTTCCCATTAGAAAGGAGCGGGTCTGCTATACAATTATAGGGTATACAGTGAGTACAACGGCTGCCAAAAATTTGGAGGCACTCCAATGCACCTTGCAAGAGATGTAGAGGAGGGCCTCCTGACAACAGTGTTTCCATTTTTAGGAAGTGGGTCTCCCATACTGTTTGCCTATGCAGTGAATGCAATGGCTGCCAAAAACTTGGAGGCACTCCAATGCCCCTTGCAAGAGATGTAGAGGAGGGCCTCCTGAAAACAATGTTCCCATTATTAGGAACTGGGTCTCCCATATGTTCCCATTATTAGGAACTGAGTCTCCCATACTGTTTGCCTATGCAGTGAATGCAACGGCTGCCAAAAATTTGGAGGCACTCCAATGCCCCTTGCAAGAGACGTAGATGAGGGTCTCCTGAAAACAATGTTCCCATTATTAAGAAGTGAGCCTCCCATACTGTTTGCCTATGCAGTGAATGCAATGACTGCCAAAAAGTTGGAGGTACTCCAATGTCCTTTGCAAGAGACGTAGATGAGGGCCTCCTGAAAACAATGTTCCCATTTTTAAGAAGTGAGCCTCCCATACTGTTTGCCTATGCAGTGAATGCAATGACTGCCAAAAAGTTGGAGGTACTTCAATGCCCTTTGCAAGAGACGTAAAGGAGGTGATATGGTAGATATGGTGGTGAATGATATGGTGATGGAGGATGAGGAGAAGGAGGAGGACAAGAGCAAATAGACAAAATCAGGAAGCATATACCCATGTCTGGGTGTGAAGAGGTGCATGGGAATAGATCTCCCAAAAAAAGGCACTGGATTTGAGTTTATGTTATGCTGCTATCATTCGGTGGTGTTGAGAAGTCTGGCCCAATCCAGCGCTTGTTAATTTTTATAAGAGTCAGCCTGTCAGCATTTTCAGTTGACAGGCGGATGCGCCTATCAGTTATAAATCCACCAGCGGCACTAAAAATCCGCTCTGACAAAAAGCTAGCGGCAGGGCAGACCAGGACCTCCTAGGCATAGAGAGCCAGTTCATGCCACGTGTCCAGCTTGGATAACCAATAATTATAAGGCACAGAGGAATCACGGAGGACATTGGTATGGTCAGCAAGGTACTCCCTCAGCATCTTCCCAAACTTTTCCCTCCTTGGGAGGGCCTGTGTGATGGGAGGGTCTGAGAAAACTGTCCCAGAACTTTGACAGTGTTCCTGTTATGCACACTCCCGGACTGACTGGCGTGAGCATGGTTAGTGATCCCACTGGACCAAGAAACGAAGAATGCCTGGAGGGACATGACTAAGTATCAACTTGGTTCGACCAAGGTCGCACGGCAGCTCAGTCGACTCCGTGAACCAGGTGTTACTCTAGGTCAGACCCCGGTCACAGCTGTTGACCCACACCGGGGAATGCAGGAATAGGCAGGTTAGGCTGGCATGCAGACAGATGGGTACTGGCAGGCACGGCTGGTATGCAGACAGGTGGGTACAAGCGGTAGACAAGCCGAGCAGAGCAAAACCCGCAGGTGCGGTAGACAAGCAGAGCAGAGCAAAACCCACAGGTGCGGTAAACAAGCAGAGCAGAGCAAAACCTGCAGGTGTGGTAGACAAGCAGAGCAGAGCAAAACCCACAGGTGCGGTAGACAATCAGAGCAGAGCAAAACCCGCAGGTGCGGTAGACAAGCAGAGCAAAACCCACAGGTGCGGTAGACAAGCAGAGCAGAGCAAAACCCGCAGGTGCGGTAAACAAGCAGAGCATAGCAAAACCCACAGGTACGGTAGACAAGCAGAGCAGAGCAAAACCCGCAGGTGCGATAAACAAGCAGAGCAGAGCAAAACCCGCAGGTGCAGTAGACAAGCAGAGCAGAGCAAAACCCGCAGGTGCAGTAGACAAGCAGAGCAGAACAAAACTCGCAGGTGTGGTAGACAAGCAGAGCAAAGCAAATACACACAAGGTACTTACAATGAAGTAGCGAGTGGACACTAAACTCACAAACTGAAGTACAGAGACAACGAGTTGGAGTTAGGTGCAGGTTCAGACACTGCAGGAAAAGGTAAGATACGGACATAGAGACAAACAAGTAACGGGCTAGGACACTGTTCAAGCAGGAACTGAACCAGGAACAAGATACAGGAACGAGCCTGGGAATTCAGCCCCCAGGGTCGCAGAAACATTCTAGAAGTCACAGATACAGGTAACAGGCCTGGGTATACAGCCCCCAGGGTGGCAGAACAGACAAGATACAGGACAGGACCTGGCAACTCAGTTGCACTGAACACACTGAAAGAAAGTGTTTCTCAGGCCCCTCCTACTGGGTGGAGGGGGTTTAAGTATCCAGTGACTCACAACAATAGGCTGGGGATGCATTAGGAGTGCGCACACAGTAACTATAAGAATCAGGCAGTAACCGCGCCGTCGCCCTAAGCAATCAGACAAGAGACATGCACACAGTAGGTACTGGAGCAAAGTATGCAGCCCGGACTGATAGGTAAGATGGCGGTCTTGCATGGTGGGAGGTGTAAGCCATGCCAGCAAGCCGCCAGGGATGTTACATTTCCCCTGCCTCTGCTGGATTGGATTTGTGTCTCTCTTGCCTATACTCCTTGGTTGTCCAATGAACTGTGACCTATGCTGCCAGCATTTTCAGATGGGAATTTATTTAATAATTCCGCAACAAGGGCCTTCTGGTATTGCCCCATTTTATTAGGTCTATCTGCCGCGTGAATAAGAGATATAAAGTTCTCCTTGTAGCGTGGGTCTAGAAGTGTCACCGTAATGACTGTCACCCAAAATTTGGACAACGCGAGGGTCACGGGAAAGGCAGCATAATGTAAACTCAGCCATGTGTGCCAGACTGCTAACAGGCAAGACTTCTGTGTCCTCACCAAGAGTACGACTGACCATGCTCTCCTCCTCTCTGTCCTCTGGCCATCCACGCTGAACAGACGGTATGACAGTAGCGCAGGAAGTACCATCTATAGCGCAGGAAACTAGCTCCTGTTCTTCCTCCTCTTCCTCTTCCTCATTGTCACCCAATCCACGTTGGGATGAGATGAGGCTGGGCTGTGTGGAATCACCCTGTATGGTTCCTTGCTCCATCTCATCGTGCTCCGCCTGCAATGCATCCTCTTTAATTGTGAGCTGAGAGCATTTCAGAAGACAGAGAAGCGGTATGGTGATGCTAACTATGGTGTCATCGCCGCTCACCATCTTGGTGGAGTCCTCAAAGTTTTGGAGGATGGTACAGATGTCTGACATCCATGTCCACTCCTGAGGTTTTATTTGTGGAGTCTGACCTGAATACCGATGGCCGTGTTGATGCTGGTAGTCAACAACAGCCCTCTTCTGCTAACAAATCCTTCCCAACATCTGCAATGTAGACTTCCAATGCGTGGGGACTGGGGACATTGCAAACCAGTAGGTGAGCTGGAAGCTGCAAACGTTGCTGAAGCACGACAAGGGAGGCAGAAGCTGTAGCTGACTTTCTAAAATGGGCACACATGCGGAGTACTTTGACAAGCAGATCCGGCAGATCCGGGTAGGTTTTGAGAAACTGCTGAACAACGAGGTTAAGCACATGGGCCAGGCATGGTACGTGTGTGAGCTTGCATCATTTCAGAGCCGCCACCAGGTTCTGGCCATTGTCACACACGACCATGCTTGGCTGTAGGTTCAGCGGTGTCAGACACAGATTTGCCTGCTCTTTCAGAGCTTTCCACAACTCTTCAGCATTGTGCTCTTTGTCACCTAAGCATATTAGCTTCAGCACAGCCTGTTGCGCTTGGCCAAGGCAGTGCTTCCAGCTTGTGACTAATGTGGTCATTTCGGAGATGCAGGCTGAAGAGGAGGAGGTGCACGAGCTGTAGAATGTGGGGGAAACCCTGATTGACCCAGGGCCCGCAATCCTCGGTGTCGAGAGGACGTGTTCCGTTCCAAGGTCCGACTGGGTCTCGACTTCCACTAAATTAACCCAGTGGGCCATCAGCGAGATGTACCGTCCCTGCCCACAAGCACTTGTCCACGTGTCCATGGTCAGGTGGACTTTCCCAGTAACTGCATTGTTGAAGGTATGGCTAATGTTGTGGGACACGTGCTTGTGTAATGCGGGGACGGCAAACCAGGAGAAATAGTGGCGGCTGGGGACCAAGTACCGAGGGACGCCCACTGCCATCAGGTTGCGGAAAGCTTCCGTCTCCACGAGCCTAAAATGTAATATTTTGAGCGCAAGCATTCATGAAATGTGTGAATTTAGGAACGAAAAACCCAAATACATGGTTGCTGAAGGCATGTCAATACCTGTAGGTGAGAACGTGCCGTAACAGCAGCATAGCTCCAAAGTACATATAATAGCAGGAGACAACAAGAGCTTTTAAATGCAAATAAGAAAATTCTTTATTGAATAAATATATAAATTGTAAAATTTCACATAGAGTCAGTAAAACATCTACAATGTGTTCAGAGCAGAAGCAGACACCCCATCAGGATAACCACTCCAAGGGGTAAATTGCAAGGTAATAAAGTTTACAAGTATACATAACCACATATCAGCACGTGACCACCTAACAAGTAAACTCCTGAGAGGTAGAATTAAGTGAAGGAGAGCAGGAAATGCTGCTAAAACACCCCATAGCCGATCAAGAGCCAAACAGAAGGAGCAACAAGTGGTAGCCCTCCTAAAGAGTTGTGCTGAACTGGAACATGAATGAAACCAGTAGTGGACACTTACCCTAGGACAGGAGACCCCCCAGTGGGATGAAAGGGTGCTAAAACAACTTCCCAACGTGCGTTTCGCGTTGACAGTGCGTTGCTTTCTCAAGAAAGCTCTGTAGTTTACTAATACTATTCTTCACAGCGACCTTGTGTTATCCAAGCTGGACACGTGGCATGAACTGGCTTCACTGACACACTGCAACAAAATGTAAATGGAGGCCAGAAATGGCTGAATTTGGAGCGCAGTTATATGTGATATGTTAATAAAGATTAAGATTAAAAAAATTAAAAACAGCTCCTAAAACATTGGCTAGATCCCAATATCCCCCCCATTACAGAACTAGTAGCACAAATGAAGCATTACATGGAGGTAGAACAACAAGATGCCCTATGTAATAAAGAGAAGCAAGCAGGCAAATTCCTTCTAAAATGGAAACAGTTTGTTATATATTGCTGTTTATTAGAGGACAAAAGGAAAATGGTAGAACCCTTTACATCTACAGCATGGTATATACTAGAAGATCTCAAAAATAACTTAGGTCCACTTCGTTTAACTTAAAATGAAGAAGAGAATGGTGAGGAGAACAATCAATGGGCCAGGACTTCTGTCACAGATATACAGTACAGACCAAAACTTTGGACACACCTTCTCATTTAAAGATTTTTCTGTATTTTCATGACTATGAAAATTGTACATTCACACTGAAGGCATCAAAACTATGAATTAACACATGTGGAATTATATACTTTACAAAAAAAGTGTGAAACAACTGAAAATATGTCTTATATTCTAGGTTCTTCAAAGTAGCCACCTTTTGCTTTGATGACTGCTTTGCACACTCTTGGCATTCTCTTGATGAGCTTCAAGAGGTAGTCACCGGAAATGGTCTTCCAACAATCTTGAAGGAGTTCCCAGAGATGCTTAGCACTTTTTGGCCCTTTTGCCTTCACTCTGCGGTCCAGCTCACCCCAAAGCATCTCGATTGGGTTCAGGTCTGGTGACTGTGGAGGCCAGGTAATCTGGCGTAGCACCCCATCACTCTCATTCTTGGTCAAATAGCCCTTACACAGCCTGGAGGTGTGTTTGGGGTCATTGTCCTGTTGAAAAATAAATGATGGTCCAACTAAACGCAAACCGGATGGAATAGCATGCCGCTGCAAGATGCTGTGGTAGCCATGCTGGTTCAGTATGCCTTCAATTTTGAATAAATCCCCAACAGTGTCACCAGCAAAGCACCCCCACACCATCACACCTCCTCCTCCATGCTTCACGGTGGGAACCAGGCATGTAGAGTCCATCCGTTCACCTTTTCTGCGTCGCACAAAGACACAGTGGTTGGAACCAAAGATCTCAAATTTGGACTCATCAGACCAAAGCACAGATTTCCACTGGTCTAATGTCCATTCCTTGTGTTCTTTAGCCCAAACAAGTCTCTTCTGCTTGTTGCCTTTCCTTAGCAGTGGTTTCCTAGCAGCTATTTTACCATGAAGGCCTGCTGCACAAAGTCTCCTCTTAACAGTTGTTGAAGAGATGTGTCTGCTGCTAGAGCTCTGTGTGGCATTGACCTTGTCTCTAATCTGAGCTGCTGTTAACCTGCGATTTCTGAGGCTGGTGACTCGGATAAACTTATCCTCAGAAGCAGAGGTGACTCTGCTGGTGACTCTTGGTCTTCCTTTCGTGGGGTGGTCCTCATGTGAGCCAGTTTCTTTGTAGCGCTGATTTTTGCAACTGCACTTGGGGACACTTTCAAAGTTTTCCCAATTTTTTGGACTGACTGACCTTCATTTCTTAAAGTAATGATGGCTACTCGTTTTTCTTTACTTATCTGCTTTTTTCTTGCCATAAAACAAATTTTAGCAGTCTATTCAGTAGGACTATCAACTGTGTATCCACTTGACTTCTGCACAACACAACTGATGGTCCCAACCCCATTTATAAGGCAAGAAATCCCACTTATTAAACCTGACAGGGCACACCTGTGAAGTGAAAACCTTTTCCGGTGACTACCTCTAAGCTCATCAAGAGAATGCCAAGAGTGTGCAAAGCAGTCATCAAAGCAAAAGGTGGCTACTTTGAAGAACCTAGAATATAAGACATATTTTCAGTTGTATCACACTTTTTTTGTAAAGTATATAATTCCACATGTGCTAATTCATAGTTTTGATGCCTTCAGTGTGAATGTACAATTTTCAAAGTCATTAAAAATGCAGAAAAATCTTTAAATGATAAGGTGTGTCCAAACTTTTGGTCTGTACTGTAAATTCATTAATTATCCATGATGGCTTCAATGAGATGTAAGACATACCGTCAACTAATTCATTTTGTTGTTTGTTATATCTGTTATACCAATTAAATATGTGAATAGAGTTGTTATAGACCCAGTCTGCGTACAGGCACTCTTACCTCTCTATGTACCAGATTAGATGTATGTTAAGTATTTGTGTCTTGAAAAATCAAATAAAAGTGATGCTGAAAAAAAAAAAATTAGCCCTGGCTCCTGATACCTGGGTCTATGTCTACAAATATCTGTAATAGCAGGATCAGTCAAAACATGCAATGGACCCTCTTGTGCTGTATACACTGTCTGCCACAAACCCTGCCTGCCTTGCTTTTTAAGCAAATAACCAGAATTAAGATAAAAAAAATTATCCCTGGCCCCTGATATCTGAGGTTGTGTCTACAAATATCTGTAACAACAGCAGCAGCAGACAGAATGTGCAATGGACCATCTTGTGCTGTATGCACTGCAGTCTGCCACAAACCCTGCCTGCCTGCCTAACTCCTGCTATCACCACTGAATATATGAGGCTGGTTAAGTCCTCAGAAGGACTGATAGTTCACATGGATATATAGATATGCTGTGGAATACTTTTACTAACTATAAACAAGCAAATCTCTCCCTCATGCAGCAGCAGCTCTCCCTACTCTGCCTGTTTCTGGGGTAGACTGTGGCGAGACTAGCGTCACTGGGTCTTAAATAGACCCCATGACACTATGCGGCCAGCCAATCACTGTAATGCCACAACCAACATGGCTCTCATTGGCTCTCTAAAGAGCGCCAAACATGCAGGGCGGGGATCCGAGCTCCTGCCCGAGCAACCCGAAAATACTAGCTGAGCGCCAAGCTTGTCGAGCACCATGATGCTCAGGTGAGTACCGAGTAGTGGAGAGCACATTCATTCATTACTAGTCTGGACCCATGGACCCCAAGACCCGGTACAAGTGCTGTTTTGAGGAGGTCCGCTCTCAGCGTGAGTGTCAGAATCAGTTGATGCAGGCCATATGTGTGGTGGCAACCCAACTACAGGGTTTGTCCTCCGCTATGTCTGCTGCTAACTTGTCCACCCAGCCCCCTTCTGGACTGTTAGCCTTTACAAGGGATCCTCCCGTTGCTCTAGTTTCTGGTGGAACGGCTAATGCTCCAGCTTCCACTCCCTTCCTGGATTGATGGAGACCTTAAAGAGAGCCGTGGTTATGTTAACCAGTGAAAGATCCACTCCACACTCCACGTTCACCTCTTTCCTGCAGACTAGAATAAGATAGCATTTTTGATCTCTATGCTGTCTGGTCAAGCCCTGGCGTGGGCAAATCCTTTTTGGGAGCGTGGTGTTCCAGAGACTCGCGATCTTGAGTGGTTCCTGGAGATGTTCAGTGTAGTTTTTGAGGTTCCCGGATGTACTTCCTGTGATGCCTTGTCTCTGCTGAATCTAAGGCAGAGCTTGAATTCCGTAGCCCAGTATGCCTTGCTCGTCCGTACCTTGACGGCGGAGTTGGCTTGCAACCTTCTGGCAGGGTCTCTCTGGTCGTATTAAGGATGAACTGGCTGGCAGGGACTCACCCTCCTCGCTGGATGCCATGATACATGTGGCCACCGGTATTGATCTATGCTTCCATGAGTGAGCTCTGAAACAAGCTTCAGCACCTCCTTGTGCCAAATGTCCTCCCAGGCTGGCTCAGATCTTCCGGAATTCTTTGTCTTCGCTAGTGTCACCACTGCCTCCTGAACCAATGCAGCTTGAGCGCACTATGCTTTCTGCACAGGAACGACTGTGGAGGTACAGGGAGAACATTTGTACGTATTGTGGAGATAAGGGACATTTTGTTCACCAGTGCCCCTTGAGACCATGGAAATTCCATCACCTAGAGATGGCAGGAGAGATGACCCTAGGTGAGAGTAATTGCTCTCCGAAACTAATGTCCGAAGTTACCCTGACTTGGCAGGAGGGGTCCCTCTCCATCTCTGCCCATCTGGACTCCGGCTCCGCAGGCAACTTCATTCATCTGGATGTGGTCCATAGACTTCAGCTCCCTACATAATAGCTGGATCATCTCCTGACTGTTGCCTCCATAGACGGACAAGTCCTAGCTAAACCTGTTCATTTCATTACGCTACCAGTTATGATGCGGATCGGTGAGCTGCATACCGAGAGGATCTCCTTCGACATGCTTTCCAGATATCGGTGAATTCTGCTCATCTGGGCCCTCCTTGGCTGCATCTATATGCTTCGAATATTGACTGATCCTTTAGGCAGGTCCTCTGGGCAGGCCCTCTGGGCAATAGGGATCACACTGTGCTTCCAGCTGTCTTGCCAAAGTTACGCCAAAGACTCTGCCTCCTATGTCTTCGAACCTTGCTTCATTGCATATTCAATATAGTGCCTTTGAGGCCGTCTTCTGCAAAAAGAAGGCTGAGGTTCTGCCACCCAACAGACCTTATGACTTGCCCATTGACCTTCTTCCTGGCACTTCTCCAACCCCGGGGTGGGTGTATCCCCTTTTTCTACCTGAGACTCGAGCCATGTCTGAATACATCCAGGAGAACTTAGCTAAAGGATTCTTCTGTAAATCCTCTTCTCCTGATGGAACTGGCTTCTTGTTTGTGACTAAGAAGGATGGTTCTCTATGTTCCTGTATATACTATTGAGGTCTCAACAAAATTACTACAAAAAACAAGTACCCTCTGCCTCTGATATCCGAGCGGTTTGACAGAATCCATGGAGCTAAGATCTTCTCCAAATTAGATCTCCGAGGGGCTTACAACTTGATTCATATCCGTAAGGGCGATGAATGGAAGACGGCCTTTAATACCCGTGATGGCCACTATGAGCATCTCGTCATGCCCTTTGGGCTGTGCAATGCATCAGCCATGTTTCAGGAGTTTGTTAATGACATCTTCTGGGGTCTCCTTTATGTTTCCGTGGTTGTGTATTTGGACAATATCCTTATTTTCTCCCCTGACCTTCCTTTCCACAGGCAGCACGTCTGTCAAGTTCTGCAGCGTCTCCAGGAGAACAATTTGTTTGCCAGCTTGTCGAAATGTGTCTTTGAAAAACTCTCCTTGCCTTTCCTCAGCTACATTGTCTCCATTCAATATCTTGAAATGGATCAAGAGAAAGTCTCTTCAGTTCTATCCTGGCTTCGACCTCAAGATCTGTGTGCCATCTAGTGCTTCATGGGTTTCGTCAACTTCTGCAGGCAATTTATCACACACTTCTTGTCACTTATGGCACCTATTGCTGCCTTAATCAAGAAGTGGGCCAATGTCAGAGACTGGTCTGTGTCAGCAGTGTCGGCCTTCCAGCATTTGAAAGAGGCCTTCGCAAGTGCTCTGGTGCAGCATCACCCTGATCCCAACAAGCAGTTCATCTTGGAGGTAGATGCCTCATCTGTCGGTACTAGGCAGTGTTTCTACAAAAAACTTCTTTGTGCAAGTCTGTCTCTTGCATTTTTTTATCCAAACTGTTTTCGCCAGCTGAGCGAAATTATACTATTGGGGATCGCAAACTTCTGGCTATCAAGATGGTGCTTGAGTAGTAGAGACATCTTTTGGAGGGCATTAGCCGGCACCGATCAGAGATTGATTCCCTATCTTAAGGATAGGGCATCAAAGTAGTGGACAACATCTTTAAGTATTTTTCAATATTAAAACACCTTGGGGCTTTCCCACTCTACTGGTTCATCATTGGCTCTGCAGATGGAACATGGTGCCTGATATCTTTTATAGGAAAATATTTAATGACTGTCTGTGTTTATGATAAAAGCCATGACAGTTCAAACATCTGAACAATCAGAGAGGTGACCAACGGACCCCATTGACTTGAATGGGATGTAACAGAGTTCTGTCCATATTGTAATAATTTTTAAGAGCAAGAAGATGCCATATTTAAATATTTTTCCCCCGATGGAGCACCCAAAGGGGCTATACACAAAAGTGTATACAAGATCATAATCTAATATTGTCTTTTAACACCTTAACAACTGCCGATATAGATTAAAACGGCGGCCACTAAGGGGCCTTATTCCCTCATTGCCGTTTTAAAATAGCAATCGGAAATAAAGGTATAATGCCCCCCAGAGTCTGAAAATATCCGGGGTCTCAGCTAAGGGGGATAGCTGAGACCCTAGAGAACACAATCAGGGGCGATTTTTTTTAAAAAAATGCCAGAATTAAGGTTTTTCGGTTGCCGCTACATTGCAATAAAATGCAATAACAGGCGATCAAAACATCGTATCTGCCCCAAAACGGTATCAATAAAAACATAAGCTCAGCTCACCAGGCCCAGATCCTGAAAAAGGGAGATGCTACGGGTCTCGGAAAATAACGCCATTTTTTTTTTTTTTTTTTTTTTTTTTTACAAACTTTGGATTTTTTTACCACTTAAATAAAAAGGAACCTATATATGTTTGGCATCTACAAACTCATAATGACCTGGAGAATCATAATGGCAGGTCAGTTTTAGCATTCAGTGAACATGGTGAAAAAAAAAACAACTATGGAATTGTACTTTTTTTGCAATTTCACCACACTTGGAATTTTTTTCCAGTACATGATATGGCAAAATCAATGGTGTCATTCAAAAGTACAACTTGTCCGGCAAAAAATAAGGCCTCACATGGCCATATTGACCGAAAAATAAAAAAGTTATGGCTCTGGGAAGACGAAAACGCAAAAACGGAAAATGGCCCAGTCATGAAGGGTTTAAACTGAGTAAATTTTAGACCATATATACATATTAATGCATCGCAGACATTTTCAAGCATAGTATATATAAGCAATAATAACTGAGGTCAGACCTGACTTACCACCACCTTTTCTTTACTTGATTCATCCTCTTTATATTCCTCATGTAGGTACTACTATTGTATGTCTTATGTTTTTAAGTATGTTGAATAAAATGTAATTTATTTTATCTAATTTTGTGAGTGGTTTAATGAATACTTCATATGGGAAATGTTATTTATTATTATTTTGTACAGCATGACTAACTGGTTTAAGAATATAAAGATTGAAAGTTTGAAAATTGAATTTTTTTTCAAAATTTTCACCAAAATTGCGATATTTTCACAAATAAACGCAAGTCATTTTGAACAAATGTTACTATCATGAAGTACAATATGTCATGAAAAAAACAGTCTCCGAATCACTGGGATCCGTTGAAGCGTTCCAGAGTAATTACCTCATAAAGTGACAGTGGTCAGATTTCTAATATTTGGCCTTGTCATTAAGGTCAAAATTAGCTCGGTCACTAAGGGGTCAAGAAGCTGTTTTTCAGTGGTGTCATCAATGGCATACACTGAATGCCGCCACGTCTGGATTCTAAAAGACAATGAGCGCATTACATGATCTCTTTAAAGACTTTGCGCGGACACCATGACCTCTTTAAAAACATTGGGCGGACTCCATGACCTCTTTAAACACATTGGATGTAAGGCTGCACATGGGCAAGCGGGACCATATCACATTTAAAAAAAGGGCACCAATGTTCTCTTGGTTCAAAATTAGAAATAGAAGAAGCTTTGTAATGAGTCTACCACTTTTGATAAACACAACTATTAAAGGGGTTGTCCGGTGAAAACAACTGGATAGGTGATAACCAAACATGGAGACTCGCACTGATTGGCAGAACAAGGCATTTATATCCCCGAAGTGGCTATGTTATCTCCATTGCAGAATGGTGTGGCAGGCAGGATGCCTCAGCATGTCTCCATTCATTCTCAATGAGGTAGCTGTAAAAAGCTGAGAACAGCACTTGGCAGCCCCATAGGGAATGGTTAGAGTAACAGCCGATTGTGTACACTGTTGGATAAGACCCAATTTGTGGTTATTTTCTCTCCAACCCTCCTACTATTCTCTGGATAACTTATTTTCAAAGCACAACCCCTCTAAGCAAGGGGTGCGCGTACTATTTTTGCACATCCCCCCTTCCTGGCTTTCTCCAGTATGTCTGCCCAAGGTTTGTTCTTTATATTTCTAAGTAATTACAATGATTGTCCTAATTATATATGTTTAAAGATTCCATACTTACTCCTCTCAGTTTTATAGGAAAATGCAAACATTTGCACTTCTTACTTTATTGTTTTTGTAGTGTTTGATTGATACAAATATACACTGAGATTTTAGCAAATAAAACACTTCACCTGTACGCCTTCTTTGAAGCTCTGAAATGAAGTTTGCTTTCATCTCTAGGCATTTCTTAGTTGCTAACAAGAACTCATCGGCAATTAATCAAGAACTTCAAACAAACCTACAAAAAATCTGTCAAACACTGGAATGTCAAAATCTTTTTTCTATTTTTAAATGTTTTTAATCATTTTTATTTACATCAAATGATCAGATTTCTCTAATTGTACCTTTTTCTTAATTGAGTCCAAAAATTCAACTTTTGAGACAGGCTGGTTTCATTTGTAAGTTTTTTCTCGCGCAAGAGAAAATGGTCCTTGTTTTTTTTAGTGTGTTTGACCTATTTTTGATCCTTGTGTTGCATCCATTTTTCTCTTTTGAAGAGAAAAAAAGTCTTCTCATACCCATTAAACATTAAAATACGGACAGCATTTTGGATGACATCTATTTGTGCTATCTGTTTTTTTCACGGGGCCATTGACTTACATTGACGAATCAAAGTAAGCCGTCCCCTTTTTTGTGTGGATAATTGGTCCACAAAATAAAGGACATGTGAAAAGGCAAATTGATTATAATAGAATATATAATTATATTATAATGAATAGGATAGTACCAAAAAAACTGATGTCTGAAACCAGCCTTAAAAGGAACCTCTCATGTCCGATAGCGCTTTTAATCTGCAGTTTGGTAGCGTTATGAAGGTGTCTGGCCATAGCACTAAAAGTGCGGCACCCGGGAGAAAATCAACTTTATTCCTCTCTGGAGCCGCCGGCTTTCAGTTATACAGGTGTGTAAGTGTGGTTTGAGTCACCGCTCAATATACTGAGCACTAATATACTCCAGAGCTGGTTGTCAGTCAAAGTGCCAGGACATACTTACAGCCGTCATTCAAAGTATAGAGAGTGGTGACTGAAACCGTACCGGCACACCTGCATGACTGAAAGCAGGCGGCTCCTTGAGGAATAAAGTTTATTTTTTCATGGGGGCCGCCCTTTAAGTACAACGGTCCGGCACCTTCATAACATTATTAACCTACAGATTAACCCTATATCTACAGGTTGATAGCATCATCACACATGACAGGTTCCCTTTATAGGTATTTTCTAGAGAAGAATCTTCATTGAATAATTTGCTGTAAATTTAAAGTTATGTACTGTAACTTACTAAGTTGGTTTTACTAGCCCATGCTTCCCATTCTATGGCTGACACAGAACAACATTTCCTGTGTCAGCATGTGATCTGAGTAGTATGTGAAGGGGGCTGGCTGGCTGCTTATTTCAATAAGCAGACTGTCCCTCATTCAGTTTATACAGTGACAGAGAAGAGGCTGCCGGCTTAGCTATTGAAATGAGATGTTTTCTGGCCCCCTTTGCATACTGTTTCGAATGTGTGCCAACACAGGAAATGTTGTCCTATACCAAGCACAGTACCAGACAATCAGGACATCTGGGCTAATACAACAAAATCTGTATATTTTAGAACTTATTATTTACAGCTAATTTCTGAACATTTTTGTCTGGAAAGTCCCTATTACCAAATACAGTGTTTGCTTACGCCTTTCCTGTACATTTCATGTTGAAGTGTGGCATTGATATCTTTATTCTGACTTATTCATGACAAAATTCAGATATAATAATATGTAATAAAATGACTATGTTCAGCAGCAGTACATTTCAGTGGCATAGCATGGGTTGCCAGAACCTGGGGCAAGACAAGTATTTTTTGTCTCCTAGCCCGTAGATCATTAATCTGTTAACGATCAATGATGAGTATGGTACGTCATGGGCAGGTGTCAGTTCCTGCATTATGACATACCCGTGATGTCCTTAAGCTGTCACTGTGTGACTGCTCTGTGCCATTGACAGGTGACTTGCACGGCTAGTGATGCGGTGACCCATTTCAGCAGTCCCCGTTCTCGCTCAATTTGACTGGCCAATTACAGCATGTGATCACTGGGTAGTGCTGAAATATCAGCACTTCCCTGCATGATCACCGCCGGGAGCTGGGCTCAGCTGATAGCCGAGCTCCTGCAGTAACAGAAAGGGCATATGCTCGCACTGCCCCTGACTGATTAACCCTGCAGATGCTGCAAATGTTAGCGATCACGGGGAGGCGATAGTTGTCACGGCACCCAGAGGTTAAACAATGACCTCCTGGTATGCCAAGTCAGTTGGCCTGTGAGACCCAGCCAGAGGCAGAATCTAACAGTCAATCTGCCTATGTAATATCACAGGTCTCATGCATTGCAGTGCTGGTGCATTGCAATGCATGAGACCAGTGATCAGACTAATAAAAGTAAAAATTCCATAGAGGGACTAAGTAAAAAAGTAAAGAAAAAGATTGAAAAAAATTATATAATCCCCCCCACTCTCCCACAATATGAACATATTACACCAATAAATACACATATTTATGTAAAAACAAAAATAAACAAAAAATCTACACATACTTGGTATCGCCCCATCTGGAAAGACCTGACCTATCAAGCTGTCACACTAGTTAAATACTGCAGTGTACGCCATAAAAAATAAAAAACACATGGCTATTACGGAACTAATAGCACAAATGAAGCATTACATGGAGGTAGAACAACAAGATGCCCTATGTAATAAAGAGAATCAAGCAGGCAAATACCTTCTAAAATGGAAACAGTTTATTATAAATTGCTGTTCAATAGAGGACAAAAGGAAAATGGTAGAACCCTTTACATCTACAGCATGGTATATACTAGAAGATCTCAAAAATAACTTAGGTCCACTTCGTTTAACTTAAAATGAAGAAGAGAATGGTG